>NC_092103.1:18376684-18739184 GCF_045679555.1 Salvelinus alpinus | reverse complement strand
ACGCACACACACACACACACACACACACACACACAAATGGCATACGGAAGTAGCAGCAGCAGCAGCACAGCCGTAACCGTCCGTACTGCCACCTTCCTCCGTCCTCCTGTTTACACAAACTCCCTGCCCTCCGTCACTCTGTCCGTTGCCATGGTGACACCAGTAGAACATTGGCTTCCTGCCTGCCTCGTTGGCTCAGTGACTCTATGGCTGGCTGGCTGCATGGCTTGGGTGATGAGTGGGTGGGTGTGAAAGCCAGCTCAGGTTGAGGGAGCGGCAGAGGCAAGGAGGCTGGCCTGGGGTGGGGTGGTAGGGTGGAGGCTGTGGTGTGCGACAGCTCCCATTCCTCTGATTAATGGAGAATAATTAGGTGCTGCTCTGAGATAGGTGTCATTCATCACCCAGAGAAAGCGAGGAGGAATGGAGGGGGGTGGGATAACAGAGTGCCACCACTACTGCCTGCTGATTAGATTACTGAAGGAAAACGTGCAGAAGCATAGAGGAGTGAGGGCCAAGCAGGATAATACTGGATTAAGGCTCAGCTTAGCTTCCAGCCCAACCCAACACTGGGGCCTTACTGGAAAAAGCAGCTCTGTTTTCAGACATAGAGAGAATAGTAAACACACAGGTGCTGGGCTGCATGTCATACAGTATAGCTTGGTTTAGAAAGGATCTTCCATTAGCACCCAATGCAAAGTTTCCATCCAACGACCTTAGTCAGAGCAAAGACAAAGCAATCTCAAAAGGTTGTGGGATAAGGCACGTAGAATGAGGCATTTGATTGTAATGCATCATTGTGGTGGTACTGTGATGCCTTACCTACAGTTGTGTTGTAGGTAGCACAAAGCGTATCAGCAGGTCTTAGTGGAATGGTCCTCTGCTTTGATTACATCCCCTTTAGTTTGCCCTTTATCTTTTGACCCCACGCCCTATAACCCAACCTCTCTCTGATACGTGGTCATAACACCTTCTCTGACCTGCCCGGAGCCTATGGTGACCCCTAGTCATTCCACAGAGGTTGGGCCTTGGCCCCAGCTTCCTACTCCGGTGTGAACCTGCTCTTTGTCTCACCTCCAGGTGCAAAGTGCTGCTGTATCTTATTGAATTAATCAAACCACAGTGCTTCACAGACCTTTAGAGGAACAGATATGCTTTTCATTCTCATCGACGGCCCCAGTCCACGTAATTGATTCATCAGGAGATCCTGCATGTAATGCAGTAGGACACACTCAAGCAAGGAGTAATCTCACGCTCATAGTGTTGTTAATTGGCCCATGATATTGATGTACGGTCAATTTAAGATGAGTGTGTGACTGAAATGAGAGAGCGATATGCCAGTGGATGAGTAGGTTTAACTATATTGAACAAAAATATTAAAGCAACATGCAACATTTTCAAAGATTTTACTGAGTTACAGTTCATATAAGGGAATCAGTCAAATGAAATACATTACTTAGGCCCTAATCTATCGATTGCACATGACTGGGCAGGGGTGTAGCCATGGGTGGGCCTTTCAGGGCATAGGCCAACCCACTTGGCAGCCAGGCCCTACCACTGGGGAGCCAGGCCTAGTCAATCAGAATGAGTTTCCCCCCCAAAAAGGGCTTAATTACAGACAGAAATACTCCTTAGCACCCCGCCCCCACCGATGATACCGCAGGTGAAGAAGCCGGATGTGGAGATTAAGCACTGGCATGTTTTAAATGTTTATTTTATTTAAATAGGCAAGTCAGTTCTTATTTACAATGACGTCCTACCCCGGCCAAACCCGGACAACGCTGTGCCAACTGTGTGCCGCCGTATGGGACTCCCAATCACGGTCAGATGAGAATCAGCCTGGATTTGAACCAGGGACTGTAGTGACGCCTCTTGCACTGAAATGCAGTGCCATAGACCGCTGCACCACTTGTGGTCTGCGGTTGTGAGGTTGGTTGGACGTACTACAAAATTCTCTAAAACTACATTGGAGGCAGCTTATGTTAGAGAAATTAATATTAAATTCTCTGCCAACAGCTCTGGTGGACATTCCTGCAGTCAGCACCTTAATTGCACGCTCTCTTTAAAACTTGAGACATCTGTGGCATTGTGTTGTGTGACAAAACAGCACATTTTAAGTGGCCTTTTATTGTCCCCAGCACAAAGTGCACCTGTGTAATGATCACGCTGTTTAATCAGCTTCTTGATATGGCACACCTGTCAGGTGGATGGATTATCTTGGCTAAGGAGAAATGCTCACTTAGAGGGATGTAAACACATTTGTGCACAAAATTTGAGAGATGTAAGCTTTTTTGCGTATAGAAAATGTCTGGGATTTTTTTATTTCAGCTCATGAAACATGGGACCAACACTTTACATGTTGCGTTTATATTTTTGTACAGTGTATTTATGTATTTATCTATACTTGTCACGCCCTGACCTTAGTATTCTTTGTTTTCTTTATTATTTTGGTTAGGTCAGGGTGGTGTGTGTGTTTTTGTCTTATCTAGGGTTTTTTGTATGTCTAGGTGTGTGTGTCTAGTCTAGACATATGTAGGTCTATGGTGGCCTAGATTGGTTCCCAATCAGAGGCAGCTGTTTATCGTTGTCTCTGATTGGGGATCCTATTTAGGTTGCCATTTTCCAGTTTGGTTTGTGGGTTATTGTCTATGTGAAGTTGCATGTCTGCACTCATTGTTTATAGCGGTCACGTTATTTTGTTAGTTTGTTTAGTGTTCTTCGTGTTCATTCGTCTTACATTAAAAGTATGTATTCATATCACGCTGCGCTTTGGTCTCCTCACTACGACGTTCGTGACAATACTAGTGTAAAACCAAATCAAGCGTGTGGTTCTGGTATGGAGATTGTAGTGAAAGATTCATAAGACTACATTAGCCTCCAACTGACAAAACATTGAAGGTTTAGTTCATGTTAAGGGACTCTTTTGATTGTCTGTTGGAGTAAAAGTCTCAGTAAAGGTCATATTCTGTACCTTGCTGAATGCACTATTTCCATGTTAACAGTATCATGTCAAATGCGTTCATGTCAAGGGGAATGAAGCTGGTGGATGGTAGTGTGAGCCCACCTTAAATGGCCTGGTCCTTAAATTAAGTTTGTATGTGTACATATGTTTACCTGAGGCAGGGTCTCCTTAATTACGATCTCAGGTTCATCTTCACAACCTTAGCACTGCTTCCGGCCTGTGGCTCTGTAATGTCAACTCCCAGCAGTGCTCTGCTCTTCGCTGTGCAGTTAGTCCTTCCTGGAGTTGACAAAGCATGAAATGGGTGCAGTTGTCAAGGGACTATTTTTGTCTGAATGACAATCTTCAGATTGAGAAGCAGATGTTGTCATAAAGGCTTTACATCAAGACAATAACAGTATATTGCTATCACTCCTTGGTGGGTCGTCAGATTCAAGGCTGACAACTCAAGGTACTGTAAAGTTAGAACCAAAGAGTGTTACAGTTGATATCACAGATGATCTGGGGACATGTTATCACTGACTAGGCCTAATTGATGAGCATTTAGGGAATTCTACATTGAGTAAAGAAATACCCTTACAACAAAAAACACATGTCAAATTTGTAGTTTCACAAGTGAAATCGCATTTTCAGATGTGAAATAGCTGTTTTCACATGTTGAGCTTAAAATAAATACTTTGTTAATGTTTCAACCAAAGATTGCCACTTTAAACACCTTTAATGTTATTATTTGGTGCAATCCTCTAGTGAGTGGGTTTCTTCATTTTGTGCCATTAAGCAAAACTTCTGAAGTAGGAGAAAATGGTTCTTAGTATTGCAAACAAAAATAATGATATTGAAAGCAAAACATAAACCCAAAACTATTGATAATAAAATATTGCATTACATTTTTCATATTAAATGTTTTTGTAAAGGTAGTGTTGAGACATATCCCCTGCTCCCTCACAAGATCCATAGACCATGTCCCTGTGTGGGCTGGATGTTTATGTCACGTGTACAACATCATGTCAGGGTGAGGGAGCCAATCTAATACAGAATGTAGAGGTGGGTATGAGGTTAGTCCTTTTTTGGTAGGAGAGCTCCCCTGCTGATAACAATAGGAGTGGCACGCAGGTGGTGCTCTCTCTGTATGTTGCTCTTTGTCCAACTAGTCCTCCTTCAAGCCTGGGCAATGTCACCTTGTCTGGGCATGGCTTCCCATTCATATCATCACTATTGACTTGATTTTCTATATTGGAAGCTTCTCTAATGTCAAACATGTAACGTGTGGTGTACTGCAGGGCAGCTCTCTAAGCCCTCTACTCTTTTCTATTTTTACCAATGACCTGCCGCTGGCATTAAACAAACCATGTGTGTCCATGTATGCTGATGATTCAAACATATACGCATCAGCAACCACAGCTAATGAAGTCAATGAAACCATTAACTTAGAGTTGCATTCTGTTTTGGAATGGGTGGCCAGTAATAAACTAGTCCTGAACATCTCAAAATTTAAGAGCATTGTATTCGGTACAAATCGTTACCAAAGTTCTAGACCTCATCTGAATCTGGTAATGAATAGTGTTGCTGTTGAACAAGTTGAGGAGACTAAATTACTTGGCGTTACCTTAGATTGTAAACTGTCCATAGTCAAAACATATAGATTCAATCATTGTAAAGCTGGAGAGAGGTCTGTCCCACACCACAGTCCAAAAAGGCAAGTTCTGCAGGATCTAGTTTGGTCTTATCTTGATTATTGTCCAGTCGTGTGGTCGAGTGCTGCAAGGAATGACCTAGTTAAGCTGCAGCTGGCCCAGAACAGAGCAGCACGTTTTGTTCTTCATTGTAACCAGAGGGCTGATATAAATACTATGCATGCCAGTCTCTCTTGGCTAAGAGTTGAGGAGAGACTGACTGCATCACTTCTTCTTTTTATTGGAAACATTGTGTTGAAAATCGCATACATTGTTTGCATAGTCAACTTACACACAGCTCTGACACACACACTTACCCCACCAGACATGCCACCAGAGGTCTTTTCACAGTCCCCAAATCAAGAACAAATTCAAGAAAGCGTACTGTATTATGTAGAGCCATTATTGCATGGAACTCTATTCCATCTCATATTGCTCAAATAAACAGCAAACCTGGTTTAGAAAAACAGATAAAGCGGGGCCTTCCGAGTGGCGCAGCAGTCTAAGGCGTCATTACAGACCCGGGTTTGATCCCAGGCTGTGTCGCAGCCGGCTGCGACAGAGACCCATGAGGCAGCGCACAATAGGCATAGCGTCGTCTGGGTTAGGGGAGGCTTTGGCCGGCCGCAATGTCCTTGTCCCATCGTGCTCTAGCAACTCCTTGTGACAGGCCGGGCGCATGCAGGCTGACTTCAGTCACCAGTTGTACGGTGTTTCCTCCGACACATTGGTGCGGCTGTCTTCCAGGTTAAGTGAGCAGTACGGCTTGGCAGGCTCGTGTTTCGGAGGATGCATGGCTCTCGACCTTGACTCTCTCCCGAGTCAGTATGGGAGTTGCAGCGATGGGACAAGATTGTAACTACCAATTGGATATCACGAGAAAGGGGTAAAACGACAAAAAAACACAAAAAACAGATAAAGCAACACCTCACGGCACTACGCCTCTCCCCTATTTGACCTAGATAGTTTGTGTGTATGTATTGATATGTAAGCTACGTGTGCCTTTTACATTTAATTTTTTTTTGATGTACTTCTGTCCTTGAGCTGTTCTTGTCTATTAATGTTCTGTATTATGTCATGTTTCATGTTTTGTGTGGACCCCAGGAAGAGTAGCTTCTGCTTTTGCAGCAGGTACCCGGGGATCCTAATAAACAACCAAATACCAAACTCCTGTATCTGTCTGTTCATGACAGTTAGGTATTGTTGGGAAAAGTAGTGAAAAGATGACTTATTAAAGAGCTTGAAGGAGAATTCAGGTTTGCTCTACATAGAGAAAGTTGGCATCTCCCTACACAGAGAATCTCAAAAGAGTAATGTAACATTGCCTTGAAACAGCCCTCCCAGATACGTACTTGCTCAATGTTTGGACAGCCTCTGAGATCTGATATAGTCAGATATAGTCAGAGCTAATCAAATGGAAGCCCATGGCAGCAACCTCTCTAACTTCATGAGAAAGAAAGGGCCTCATCGCCCTAAAACTTTCTGATTAAATCAGGGAAGAAAGGGAAGCAAGATATTTCCGTCCCAAGTAAATCTGTTTATTTATCCATCAGCTTACAAATGTGCTGGCCCTAGTCATATGTCTCTGGGTAATCCACTTTTCTACAGTTGCACACACAGATTTGTCAGTAATTGCATCGCCAGCCTGGTGGTGGAAACCAGAATGACCTTCCATTGAATTTGGTCTGCACACCCTGCAGTCTGCAGAGAGAGAGAGTTGAAATTCCCCATATAGTTGACTTTTCACTCAGCAGAGATGCAGCTCTCAAAAACGGACTACACTGATGTGAAAATGTGACTACCACTCCTGTTGGATCTATAGTATTTCAAAATCTGTAATTTTGAAACTTCCATTTAAGAGTAGATATAATCCAAGGGCATTAGACATTATGATGATATCAGTAGGAGCCTGAGATGACCCTTTACCAGGTGATGGTCAGTGTTGCCAAGCCAACACAGAGCAGCCAGGCTTGCTGTAGCTCCCTGGTCAATGTCCAAACATGTGATTTAATATGTACAGCTCTGTGAAAAAGTATTTGACCGCTTTCTGATTTTCTCTATTTTGGAATATTTCTGATACTGAATGTTATCAAATCTTCAACCAAAACCTACTATTATATAAAGGGAATCTGAGTTAACAAATAACACAAATTCTACTTATTTTATTTATTTAATTAACAAAGTTATGCAACACCCAATTGACCTGTGTGAAAAATGTATTGCCCCTTACACTCAATAACTAGTTGTGAGAATGACTGTAAACAAATGCTTCCTTTAGTTGTTGATCAGTCTCTCATGTCGCTGTGGAGGAGTTGTGGCCCACTTCTTGCATGCAGAACTGCTGTAACTCAGCGACATTTGTGGGTTTTCAAGCATGAACTGTTCGTTTCAAGTCCTCCCACAACATCTGACTTGAGATTGGGTCCGGGCTTTGACTAAGCCATGCCAAAACTTTAAATGTGTTGCTTTGTAGCCATTTTCATGTAAACTGGATTGTGTGTGTTGGATCATTGTCTTGCTGCATGACCCAGCTATGCTTCAGCTCACAGGAAACCGAACGCTGCATTCCACAGTAAGAACCTCATACCAACAGTCAAGCATGGTGGTGGTAGTGTGATGGTTTGGGGATGCTTTGCTGCCTCAGGACCTGAACAACTTGACTTAATAGAAGGAACCATTCATTATGCTCTAATTCTACAGGAGAATGTCAGGCCATCCGTCTGTAAGCTGAAGCGCAGCTGGATCATGCAGCAAGACAATGATCCGAAACACACAATCAAGTCTTATTGGCAGGACTTGAAACGAGCAGTTCATGCTTGAAAAGCCACAAATGTTGCTGAGTTACAGCAGTTCTGCATGGAAGAGTGGGCCAAAATTCCTCCACAGTGACTGAGACTGATCAACAACTACAGGAAGCATTTGGTTGGCGTCATTGCAGCTGAAGGTGGCACAAGCAGTTGTTGAGTGTAAGGGGGCAATTACTTTTTCACACAGGGGTATTGGGTGTTGCATAAAATTGTTTTGTAATAAATGTAATAAGTATGTAATTGTTGTGTTATTTGTTCACGCAGGTTCCCTTTATCTAATATTAGGTTTCGGTGGAAAATCACATTCAGTATAAAAAAATATGCAAAAGTTGAAAAAATTTGAAAGGGGACAAATACTTTTCCACAGCACTTTAGGTCTATGACCTGACTCCACAAGACAGGATCACAGCATTAAAACGTCACTCTTGCAAGAGCATGGGAATTGCACTGAGAGTGAGAGGGGGGTGGTGCCAGAGCAAGATATCTGTATGATTACGCTTAAAAATCGTCAGGTGTCAGCTTTAAAAACATGTTAGTTCTACTAGAAACCTGTAACCCAGAGGTCCGTATGTAGCCCTTGATGAAAGTCCAGTCCAGTGATTAAGAGTGCCCATCTCAAGTTGGGATGCGGGGTGGAGCGGAGAGCAGTAGAGCAGAAGCCACAGAGCCCATTGTGTGCGAACACGCTGGATCTCCTCTGGCCCTGCACTGTGAAATCAGACAGAGAATTTGCCCAAAATACAGGAGTGAGTCAAGAGGAGAGGAGCAGAGTGGGAAGCACACACTCTCGTATCTCTTGTACACACACTCATGCATGTGCCGGTGCGCACACTCATACAGACACACAGACATACATTCACACTCATCTACACACAGATCCCCCCCTCAGGAGCTAGTTCATCTTGTCCCTCCTCACTCCCCATACAGCTCATACGCAGATCGCTGCACTAACCATCATCACCATCATCATTATCATCACCATCATCATTCAGCTAGTCATTCAGCCTGTCTCTATGGTTTTGGGCAAGAATGTGATTTCTTCCTAAATATTGCCCCATCCCCTGAACAAATGTGTCTCTGTGGGGTCATGGGTGCCTTCAGAACAGAGTGCACTCTGGGATAGGTAGCTCAGACATGGCGGTAGTGTGCCGGGCCCACTATTCCTATCTGTATGCAGCGAGAGTCACACCCTCCTAATAATGGTCCTGTATTGCTCAGTTGATAGAGCATGGTGCTTGCAACACCAGGGTTGTGGGTTCCATTCCCATGGGGGACCAGTATGAAAATGTATCCACTCAGTACTGTAAGTAACTCTGGATAAGAGTGTCTGTTAAATAAGTCAAATGTAAATGAAGGAAGAGGAAACACATCATTTAAAGTGACACCACACCACCTCAATTAAAACTTCAAACTGGTCCCACACAAGGAGAAGGACAATCGTGAATATTTGATGGAGGCTGTAGCACTCTTCTTCATTTGTTTTCTCTATTCACGCCATCCGCAAAGGTCACAAGATAATATTCCAGTCACATACAGTAGGATGGTAAATAGGGAAGGTCAGAGTTAACCAAGCCCACAATACATCAAATTAGATTACATTTTTGTCCTATGCTATTAATTCCAGTGAATGGAAAATATGTCTCTGTTTGCTATTAACCTTTTCAGAGAAATTCGCACATACCTTCAAACAGAAGAGTAAACTGGTTGATAGCAATATTAACTCTCCCAATCCTGACAAGATACAGTAACTAGACTTTGGGAATGTTTAAAAGACAGTTCTACTCTACTGTGGTGGTATGGTAATATGGAAACCCTCCAAACTGAATGACCTATACGTGTCACAAGAATGAGAATTACCAGAAAAAAACTATTATTACATAGCACAGAGCCCACTTTTCTAGGAGCAATGGTTGTCACTTAGCTGTAAGCGGGAGTGGACATTTAGTGATGTAAGTGGGAGTTCCAGGGAATGCATAGAGGACACCCCTAGGAAAGAGAGCCCCCCCCCCCCCACACACACACACAGTCTTGCACAGCTAACCTTGTGGGGACGTACAATTCAGTCCCATTCAAAATCCTATTTTCCCTAACCCCTAACCCTAACCTTAACCCTAACATTAACCTTTACCCAAAAACCTAACCTTAACCCTAAACCTAGCTCCTAACCCTAACCCAAAACTAACCATAGCTCCTAAACCTAATTCTAACACTAATTCTAACCTTAACCCTAAACCCCCTAGAAATAGCATTTGACCTTGTGGGGACCAACAAAATGAAGACAGTGACAATGAGAAAAGTAGAGGAGATCAAGGAGGAGATGAGAAGAGAGCTTTAAGAAGCAAAAAAGCAGCTGAAGAACAGAAGACACCATACAGGCCCTGAAGGAGCAGCTACCCAGGGTCATTAACCCCAGCCCACCTCACACCATGCTCCACCCACTCACACCAACCAGCTCTCCAGGAGATCCCTCTCCATCCAACACCAACTTGTCTCCCCCAGAAGATCCCACTACAACCAACACCAACCTTCCTCCCTCAGATCCCTCTCCAACAAATAACAACCTCCCTAGCACCTCTGCTAGCTCAACCAACACTCCCACCTCAGCTCATCTCCAAGAACAACCTGGGATTGGAGTCATTCTCTTTGACTCCAACGACAAACATCTACCAGAAAGAGAACTACTAGTTGGCTTGAAGCCGAGAAAAATATGGTGCCCCACGACCCAGAGTGCCCTCGAAATAATTTCAGAGGACACTTTAATAGGAGCGAAGACAATACTATTACACACTGGAACGAATGACCTAAAGAACACTAGAGGACGTGTGGCCCCAGCTATGGCAGAAGTAGCCATTATGGCCATTATACCCACCTGCAAGAATTATAATTTCATCTCTTCTCCCGCCCTGCAATGTGCCATTCAATATTATTTTAGAAAACAATGCAGAGCTCTCAAGAAAATGAGCACTAAGGCATAAAGTCTTTTTGGCACACCACAAATATATCCACCCTCACCACATGCAAGACCACGTCCAACTAAACAGGTTGTAAAAGTCTTTACAAGGGTGCTAAAGTATAGAGGCAATATGGGAAGAAAGACCAGGAACATCGAGCCTATGGGTATCCAGAAAATAAGAACACCACAGCACTCCACCCCGAGAGCCCAGCACTCCACCCCGAGATCCCAGCACTCCACCCCGAGAGCCCAGCACTCCACCCAGAGAACCCAGAACTCCACCCAGAGAGCCCAGCACTCCACCCAGAGAGCCCAGCACTCCACCCAGAGAACCCAGAACTCCACCCAGAGAGCCCAGCACTCCACCCAGAGAGCCCAGCACTCCACCCCGAGAGCCCAGCACTCCACCCCGAGAGCCCAGCACTCCACCCAGAGAGCCCAGCACTCCACCCAGAGAGCCCAGCACTCCACCCAGAGAGCCCAGCACTCCACCCCGAGAGCCCAGCACTCCACCCAGAGAGCCCAGCACTCCACCCCGAGAGCCCAGCACTCCACCCCGAGAGCCCAGCACTCCACCCAGAGAACCCAGCACTCCACCCAGAGAACCCAGCACTCCACCCCGAGAGCCCAGCACTCCACCCAGAGAACCCAGAACTCCGCCCGGAGAGTCCAGGCTCCACCCTTGAGAACTTGAGAAGCCAGCAATCCACCCGGAGAAGCCAGTAATCCACCCGGAGAGACCATCACCTCACCCAGAGAGACCATCACCTCACCCAGAGAGACTAGTACTTCACCAAGAGAGCCCAGTACTCCACCAAGATAAACCAGTACTCCACCAAGAGAGACCAGTACTCCACCAAGATAAACCAGTACACCAAGAGAGACCAGTACTCCACCAAGATAAACCAGTACTCCACCAAGAGAGACCAGTACTCCACCAAGATAAACCAGTACACCAGGAGAGACCAGTACTCCACCAAGAGAAACCAGTACTCCACCCAGAGAACCCAGAACTCCGCCCGGAGAGTCCAGGCTCCACCCTTGAGAACTTGAGAAGCCAGCAATCCACCCGGAGAAGCCAGTAATCCACCCGGAGAGACCATCACCTCACCCAGAGAGACCATCACCTCACCCAGAGAGACTAGTACTTCACCAAGAGAGCCCAGTACTCCACCAAGATAAACCAGTACTCCATCAAGAGAGACCAGTACTCCACCAAGAGAGTCCAGTACTCCACCAAGAGAGACCAGTACTCCACCAAGAGAGACCAGTACACCAAGAGAGACCAGTACTCCACCAAGAGAGTCCAGTACTCCACCAAGAGAGACCAGTACTCCACCAAGAGAGTCCAGTACTCCACCAAGAGAGCCCAGGTCTCCGCCCAGAAAGACCAGGACACCGCCCAGAAAGACCAGTACTCCACCAAGAGAGCCCAGTACTCCACCAAGAGAGACCAGTACTCCACCAAGAGAGACCAGTACTCCACCAAGAGAGACCAGTACTCCACCAAGAGAGACCAGTACTCCACCAAGAGAGACCAGTACTCCACCAAGAGAGACCAGTACTCCACCAAGAGAGCCCAGTACTCCACCAAGAGAGACCAGTACTCCACCAAGAGAGCCCAGTACTCCACCAAGAGAGACCAGTACTCCACCAAGAGAGACCAGTACTCCACCAAGAAAGACCAGTACTCCACCAAGAGAGCCCAGTACTCCACCAAGAGAGACCAGTACTCCACCAAGAGAGACCAGTACTCCACCAAGAGAGCCCAGTACTCCACCAAGAGAGACCAGTACTCCACCAAGAGAGACCAGTACTCCACCAAGAGAGACCAGTACTCCACCAAGAGAGACCAGTACTCCACCAAGAGAGACCAGTACTCCACCAAGAGAGACCAGTACTCTACCAAAAGAGCCCAGGTCTCCACCAAGAGAGCCCAGGTCTCCGCCCAGAAAGACCAGGACTCCGCCCAGAAAGACCAGGACTCCGCCCAGACAGTTCACCACTCCATTGGCCACCACTCAATACCACACCCCATTACCTCCCATGCTGACAGGACAGCACCCCCCCCCCACCCCTCCCATCCCATTACCTCCCATGCTGACAGGACAGCATCCCCCCCACCCCATTACCTCCCATGCTTACAGGACAGGACCCCTCTCAACCCATTACCTCCCATGCTGACATGACAGCATCCCCCCACGCCATTACCCCTATGCCGACATGACAGCATCCCCCCACGCCATTACCCCCATGCTGACATGACAGCATCCCCCCACGCCATTACCCCCATGCCGACATGGCAGCATCCCCCCACGCCATTACCCCCATGCCGACATGACAGCATCCCCCCACGCCATTACCCCCATGCCGATACCCCTGTACCATTGAGACCAACTTTCCAGCAAGACAACTATCCAGAAGTGGCACGAAAAACAGAGCATCCTGCTGCAGCTGAGCTAAACCAGATAAGGCATCTACTGAACATAATCTGATAAAAAATCCCCCAAAATCTTTGTTATTATAAGAAATATAATTATTAGAAATACAATCTATTATCAATATGATTTCAGTTTTAAATAAGCCACCCAGGAAAGGGTTCAAATTAGTTCATGTCAATATATGGAGCCTCAGAAACAGAGTTCATGAGATTAGTAATTTGCTAATTTACTAATCCATTTCTGAGACTCACTTAGACAGGACCTTTGATGATATAGTAGGAATACATGCATATAACATCTATAGAAAAGACAGAAATGTCTATGGAGGATGTGTTCCTCTATATATTCAAAGCCATATTCCTGTGACGCTCAGGGAGAATCTCATGACAAATTAAGTAGAAGTGCTGTGGTTGCAGGTTCCCTTGCCTCATCAGAAGTCTCTTCTTTTAGGGGGCTGCTATAGTGCAAACTGTCAGTATCTGGAGAATATGTGTGTCATGTTAGACAAGGTCTCTGATGCTAACAGATAAATGTATTTTCTTGGTGTCCTGAACGTTGACTGGTTATCACCTAGTTGTCCTCTCAAGAAGAAGTTTCTTACTGTGACGAATGCCTGGTGCATGACCCAGGTTGTCATTCAACCAACTACAGTGTATGCAAATAGTGTTGGATCTGTCACATCCACTTGTATTGATCATATCGTCACTAATGCTGCAAAGCTTTGCTGCACGGCAATGTCAGTTCACATTGGCTGTAGGGACCATAAAATTGTGGCAAAAACAAGGAAAGCCAAAGTACCAAAGGCAGGCCCTAAAGTTATTTATAAGAGATCATACAAAATGTTTTCTTAGGACTCTTTTGATGAAGATGTAACAAAAATGTAAACTCAGCAAAAAAAGAAACGTCCCTTTTTCAGGACCCTGTCATTCAATGATAATTCGTAAAAATGAAAATAACTTCACAGATCTTCATTGTAAAGGGTTTAAACACTGCTTCCCATGCTTGTTCGATGAACCATAAACAATTAATGAACATGCACCTGTGGAACGGTCGTTAAGACACTAACAGCTTACAAACGGTAGGCAATTAAGGTCACAGTTATGAAAACTTAGGACACTAAAGATGCCTTTCTACTGACTGAAAAACACCAAAAGAAAGATGCCCAGGGTCCCTGCTCATCTGTGTGAACGTGCCTTGAGCATGCTGCAAGGAGGCATGGAGACTGCAGATGTGGCCAGGGCAATAAATTGCAATGTCCATACTGTGAGACGCCTAAGACAGCGCTACAGGGAGACAGGACGGACAGCTGATCGTCCTCGCAGTGGCAGACCACGTGTAACAACATCTGCACAGGATTGGTACATCCGAAAATCAGACCTGCGGGACAGGTACAGGATGGCAACAACAACTGCCCGAGTTACACCAGGAATGCACAATCCCTCCATCAGTGCTCAGACTGTCTACAATAGGCTGAGAGAGGCTGGACTGAGGGCTTCTAGGCCTGTTGTAAGGCAGGTTCTCACCAGACATCACCGGCAACATCGTCACCTATGGGCACAAACTCACCGTCGCTGGACCAGACAGGACTGGCAAAAAGTGCTATTCACTGACGAGTCGCTGTTTTGTCTCACCAGGGGTGATGGTCGGAATTGCGTTTATCATCGAAGGAATGAGCGTTACACCGAAGCCTGTACTCTGGAGCGGGATCGATTTGGAGGTGGAGGGTCCGTCATGGTCTGGTGTGGTGTGTCACAGCATCATCGGACTGAGCTTGTTGTCATTGCAGGCAATCTCAACACTGTGCGTTACAGGGAAGATATCCTCCTCCGTCATGTGGTACCCTTCCTGCAGGCTCATCCTGACATGACCCTCCAGCATGACAATGCCACCAGCCATACTGCTCGTTCTGTGCGTGATTTCCTGCAAGACAGGAATGTCAGTGTTCTGCCATGTCCAGCGAAGAGCCTGGATCTCAATCCCATTGAGCACATCTGAAACATGTTGGATCGGAGGGTGAGGGCTAGGGCCATTCCCCCCAGAAATGTCCGGGAACTTGCCTTGGTGGAAAAGTGGGGTAACATCTCACAGCAAGAACTGGCAAATCTGGTGCAGTCCATGAGGAGGAGATGCACTGCAGTACTTAATGCAGCTGGTGGCCACACCAGATACTGACTGTTACTTTTGATTTTGACCCCCCTTTGTTCACTGACACATTATTCCATTTCTGTTCGTCACATGTCTGTGGAACTTGTTCAGTTTATGTCTCAGTTGTTGAATCTCGTTATGTTCATACAAATATTTACACGTTAAGTTTGCTGAAAATAAACGCAGCTGACAGTGAGAGGACGTTTCTTTTTTTTGCTGAGTTTATGTTGGTCTGATGTTTTCAAGGAGGAGAATCCAGATGCAGCACTTTGAGTATTTTTAAAATGATCCCTGCCGGTTGTTGACGAACATGCACTTGTGAGAGCTATTAGAGCTCCCTGGATCGATGATGAATTGAACAATTCTTTGGTTCAAAGAAAAGATGCAACAAAAATGTGACAAATATGTCAGACTGCTCAGCTGATGTCTCAGTCTCAAGGCTTAACAATCCTTCTTTAACCTGTCTCTTCCCCTTCATCTACACTAGATTTAACAAGTGACATCAATATGGGATTATAGCCTAATGTTTAGCTGTTATTTTGTTTACAACTGTTCTGTACTTTGTTGTATATGTTTTATGTGGACCCCAGGAAGAGTAGCTGCTGCATGTGCAGTAGCTAATGGGTATCCTAATAAACAAAACACACACACACACACACACACACACACACACACACACACACACACACACACACACACACACACACACACACACACACACACACACACACACACACACACACACACACACACACACACACACACACACACACACACATCACAGTCAGAGCCTGTGCACTGCTGGCATCTCTGCTAATTAAAGGTCATTCAGTCAGTGTGGTGCCAAAAGAAAACCAAAAGAAACCGTTTCCCCAGTTTCCCATGGCCTCCAGGTCTCAGTATTTTATAGTATAGTAGGTAGAAAACTCCAGAATTGTTGTGGAACTAATGAGTTTCAATAGAAAAATACGTTCATTAGACCACTGCCTTTTATTCCCTCGGGTTACGCTGTCAAACAACCACATTCTTACAATGCCTGGAGCAGGCGTTCAATTCAATTCACTTTGCTTTGTGTTTTCTTTAGTCCTCAGAAAATGACTGAAGGGAACAAACAACTTGGAGCCGTTCAGGATTTCCGTGTTTTCTGGTAGCGAGAATTAGCATAGAATGGTGTTTTGATGTTCGACAGAAGCTTTAGATGTGGCCTGAGCAGAAGAGCGAAGGAGAGGGAGAGAGAGCGAGAGAGGTGGCGGGGGCAGAGGGAGCTCTCTGTGGTGGTCTAAGGTGAGCCGTATGCCCGTGCTGGTGGAGACCGTCACGACCATGAAACCATAGAACCACAACAGAATGTAACAGGTGGCTTAGTCACGGATAGGGAAAGACATCTCTTATGGTTGTCAGGCTGGTTTAATACGGTCCAGGCTGAGACGGGGCCATGTGTGACCCAGAGGAGGATGGCTGGGTGTGGGCTGATGGATGCTGCTGTGGCTGTCAGTGGGGTGAGGAGGCACACATGGATCTAAGGCTCCTGGTGCTGAATTGATCTTGCCTCCAATCTTGGGTGTACACTGAACTGTCAGGGAGGGCACTGGGTTCCTGTTTCACACTTACATGAGTACACACACACACACAGATAAACATACACATGTGCACAACTCCACCCATAGTAAGAACACAGAAATGCTTTTCAACTCTGTACTGCTGCAGCTCTTAATGGGATCTCACTACATTGTTATCTACTGGGCCGACCCTCAACTTCTGTTAGTAATGGGCGTCGTACATCAGAGAGACATGTTTGTGGAGTGGTTGTGAAGCGGGATGGAAATGACATAGATCACCACTGTGGCCTGACTTCCTGACTCCTCAGCCCTGCTGATGACGGCTAATGGGAACCTACAGTTAGTATAGCGCTCAGCGAAGTGTCAAGTGCCTAATCTGATCTCAATGTTGTGGTTAACCTTCAGTCTTAAGTCTCGTAATCACCCTTTCAGAGGAAATTGCATTTGGATAACTGACTGTGTGTGTGTGTTCCCCAGTGAGCACGACGTGGGGGAGGATGACATCTACGACTGTGTTCCCTGTGAGGACGATGGAGATGACATCTACGAGGACATCATCAAGGTGGAAGTTCGACAACCCATGGTAAGAGATTTGTGTTTGTGTAATTCTCTGCTTGTCTCCCTATCTGTGTACGTGGGTGTGTGTGCGTGTAATTCTCTACTTGTCTCTATCTGTGTACGTGGGTGTGTGTGTCCTCTCTGATGCTCTCTATCCGTCGGTGTGTGTTCTGTTCTGCTCTGCTCACCTCTTATGTTTTTCCATTCCTGACGCTGCAGATCAGATACATGCAGGTAAGTGCCCTGACTCACCGTTCTGTCATCCAGCTCTGTTCATCAGTCTGACATGTCCCCACAACACCCTTCCTCTCAGATGACCACGCCATTAGATCAATGGCCTACAGCACAGGTCAAGGGAATCCCCATCTGCCCCTGTGTGTGTGACTCACCATGACATCAACATATCACCATCAACACCATGACATTGCCACTATATGACATCATCAAAAGCAGCCAGATCAAACCCCAATACAGCCTTCATCAGTTCCTATGTCAGTTCTGTAGCTGTGCTCTCCAACACGCCTGATTGTCTTCTGATACCCAGCTGGATCTGGGCCTCTGAGTCTAATTGACTCTGGTTTTACTTGATTATCCCCCTGTTGTATTATCAGAACTGCTTATAAACCTTCAGTTCTGTTCCAGAGGACACAATAGAATGAATAGTCCTCTCAACACAACAACCAAGACTGCTGACAGCCGCAGCCACCCAGACAATTATGACGGAGATGATGTCAGAGGTTTTGGCAGGGTCGTTTTATCCGACCGTTACAGTCGCAGATGTTTTTTTTCTCACCCGTTTGCATTGTGATGCTCTGATCCCCCCCCCCCCCCCAGCCGTAGGCCCCATGAGATACTGGCCTCCCTCTGTTTGTTTTCCCTGTCATCATCATATCCCCCTCTAATGGCGGGCCTGTTTGCGCTTCTAAATGAATCTGGATGCGGTGGGCGGGGTGTTTGCCTTGGCTGGTCCACCCTCCCCAGCCCCGCTCTGCTCTGCACTGGCCCCAGATGTTACTGAAGATACAGAGCTGCAGACACAGATGTTCATTAGCACTTGCCCATGAGCAAGCCAGCCGGCACTCAACTCGTATAAATCCCACAGTTCCAGCGTTTATGTCACCGCTTCCCACAACACGGCCAATCGGCTTGCGTTACACGGACCGGGTCCCAGCAATTACAGTTAATCAAAAGTATCATATTCTATTGGGTCATGTTGGAGTGATGAGTGAGAATTGGGCTCAGTTCATTAAAAGTGCTCATCAAATTCCCATTGAGTGGTTTGGGTGTAGCTGGACACTGTTCTGGAATCCCCCTGTCTGGTAATGTTGACAGTCACAGCTCCCTATTGGCATCGGGTACTGTACATTGATGAATGTAACTCAAAGTTATAAATAAAATATATATTTAAATGAGAGATTTTTCAAAATAGCCACCCTTAGCCTTGATGACAGCTTTGCACACTCTTGGCATTCTTTCAACTAGCTTAACCTGGAATGCTTTTCCAACAGTCTTGAATGAGTTCCCACATATGCTGAGCACTTGTTGGCTGCTTTTCCTTCACTCTGTGGTCCAACTCATCCCAAACCATCTCAATTGGGTTAAGGTCGGGTGATTGTGGAGGCCAGGCCATCTGATGCAGCACTCCACACTTGGCCAAATAGCACTTGGCCAAATAGCCCTTACACAGGCTGGAGGTGTTTTGGGTCATTGTCCTGTTGAAAAACAAATGCTAGTCCCACTACGTGCAAACCAGATGGTATGGTGTATTGCTGCAGAATGCTGTGGTAGCCATGCTGGTTAAGTGTGCCTTGAATTCTAAATAAATCACAGACAGTGTCACCAGCAAAGCACCATCACACCTCCTCCTCCATGCATCACGGTGGAAACAACACATGCTGAGATTATACGTTCACCTATTCTGTGTCTCACAAAGACACAGCGGTTGGAACCAACAATCTCAAATTTGGACTCATCAAACCAAAGGACAGATTTCCACTGGTCTAATGTCCATTGCTCGTGTTTCTTGGCCCAAGCAAGTCTCTTCTTCTTATTGGTGTCCTTTAGTAGTGTTTTCTTTGCAGCAATTCGACCATGAAGGCCTGATTCACACAGTCTCCTATGAACAGTTGATGTTGAGATGTGTCTGTTACTTGAACTCTTTGAAGCATTTATTTGGGCTGCAATCTGAGGTGCAGTTAACTCTAATGAACTTATCTTCTGCAGCAGAGGTAACTCTGGGTCTTCCATTCCTGTGGCGGTTCTCATGAGAGCCAGTTTCATTGTAGTGCTTGATATTTTTTGCGACTGCACATGAGGAAACTTTCAAAGTTCTTGACATTTTCCGCATTGGCTGACCTGCATGTCTTAAAGTAATGATGGACTGTCATTTTTCTTTGCTTATTTGAGCTGTTCCTGGAATAATATGGACTTGGTCTTTTACCAAATAGGGCTATCTTCTGTATACCACCCATACCTTGTCACAACACAACTGATTGGCTCAAACGCATTAAGAAGGAAATAAATTCCACAAATTAACTTTTAACAAGGCACACCTTTTAATTGAAATGCATTCCAGGTGACTACCTCATGAAGCTGGTTGAGAGAATGCCAAAAGTGTACAAAGCTGTCATCAAGGCAAAGGGTACTTTGAAGAAACTCAAATATAACATCTATTTAGATTTGTTTAACACTTTTTTGGTTACTACATAATTCCATATGTGTTATTTCCAGTGGTAGAAAAAGTACCCAATTGTCATACTTGAGTAAAAGTATAGATACCGTAATAGAAAATTACTCATAGAAAGTATAGAAAGTAAAAATGAAAGTCACCCAGTAAAATACTACTTGAGTGAAAGTATTTGGTTTAAAATGTACTTAAGTATCAAAAGTAAATGTATAAATCATTTCAAATTCCTTATATTAAGCAAAACCATTTTCTTGTTTTTAAAATGTATGGATGGCCAGGGTCACGCTCTAACACTCAGACATTATTTACAAAAGATACATTTCTGTTTAGTGAGTCTGCCACACTATAGGCAGTAGGGATGACCACGTGTTCTCTTGATAAGTGTGTGAATTTCTAAATTTTCCTCTCTTGCTAAGCATTCAAAATGTAACAAGTACTTTGGGTTGTCAGGGAAAATTTATGGAGTAAAGAGTACAATATTTTCTTTTGGAATGTAGTGAAGTAAAAGTAAAAGTTGTCAAAAATATAAAAAGTAAAGTACAGATACCCCCAAAAACTACTTACGTATTTTTTACTTAAGTACTTTACATCACTGGTTATTTCATAGTTTTGATGTCTACAATGTAGAAAATAGTACAAATAAGCAGCGTGTACACTATTTATACAGTACAGTTTTATAACATACATCAAGCCATATGATTGGTAATAATGACCTTGCATGTCTAAATAACATGTTTGACACCCATCATTTGACAATCAGACACATGAACAGCCTTGTCAGGGACGTGTAATGACATAATGACATCACAGCATCACTTTTCCTGTCGTTAATTACCTCCACAGAAAATGGGCATGACAGAAGACGACAAGAGAAACTGCTGCTTAGTGGAGATCCAGGAGACTGAGGCCAAGTACTACAAGACGCTGGAGGACATTGAGAAGGTGGGTGAGGGACTTAGCTACGGAAAAGTGTATGTGTGTGTGTGTACTTACGTTTATGTACGTACATGTATCTACGTATGTGTGTGTGTGCAGTGGGTGGCTGGCTGACAGTGTTGAATGTAGCTCGCTGCTAGGGTAGGTGTGTTTTGTCACGTCTCCTGTGTCAGGCCTCAGGCAGGGAGCGGTGTGGAAATGTCAGCTATTGGCAGGTTCATTGGAGAGGACAAATGTCTGTGGAGCAGATCGATAGGCTTATTATTGGCACAGTCCCATGGGAAGAGACTGATCTCCAGGGCTCTATGTGTAAACAGACACACACACACACAGAGACACACACGCACACACAATTCACCTAGGGTTGTAAATGATGTCAGCGGTAAAACAGCAGCTTCTCCATGATGAAAAATAGATTATTCTCAATTTGATGGACAGTTAGACATGATCCACTCCACTGGATCCATTAGACTAAGGGTGTGTTTGTGTTTGCTGAGCCAGACAAACATGCAATTAAACCAGAATCACCTTCTTATAATCAGAGGAGTCGTTTGGGCTTGATTGAGTTGAGGTTAATAAAGCCATCATATGTTCATTACATTTTAATGGATCTATTTGTTATCATTAAGATTATGTAATGTGACAAGCATACAATAATATTACTCAAACAACAGGGAAGGTTTGTGCCAGTGAACATAATCAGTGGTTGGTACTCACAGCACGTCATGGGCACTTCAAACAAATGGGTACACGTGTATACAAGATAATGATTAAGCTACTAACACCGAGCAGCAACACATTATAGTGAAACCTATTTTATGATCGATTTTCCTGGGCGCCCCCAGCACATGCTATTGGATTGAACTGCTTTTTAATATACAACTTAACACTGCTACCGATTTGTTTACAACGTCAACAGGTTCAGTCAATGATGTTTGTACTTTAGGCCTACTGTATATTGCCATGCAAGTTCTTTTAACTTCTCAATTGTACTGTTTTGCTATTCTACAGAATTATATGATCCCTTTGAAGCAAGTTCTCAGTCCACCAGACATGGAGTCCATCTTTGTAAATCTCGAGGTGAGTGCTGATGAGTGTAATCGTAGTGTCAGTGTGGAGCTGATGGAGGTGATGGAGATGACGTGTTAGTGTGACCCATGCTGACTATGGTTGTGCTGTACCCCATACAGGATGTGATTAAAGTCCACTTTGCTCTGCTGAGGGCCATCGACCTCAACATGGTGAGCGGAGGCAACGGTCTGGGGAAGATCTTCGTAGACTTCAAGGAAAGGTTAGTGACCTCGGGAGCTGTGTGTATGTGTGCGTGCATGTTTGAGATAGTATTCCGTGTGTGGCCCTGTGTGCATGCAGTTGGATTTAGATGCAGGATTTCAGGATAACGCAGAGGATAGATGGGATTATTAAAGATGACGCCGGAGGGTAGGGCTGCCGTCTTATCGGCTCTTAACCAACCATACTATTTTGTTAGTTTTTTCACGTTCGTGACTTGTTTTGTACATTATGTTGCTGCTACCGTCTCTTATGACCGAAAATAGCTTCTGAACATCACAACTGGGATTACTCACCTCAAACTAGATGAGGAGTTCTTCTTCAATGAGTCAGACGCCAGGGATATATACTACGGACACCCGACCAAGCCCAGATCCCCGCGATTCGCTGGAAAAGGAAACGTAGGTTTTGCAGAAAGAGATCAGGATGCCTTGTGAGGATCAGGTGACGAGTGGATAATCTGCCCTTGCCCTCCGTTCTGCTAGCTAACGTTCAATCGCTGGAAAATAAATGGGACGAACTGAAAGCACGTATATCCTACCAACGAGACATTAAAAACGGTAATATCTTGTGTTTCACCGAGTCGTGACTGAACGACGACATTAGGAACATACAGCTGGCGGGTTATACGCTCTATCGGCAGGACAGAACAGCAGCCTCTGGTAAGAAACGGGGCGGGGCCCTATGCATATTTGTAAACAATAGCTGGTGCACGATATTTAAGAAAGTCTCAGGGTTTTGCTCGCCTGAGGTAGAGTATCTCATGATAAGCTTTAGACCACACTATCAGAGAGTTTTTATCTGTATTTTTCGTAGCTGTCTACATACCACCACAGACCGAGGCTGGCACTAAAACCTCACTCAATGAGCTGTATTCCGCTATAAGCAAACAGGGAAACGCTCATCCAGAGGTGGCGCTCCTAGTGGCCGGGGACTTTAATGCAGGGAAACTTAAATCAGTTTTACCTCATATCTATCAGCATGGTAGATGTGCAACCAAAGGGAAAACAATTCTAGATCACCTTTACTCCACACACAGAAACGCGTACAAAGCTCTCCCTCAACCCTCCATTTGGCAAATGTGACCATAACTCTATCCTCCTGATTCCTGCTTACAAGCAAAAATTAACCAGTGACTCTTTCAATAAAAAAGTGGTCAGATGAAGCAGATGCTCAACTACAGGACTGTTTTGCTAGCATAAACTCGAATATGTTCTGGGGTTCTTCCGATGGCTTTGAGGAGTACACCACATCAGTCACTGGCTTTATCAATAAGTGCGTTGAGGACGTTGTCCCCACAGTGACTGTACGTACATACCCCAACCAGAAGCCATGGATTACAGGCAACATACTCACTGAGCTAAAGGGTTGAGCTGTCGCTTTCAAGGAGCGGGACTCTAACCCGGAAGCTTATAAGAAATCCTGCTATGCCTTCCGACGAACCATCAAACAGGCAAAGCATCAATATAGGACTAAGATCGAATCGTACTAAACTGCTCCGACGCTCGTCGGATGTGGCAGGGCTTGCAAACTATTACAGACTACGAAGGGAAGCACAGCAGAAAGCTGCCCAGTGACACAAGCCTACCAGACGAGCTAAATATCTTATATACTCGCTTCGAGGCAAGTAACACTGAAACATGCATGAGAGCATCAGCTGTTCTGGACGACAGTGTGATCACGCTCTCCGCAGCCGATGTGAGTAAGACCTTTAAACAGGTCAACATTAAGAAGGCTTCTGGGGCAGACGGATTACCAGGACGTGTACTCAGAACATGCGCTGACCAACTGGCAAGTATCTTCACTGACATTTTCAACCTCTCCCTGTCTGAGTCTTTAAAACCAACATGTTTCAAGCAGACCACCATAGTCCCTGTGCTCAAGAACACTAAGGTAACCTGCCTAAATGACTACCGACCCGTAGCACTCACGTCTGTAGCCATGAAATGCTTTGAAAGGCTGGTCATGGCTCATATCAACAACATTTTTTATTTTTTATTTTACCCCCCTTTTCTCCCCAATTTCATGGTATCCAATTGTTACTAATTACTATCTTGTCTCATCGCTACAACTCCCGTACGGGCTCGGGAGAGACGAAGGTCGAAAGCCATGCGTCCTCCGAAACACAACCCAACCAAGCCGCACTGCTTCTTAATTAACACAGCGCGCCTCCAACCCGGAAGCCAGCCGCACCAATGTGTCGGAGGAAACACTGTGCACCTAGCTACCTTGGTTAGTGCACACTGCGCCCGGCCCGCCACAGGAGTCGCTAGTGCGCGATGAGACAAGGATATCCCTACCGGCCAAACCCTCCCTAACCCGGACGACGCTAGGCCAATTGTGCGTCGCCCCACGGACCTCCCGGGCGCGGCCGGCTGCGACAGAGCCTGGGCGCGAACCCACAGTCTCTGGTGGCACAGCTAGCGCTGCGATGCAGTGCCCTAGACCACTGCGCCACCCGGGAGGCCCCATATCAACAACATTATCCCAGAAACCCTAGACCCACTCCAATTTGCATACTACACCAACAGATCCACAGATGATGCAATCTCCATTGCACTCCACACTGCCCTTTCCCACCTGGACAGAAGGAACACCTATGTGAGAATGCTATTCATTGACTACAGCTCAGCGTTCAACACCATAGTGCCCTCAAAGCTCATCACTAAGCTAAGGACCCTGGAACTAAACACCTCCCTCTGAAACTGGATCCTGGACTTTATGACGGGCCCCCACCAGGTGGTAAGGGTAGGTAACAACACATCCGCCATGCTGATCCTCAACACGTGCTCAGTCCCCTCCTGTACTCCCTGTTCACTCATGACTGCACGGCCAGGCACGACTCCAACACCATAATTAAGTTTGCTGATGACACAACGGCGGTAGGCCTGATCACCGACAATGATGAGACCTGACCGTGTGGTGCAAGGACAACAACCTCTCCCTCAACATGATCAAGACAAAGGAGATGATTGTGGAATACAGGAAAGGAGGACCGAGCACTCCCCCATTCTCATCAACGCGGCTGTAGTGGAGCAAGTTGAGAGCTTCAAGCCTCCCGCACATTGATTCTGTACCGGTACCCCCTGTATATAGCCTCGCTATTGATATTTTACTGCTGCTCTTTAACTACTTGTTATTTTTATCTTTGACTTTTGGGGGGATTTTCTTAGATCTGCATTGTTGGTTAAGGGCTTGTAAGTAAGCATTTCACTGTAAGGTCTACACCTGTTGTATTCGGCGCATGTGACAAATAACATTTGATTTGATTAGTGTTAAACAGAATGGATCAATTAAAACTCATATAAGCAAAGAGCTGACTGGGTCTGTAACACTGTTATAATGATAATAAACAATTACTAGTTCAGAGAGCACGCTCTAAATGTTCTGCGATCTGTGTAGGCTGTTGAAATGGATTCCTGTAATCTACTAGGGATTCATGAAAGCACATTAGTGTATAGAAGAGAAGGCGGTCAGAGCTGTTGAACACCCCAGCTGCAGTACAGTATTGTGGGTGATGATTTGCATGCGTTTGGAGTGGTTATGTGCTTCCCGCTGTGCTGTGCTACTTTACTCTTTAGGTAATGGTAATGATAGGCCTGGTCTGGTAATGACAGGATACAGCCACGACAGCCCTCCAGGAATGTTAGTCCTGATTCAGCCTCATTTTAGGATTCACATGGAGCTGGAGCCAAACCTCGTAAAATATATTTGTGTGTGAGTGATTGCATGCTTGTGTTAATCTGTGGATGAGCATGTTTGTGTTTACACTGTGGATGGTGATCTGACTATAGTACATAACCGGTAAGGGGGGGGGGGGGGGTGTATGCTTGCGTCCTATCTCCCCATTCCAAACAGACCGCATCTGCGCTACATAGTTTGTTTGTCAGATTGTGTAGGTAATTGGCTCGTTGCAGGGCTGCTTGGGGGACCTGGAGAGCTGCATCACACCACACAGAGCTAGCGTGACGACACTCTCTATCCCAATCTCTCCCTCACCTCCTCCCCTAACACAAAGTCCCCCCTCTGATTGAGCTGTCCTTATATCTCTTCAACTCTCTCTCTCGCTAGGCTAAAGCATGCTTAGCCCTTACTGTACCATAGACTTTAATACACCTACTGCGCAACTACACTACAACCAGAGCGAAGCAAGGGCTTTTAGGTCACTGCACATCTCCTAGTTATGGCCCGTGGCCTAATCATGTGCCACCACATGGTCTGCCAGCTGATGCTACTACAACTCTGGCTTTAACATTACTATGATGGGTAGGATTAGAGTTGTGACTTGTAGAATGTTGAACGTCTCTGCACTGCAATACGCTAAAAAGCTATTTCCTCCCACCTTCCCATCATCAGAGCATTGAAAGATGTCAACGACAGGGAATGTTAATATTTACCTTCTGTGACATTCTGCTGAATGCGGAACAGGAGGGTGTTTTGGGCAAAGCTGCCTTTGGTATTCAGGAGATGATTGACAGACAATCTCCCGTTGTTTCATTATGGGTGGCTCTTTAACCAGTAACAGAGCCCAGTGACTAGGGGATTTGTGACTTGTAGAATGTTGAACTTCTCTGCACTGCAATACGCTAAAAAGCTATTTCCTCCCACCTTCCCATCATCAGAGCATTGAAAGATGTCAACGACAGGGAATGTTAATATTTACCTTCTGTGACATTCTGCTGAATGCTGAACAGGAGGGTGTTTTGGGCAAAGCTGCCTTTGGTATTCAGGAGATGATTGACAGACAATCTCCCGTTGTTTCATTATGGGTGGCTCTTTAACCAGTAACAGAGCCCAGTGACTAGGGGATTTGGCACCACTCAGATGGATCCATTCTCATCAAAGCCCCTCGTCGATTGGTTCTGAGGACCCGGCTTCGTTTAATTAATGTTGTTATCTCCGCTTGTAAGTCCCATTGACCTTTGCAACAATACACCAGCTTTTTCGTCTCTTTGAAAAATGAATGAAAAGCTTCTCATGTTGTCATTGCTGTGTCCAGTGAATGCCATGCTGAAAATGTCAGTGTGGCTAATGGCACCTTCTCTAAAACGTGTTAAGACTTGATGACAGTTTTGAATGTACTTTAGAGGAAATCCCTATCATGATAAATTGACTGAATTATCACGATAACAATACATTGAACAATACGCTTAACATTATTGTGCACCCCTGTTATTTTTTAAACTATTACTACTACTCATTTAAATGTTGTAGGTGTCAATCGTCCCATCAACAATCAACCAACCATATTATTATTTTCAAACTTCACTTCAACGATATCACCAAGATAAGTGGTCGGTTTGGTTGGTGTTGATCATTTTCGTTTTTATCGTTCCAGCTCAAGGAAGGCAGCCTACTTTTTTATAAGAGGCTCCCCTGCTGGTTCACCATACATTACATAGGAGGGCTTGCCACTTTCCCAAACCCCAAACTCATTTCCGGAGTAATCCGCACCCCTGATAACCCTGTAATATGTACTTAGAGACCAGCAGAGAGCTGTTGTACCAGAGGGCTCCCACTGTGTTCCCTTCCATTTGCTGTGTGCTGAATGTGTTCAGTGAAGGTGAGGGGGTCCCAATGCCACGTGTCAGACAATATTACCTCTCTCTGCAGCCTGTCACTTCTGCTTTGCTAGGAGATTTCCTCTCTGGCCTGATGCTCCAGCCAGATGCGGATGCAGACTCGCTACAGAGGTGGGGGTGAAGGCCAGGGGAACAGTTACTCCAAATTGTGTTTTCTCTGAAATAACATGGATGGCAGCGTTCCCATAAAGAGAGAGCTGGTGTAGCGGCAGCAGGGGTGATAGCACCGTCCGGAAGTGAGAGAGGAATTTAAAGAGAACGTTTACATGTCACTGATGGAAAGTGTCCCTCCCTTCCACAGAAGAGCTCAGTCTTAAGCGACTGTGGAGTTTAGGGGTTGTTTCCCCCACATGCTTTTTTTTACGTCCATCTTCCGACTTTACTCCCGACTCGCTTTCCCTCTAAATAGCTCTCCCTCTCTCTCTCCCTTTCTCTTGCACCCTCTCTAGTTCAATCGAGTACAGGCTTAACTGAATGAACAAAAAGATGGAATGCAATATGACATTTTATTAAATAGTTTGGGGAATGGCCACGTCTCTGAGGGAAGATCCTTGGCGCCAGATGTTAATGACCACCTTGCTACTAGGTTTGCTGCTGGTAGGCTGGAGAATATAACCATTATTCGAGATAGAACTGATTGCAAGGACTGACTTAACATATCAAGTTATTGCAGAAGACATTTTGTTTATGACGAGATAAAATACAAATGAAATGAAAATGCCTAGAGGACGGAAAGTTAAAGGCCTAGGTCTACTGAGTTCATAAAGCATGGTTGAAGTATTTGTTTTTTTTTATCACTGAAGACTCAATTGATAAAATGACTGTGAAATGGCAAAGCACTACTTGTGAAGGAAGAATGCTACAATTATGCATGTAAGCCAACTTTATAATGTAAAATATGAATGAATATGCTTACAGACTATAGGAAACATGTTGTCTCTGATTATTATAAATCAAATCAAATCAAACTTGATTTGTCACATGCGCCGAATACAAGTGTAGATCGTGAAATGCTTACTTACATGACCTTAACTCTTTTTTTAACTGCACAGTTGGTTAACAATATGTTTACCAAATATTTACCAAATAAAACTATAAAAAATAACACAATCAAATTAAAATAATGAGGCTATATACAGGGGGTACTGGTACCGAGTCAGTGTGCGGGGGTACAGGTTAGTTGAGGTAATTTGTACATGTAGGTAGGGGTGAAGTGACTATGCATAGCTAATAACAGCGTAGAAGCTGTTAAGGAGATTTTTGGTCCTAGACTTGACGCTCTGGTACCGTTTGCCATGTGGTACTGTAGCAGAGAAAACAGTCTATGACTTGGGTGACTGGAGTCTCTGACAATTTTAGGGGCTTTCCTCTGACACCGCCTATTATATAGGTCCTGGATGGCAGGAAGCTTGGCCCCAGTGATGTACTGGGCCTACCCTCTGTTGCGCCTTACGGTTAGATGCCGAGCAGTTGCCATACCAGGCGGTGATGCAACTGGTCAGGATGCTCTCGATGGTGCAGCTGTAGAACCTTTTGAGGATCTGGGGACCCATGCCAAATCTTTTCAGTTTCCTGAGGGGAAATGTTTTTGTTGTGCCCTCTTCACGATTGTCTTGGTGTGTTTGGACCATGATAGTTTGTTGGTGATGTGGACACCAAGGAACTTGAAACTCTCGACCCGCTCAACTACAGCCCCGTCGATGTTAATGGGGGCCTATTCGGCCCTCTTTTTCCTACGATACCAATCCATGATTGCTGGTAATGGAGTGTCGGTGTGGCCGTTTGACAAGCTGCTTTTGGGTTCACCTTAGTTCCAGTCCGCTCCTATGCAATCATATAGCTGTAAACAGCAGCAACCAGCCTGTGTAGACCAGTACACGGGAGTTCTCACAGCCAGGCAGGGCACGACCATGAAAGACACACCAGTGTTATATGGAGTTCCATACATTTTAATATAATGATTCGAGAGAAGAGAGTGATAGTGAGGGAGTGAAAACAGTTCAACACGTTAAGGGGAAAGGGTAAGCCTGCGGGCTATACACCTGAAACCAAATAGAAACCTTAGACTGCAAACGTGTGCTAGATCAATATGACATGACAAATATATACATAGACCTATGATGAGTGAAGTTATTCATTGAACTGGGAAGCCTACTCCACGTCTATCCTGTACATATGACACTGACATTTGATTGATTTGTGCAGGCACGATAGCCACTACAATGAAAGCTATATTATAATAATGATGTATATTCATTGCTTGCAGAACTTAAGAATTAAGTGACAATGAGTATCGTCAGATAAATATAGAATAGTCATGAATTATACTTATAACCCACTACCAGTAGCATATGTGCCCGTGTCCCTGCAGACAATAGCCATATTTGGAAATAACTCTGTGCGCTCCCTGCAAAAAAAACTTTATGACACAAGACAACATATTGTTTAACAAATGGTTGAGTGTACCCCATGAATAGCCTTGGGAGTATGCATACAAGGAGCATTTACGATAAACTAGATCTGATAGCTGAAATGGAATAATATTATGTATCAACATGGGATGACGGCTAAACACGGCAGCAAATCTTAATTTATGTAATTTATCAAGCTCTCTTCTCCTGGGGGGAAACATTAAGCACAACACATTGTGGCAAATGCTCAATGCTAGCACAAACTCTGCGATGGAAAGGATACGCTGTAGCCTCTTATCTGAGGTTTTAAAGATATACAGGGTCGTTGGTTGTGGCAGCAAGAGCGGCCCGGGTGGAGGTAGCCGCGGTGAACGCTGCAGCAGAGACAGAGACAGCCCAGAGACAGCCATCTTAGAGTTTTCCCCCTTGCTGGCAAAGCCAATTTCTGGAACTTTTTCCTCCCTTTGGGAGAAACAACCTCTTCGACCCCGTCGTCTGGGAGTTGCAGAGATGAGTCAAGCACATTAATATTAGACAGTTGGAGGAGCTCATGGCTGGACAGGCCTGGGCTCATGACTCCCAGAATTTGAGCGTCTGAAAATGGTCCCACTTGCGTGAGGGAATTGCATTTTTGTGCCCAGTTTATAGTCTACAAGGTAAATAGGTGAATGGCGTTCCACACATGGCCAATAGGAAAGAGTAGAAGAAACGAAACGCTGTGCTGATACGTTTTTATTCATTACCACTATGCCCATAGATTTGGAAACAAAGTGAATTATGTTATGGATGAAGTTAAACGAGCCTTCAGACCAGTCTTCCTGAATGAACTTCTGTAAACTACATGAAATCAAATCAAATTTTATGAAATTGTATTTGTCATGTGCTGAATACAACAGGTGTAGACCTTACTGTGAAATGCTTACTTAACTAACCAACAATGACGTTTTAAGAACATAGAGTTTTTTAAATATTTACTAAATAAATTAAAGTAAAAAAATGAACACAGTAAACAAACAATAACAAGGCTATATACACGGGGTACCGGTACAGAGTCAATGTGCGGGGTACAGGTTGGTCGAGCATTTTGCTCCGGTACCGCTTGCCATGCGGTAGCAGAGAGAACAGTCTATGACTTGGGTGACTGGAGTCTTTGACAATTTTTGTGGCCTTCCTCTGACACCGCCTAGTATAGAGGTCCTGGATGGCAGGAAGTTTGACCCCAGTGATGTACTGGACCATATGGACTACGCACTGAATAGGTGTTGTCGTGTCCTCTTCACGACTGTCTTGGTGTGTTTGGACCATGATATTTTGTTGGTGATGTGGGCACCAAGGAACTTGAAGCTCTCGACCCGATCCACTACAGCCCCGTCGATGTTAATGGGGTTGTGTTCGGCCCTCCTTTTCCTGTAGTCCAAGATCAGCTCCTTTGTCTTGGTCACATTGAGGGAAAGGTTGTTGTCCTGGCATCACACTGCCAGGTCTCGGACCTCCTCCCTATAGGCTGTCTCATTGTTGTCGGTGATCAGGCCTACCACCGTTGTGTCGTCAGCAAACTTAATGATGGTGTTGGAGTCGTGCTTGGCCACGCAGTTGTGGGTGAACAGGGTGTACAGGAGGGGACTGAGCACGCACCCCTGAGGGGCCCCCGTGTTGAGGATCAGTGAGGCAGATGTGTTGTTGCCTACCTGTACCACCTGGGGGGGCGGCCCATCAGGAAGTCCAGGATCCAGTTGCAGAGGGAGGTGTTCAGTCCCAGGATCTTTAGCTTAGTGATGAGCTTTGTGGGCACTATAGTGTTTAACGCTGAGCTGTATTCAATGAACAGCATTCTCACATAAGTGTTATTTTTGTCCAGGTGGGAAAGGGCAGTGTGCAGTGCAATTGAGAGTATGTCATCTGTGGATCTGTTGGGGCGGTATGCGAATTGGAGTGGGTCTAGGGTTTCCGGGATGATGGTGTTGAACTGTACTGAACTATGGGCATATGAATGCACCCCTAGACTGTTTGTCTCTTGCCGTTGTCACAACGCGGTAGGAGATATGGGCTAGAACATGTCTTGACAGGCACGCCGCTACCCCGAGCCACGTGAATCAGGACTTTTTTCGATTCACTTCAACACCTTTTCCACATGACATGTCATGCTCGTCAAGGGCCTAGCAGAAGCCGTCGTATAGGCAGAGTGCTGCTTTAGCATCCTAGAGGGGGACTTGTTCCATGCTGTCGACTGTCTCTAATATAGAATCCTAACATTGACTCATCATCATCATCCACTCCACATGATATTAGAACACAGTTTCGTTAGCAGGACTCTCATTAGATTCATTTAATCCAATGATGCATATAGAGTATAGTTTATGTAGCTCAGAGAGATGTAAAGGCCATGTACAGTAATGATGGGACTGGCTCCATGGCCAGTCGTCTGTACAGTCAATGGTGTTTCTGTGGTGTTGAGGTTTGTTTTTCATGGTGGTGTCCCCTATTGTTTTACCAGTCAGTCCTGTGAGTCATCCTGCTCTTGGATCAGTATCGCTACTCCTTTTGTATGACGTGAGGTTTTAGGGTCAGCTTATGAGTAACGTTTCACAGAATCATATTATGAGTAACGTTTCACAGAATCATATTATGAGTAACGTTTCACAGAATCATTATGAGTAACGTTTCACAGAATCATTACGAGTAACGTTTCACAGCATCATTATGAGTAACGTTTCACAGAATTATTACGAGTAACGTTTCACAGCATCATTACGAGTAACGTTTCACAGCATCATTATGAGTAACGTTTCACAGCATCATTATGAGTAACGTTTCACAGAATCATTACGAGTAACGTTTCACAGAATCATTATGAGTAACGTTTCACAGAATCATTATGAGTAACGTTTCACAGAATCATTATGAGTAACGTTTCACAGAATCATTATGAGTAACGTTTCACAGAATCAATATGAGTAACGTTTCACAGAATCAATATGAGTAACTTTTCACAGAATCAATATGAGTAACGTTTCACAGAATCAATATGAGTAACGTTTCACAGAATCATTATGAGTAACGTTTCACAGAATCAATATGAGTAACGTTTCACAGAATCATTATGAGTAACGTTTCACAGAATCAATATGAGTAACGTTTCACAGAATCAATATGAGTACCGTTTCACAGAATCATTATGAGTAACGTTTCACAGAATCAATATGAGTAACTTTTCACAGAATCAATATGAGTAACGTTTCACAGAATCAATATGAGTAACGTTTCACAGAATCATTATGAGTAACGTTTCACAGAATCAATATGAGTAACGTTTCACAGAATCATTATGAGTAACGTTTCACAGAATCAATATGAGTAACGTTTCACAGAATCAATATGAGTAACGTTTCACAGAATCATTATGAGTAACGTTTCACAGAATCATTATAAGTAACAATTCACAGAATCAATATGAGTAACGTTTCACAGAATCAATTTACTTCTTGACTGAAAGAAGCCAGCACGCTACACTGTGAGAGGGAGAGAGAAGAGGAATTAAACATTACTTCAAAGGGAAAGACAGAAGGAGTGATAGAAGGAGATATAGCTGGTTCCTAGGGGAGCATAACATCACAAGTCTCCCAGTGTGATGTGTCCAGACATCAGGAGAGGAGGCTGTGCTTGTCAGTGTCTCAGGGGTTAATTATGTCTGACTCCACTGCGTGTGCTTACGTGTGTGTACATGTGGCTTTGTACATGTGTGTGTGTAATCATACCCTTTGTTCCACTGGTTGTCTATGGGAGGAGAACAAAGAATTTCCTTTAGAGCTGGAGGAACACGAAAGCCTGTTATTAGAGGGGTCTGTAAGTATTAGCATTAACACTGTGACACGTCCTCTCTGCTGTGTCAGTATCAGAGCAGGCCCTGTGTCCCATGCTGAGGCCTGTCACTGAACAGGGGACAAATTGGTCTGTTAGGATGGCCCCTGTTCACCTCCTCCCTGTGTCCTTGTCTGTCAACACCACAGACTTCTGCCTGGTTTTGGAGTGTTTTTAGTGGTGGTGGAGGAGCTTCAGAAAGCGGACCCTCAGGCACACACACTACACAGGCTACATGGAACCATTCAGTGAACACTGCCGAATCCCATCCAGCTGAGCTCTTTCTCTCTCATGTAGCCTACCCTTTCTCTTATTTTGTCTTTTTATTTCTCTGTTTTCTCGTGCCATCTTTTTCCCCCAATCTCTCCTGCTCTCTGTCTGTCTCTCTCTCTTTTATCTCTGTCTGCTCTTTCTGTCTGAATGTTTGTTTGTGTCATCTCACTCGCTCTTCCTTTATCCATTGTTACATATAAATATACCCTGTATATTGCCATGTTGTAATATAACCAATCGATAAGGATTCAAAACCTTGTGTCTAATCCATTGCCTCATAATCTGATCACAATATCACTTTCCCCACCAGTCGCTCCATCTTAAACATCCCGCTCCTGAAATGGCCTCGTAAAATAAGACCTTCATGTTCAATTAAGTCTGTGACACGTGTTATTAAAGCGCGTGGCTGACACCTGCCCTGTACCCTCGGTATGGTGCTGCCTGCTGCTGAATCTGACTGCCGCTGCCTGCCTGGCTCATAATTGAGCAAGGCAGCCATTCATCTTAATCAAATTCCCCTCCTTAAGGAGAGGAGTGATCTCCCTGGCTGTGGATCAGGCCCTAATCAGGTCCTTGTTAGCCCCAGACCACGTTGTCTTTGGACCAGACCCAGCCAGGGAGCTTCACAGTGGAGGTCAGTCTAGGCCAGTCATTAATGGGGTTTAGGGATGGAGAGAGCCATCCGGATAGTTGGCCACTGGAGGACTCATCCCTACCGATGGGGATCTAGTCATATTATGAATGTACAGTAGGCAGAGGTCATATAAATTGGTTAGCATCGTAATGGGGTTTGTGCAGTCTGCAGGTGTTCAGTTAGTGGGTTTGTCCATGTAAGAGGCTTAGAAAAGGAGATGAGTTTAGTTTTGAGAGCTGGGGTAGTGACTGTTATCAAAGCACTCTGTTAGTGACTTATGCTCTAACTTCAAGATTAAGTGAAGAGTTGTGAAATGTTAAAAAGCTTAGTGAATTATTGTAGTAATTGAATTGAAAGAAGAAGAAACTCAACTATGTTTTAAGAGATTTTCTAAGAGAAATGTGCTTTTTCTGCCATACTGTGCTCCTGCTCTCTTGCTGAGTTTTGGAGACATCTCCCAGCTCTCTGGAGCAGTGCTCTCGTCTCTGTCAAGGATCTGTCAGAGACATCCTTATACTTTAGAAATGCAAACTCGGGTCTGCTGAAGATTAAGAGACTTTGCCAAAAGCGTCAGAGGGGTTTGGCACTGCCAGTCGTGACAATGCCCTACTTTGAAAAATAAGAGAGAGGAATCTGTGCCACGCGTGGTGCCATCCTCTAGTCAAGATAACTTTGAACTAGTTCCAAGATGAAGTGATCTGTGTCAGGGGCCCGTTGTGAATGTGCCCTTCATATCCTCACTGGCTCAAATTAATAGGCTCTCTGCCTGAGAACTCTTCAAAGCAATTTATTATAATCACTATCTTTCATTAGTGTACTGTGGTTATACTATGATTATGACTTATTGGGTAGAGGCGTGTATTCTTCAAAAGATTTGCCCTGGGTTTCGAGTTAATGTATTACTTATTAATACAATATATTCATATATACAGTAGTCATGTCCATATGAAATCTATTCATATGTTCATTTTACATCTGCCGCCTATGGTGGCAAATGGGTCACCCACTGAACTGTTTAATACTGTTGTAATTATGTTTAATATAAAGCTATTAGTATGGCTTACTCCTCCTTAGTGTCAAGTGCCCAATGGGTTATTGGGTAATGAACTGGTCCTAAGAGTCAACAGCATATTGCTATATGATGATCTGTGTACTTTGATATTGGGAACCCTTTGCAGGAACCCTATAATAGAATATACACTGAGTGTACAAAATATTAAGAACGCCTTCCTAATATTGAGATGCACCCCCTTTTGCCCTCAGAACAGCCTCAATTCTTAAGCGCATGGTCTACAAAGAGTCGAAATTGTTCCATAGGGATGCTGGCCCATGTTGACTCCAATGCTCTTGATACACATGGGAAATTGTTGAACGTGAAAAACCCAGCAGCGTTGCAGTTCTTGACACAAACCGGTGTGCCTGGCACCTACTACCATACCCCGTTCAAAGGCACTTAAATATTTTGTCTTGTCCATTCACGCTCTGAATGGCACACATATGCAGTCCATGTCTCAATTGTCTTAAGGCTTAACAATCCTTCTTTAACCTGTCTCCTCCCCTTCATCTACACTGATTGACGTGGATTTAACAGGTGACATCAATAAGGGATCATAGCTTTCACCTGGATTCACCTGGTCAGTCAGTCTGTCATGGAAAGAGCAGGTGTTCCTAATGTTTTGTACACTCAGTGTATGCTAGTAATAATACAGTGATGTAATGTGTTGATATACAGATTGTTGATCTACGGCCAGTACTGCAGCCACATGGAGAATGCCCAGAAGATACTGGATGAGCTCATCGCCACGCGGGAGGACGTTAAGATGAAAGTCGAGGTACAGTAACCATACACACACATATATCCCTCCCCCTCCCTTACCACCCATCTGGCATCTGCTCAACATTGGCGCAAAGTTGATTCACAACCAGCCATGGTGTTTTGAATCATGACATCTTACTATAATAGTTTGGCTTCCATCTAAAGCTACTGTACTGCAGTTGGACAAACAGCAATGGTCTGCAGTGAAAGATCTGATAAACCTGGAATCCCCAGCTAGCCCAAATCGTGGCCCACTGCTGGCCAAGCCATGCTGCTGGGTTGACCCAGCTCTAGTACTGTAGCTTACAGTGGATTCCCTTTTCCACATTTTGTTACATTACAGCCTTATTCTAAAATGGATTAAATACATGTTTTGCCATCAATCTAAAAGCTGCCGCGGTCATCCCCCTCTTCAAAGGAGGTGACACTCTAGACCCGAACGGTTATAGACCGATATCCATCCTGCCCTGCCTTTCTAAAGTCTTCAAAAGCCAAGTCAATAAACAGATCACTGACCGTTTCGAATCCCACCGTACCTTCTCCACTGTGCAATCCGGATTCCGAGCTGGTCACGGGTGCATCTCTGCCACGCTCAAGGTACTAAACGATATCATAAACGCCATCGATAAAAGACAGTACTGTGCAGCCGTCTTCATCGACCTGGCCAAGGCTTTCGACTCTGTCAATCACCGTATTCTTATTGGCAGACCTAATAGCCTTGGTTTCTCAAATGACTGCCTCGCCTGGTTCACCAACTACTTCTCAGACAGTGTTCAGTGTGTCAAATCGGAGGGCCTGTTGTCCGGACCTCTGGCAGTCTTTATGGGGGTACCACAGGGTTCAATTCTCGGGCTGACTCTTTTCTCTGTATATATCAACAATGTCACTCTTGCTGCGGGTGATTCCCTGATCCACCTCTACGCAGACGACACCATTCTGTATACATCTGGCCCTTTCTTGGAAACTGTGTTAACTAACCTCCAAACAAGCTTCAATGCCATACAACACTCCTTCCGTGGTCTCCAACTGCTCTTAAACGCTAGTAAAATCAAATGAATGCTTTTCAACCGTTCTCTGCCCACACCCGCCCGCCCGACTAGCATCACTACATTTACATTTACATTTAAGTCATTTAGCAGACGCTCTTATCCAGAGCGACTTACTACTCTGGACGGTTCTGACTTAGAATATGTGGACAACTACAAATACCTAGGTGTCTGGCTAGACTGTAAACTCTCCATCCAGACTCATATTAAACATCTCCAATCCAAAATAAAATCTAGAATCGGCTCCCTATTTCGCAACAAAGCCTCCTTCACTCACGCAGCCAAACATACCCTTGTAAAACTGACTATCCTACCGCTCCTCGACTTCGGCTCACTGGTCACGATAACAACACCCACCCGTAGCACGCGCTCTAGCAAGTATATTTCACTGGCCATCCCCAAAGCCAACACGTCCTTTGGCCGCCTTTCCTTCCAGTTCTCTGCTGCCAATGACCCGAACGAATTGCAAAAATCGCTGAAGCTGGAGACTTATATTTCCCTCACTAACTTTAAACATCAGCTATCTGATCATCTAACCGATCGCTGCAGCTGTACATAGCCCATCTGTAAATAGCCCACCCAATCTACCTACCTCATCCCCATATTGTTTTTATTTACTGTTCTGCTCTTTTGCACACCAGTATTTCTACTTGCACATCAAGTAGTTTGCCAAAAGGCATCTAAAGGACTCTCAGACTATGAGAAACAAGATTATCTGGTCTGATGAAAACAATATTTAACTTTTTGGGGTCAAGGGGTCTGAATACTTTCCGAATGCACTGTAAGTAGAAGGCAGGTCTCTAGGTCCCAGTACGGACGCCTGGAGATGTCCTAACACAGTGATACACTCTTAACTGTGAGGAGCAGAAGTCTACAGAACAGTACTGTACAGTGTCCAACTGCCCTCTGAGGGACATGTACTTCCCGGTCAGCCCTAAACACACATATTACAGTTAATACACATATTACAGGATGTTAAAATGCCCTGGCTGGAAGCGAGCATCGGAGAGAGGACATAGAGAACTCTGTCTGTGTTAGGGACATAGTAACTTCTCTGTAGCAAACTGGACCCAAACCAAGTCAGAAGTGATGATAGAGGAAGGGTAGTTACTGATGATAGGAGAAGGATATCTCTGTGGTGAAGGGGGATTAGGGTAGACTAGGGTGCAGGATAGGGGGAAGGCCTGAGATTGGGTCTGGGAGATGGTTAAAACCTTTGAAATTGGGTACATTGTAGTAGTTTCTTCCTGCTCATTCTAACTGTGTGTGTACGTGAGAGTGTTCTCTCTCTCTCTCTCTCACACACACACACACACACACAGCAATGTGGCTTTTAAATTGGATAAGGATCAGAGTCATCCATTCAGGTGAGAGAGAGAGACATCAGGTCTGATAATCCCAGTGAATCATTTCTTTGTGTAGAGCAGAAGACAGCATTGAGCATCTACTGGGTTACGATGGCTCATGGTCTGCCTCAATGCATTACAATGCAGCTGTATGGCTTGTTGTTTTTCTTAATAAAAAAGGAGATTGTTATGGCTATTATTCAGACAGAGGGACGAATGTGTTCTTTATTACTCATACAGTAAAGGAATATCCATATCAGTATGAATGTCCTGATGTAGATGTTCACTAAGGGGTAAGGACAGACAGGGATTTGATACCTTTTAATAAGCTGTTGATACTGTTGTTGGAAGGCACAACTGTAGCAAAGTGGTGTAGTGATAGTTTGAAATTACACTTTTGTATCAGAATGTGTACACTTTGGCTGCTGCTGTAGTTATGAACTGTGAAATGTATGATGTTTCTTGTTGTTGTTGTAGGAGTGCACTATGAAGGTGCAAGAGGGCAAGTTCAAGCTCCAGGACCTGCTGGTAGTGCCCATGCAGCGGGTTCTCAAGTACCACCTCCTACTTAAGGTAAGGTGCATCGCAAATGTGACATGTGACTAACAGAACTTGAATAATGTGTACCTGAACAAAGGGGGGGTCAAAATCAAAAGTAACAGTCAGAATATGGTGTGGCCACCAGCTGCATTAAGTACTGCAGTGCATCTCCTCCTCACTTATTGGGTATAGGCACCAGATTTGCCAGTTATTGCTGTGAGATGTTACCCCACTCTTCCACCAATGCACCTGCAAGATCCTGGACATTTCTCACCCTCCGATCCAACAGGTCCCAGACGTGCTCAATGGGATTGAGATCCGGGCTCTTTGCTGCCAATGGCAGAACACTGACATTCCTGTTTTGCAGGAAATCATGCACAGAACGAGCAGTATGGCTGGTGGCATTGTCATGTTGGAGGGTCATGTCAGGATGAGCCTGCAGGAAGGGTACCACATGACGGAGGAGGATGTCTTCCCTGTAACGCACAGCGTTGAGATTGCCTGCAATGACAACAAGCTCAGTCCGATGATGCTGTGACACACCGCCCCAGACCATGACGGACCCTTCACCTCCAAATCGATCCCGCTCCAGAGTACAGGCATCGGTGTAACGCTCATTCCTTTGACGATAAACACAAATCCGACCATCACCCCTGGTGAGACAAAACCGCGACTCGTCAGTGAAGAGCACTTTTTGCCAGTCCTGTCTGGTCCAGTGACGGTGGGTTTGTGCCCATAGGCGACGTTGTTGCTGGTGATGTCTGGTGAGGACCTGCCTTACAACAGGCCTACAAGCCTCTCTCAGCCTATTGCGAACAGTCTGAGCAATGATGGAGGGATTGTGCATTCCTGGTGTAACTCGGGCAGTTGTTGTTGCCATCCTGTATCTGTCCCGCAGGTGTGATGTTCAGATGTACCGATCCTGTGCAGGTGTTGTTACACGTGTTCTGCCACTGCGAGGACGATCAGCTGTCCGTCCTGTCTCCCTGTAGTGCTGTTTTAGGCGTCTCACAGAACGGACATTGCAATTTATTGCCCTGGCCACATCTGCAGTCCTCATGACTCCTTGCAGCATGCCTAAGGCACGTTCACGCAGATGAGCAGGGACCCTGTGTTTCTTTCTTTTGGTGTTTTTCAGAGTCAATAGAAATGCCTCTTAATTGCCTACCGTCTGTAAGCTGTTAGTGTCTTAATGACCGTTCCACAGGTGCACTCAGTACACATCTTGGTGTCCCTCTGTTTCCCCCTCATCCCATTCCTCTACAAGGCCCTGTGTCTCTGGGTCCCTATGAACACCCACATGGATTAAACATGCAGACTGTGTGGCCGGTACACACAGAGACCCAACGGAGCCTTCTTCCAGGAACCCATAGTAGTCACGTTAGTAAAAACAAGCTGGTCAGGCTGTCTGATTCAAAACACAATGAATTAACTAGTCAGCTCAATAATGAATGAGGTGGGTTTAGACGGTGATGTGGGTATGGAGATAGTAGAGGTGAGCAGAGTGCATGGCAGGTGATGATGGTTGGACTGCAGTGAGTGGTTTTTCAACTCAGACTGGAATGACTGACTGACTGACTGGCTGAATGGCCTGCAGGACTTGAAGAGAAGAGAAACTGTGTTCAAATCAGCCATGCTATAATCGTATTACATGCAGCCCATTTCACTGCTTCCCATAGCTTTGTGGTAAAGGATTAATATGCTGTGGCCTCAGGGCGTTCAACTGATGTGGCTGTGTGTGTGTGTGTGTGTGTGTGTGTGTGTGTGTGTATGTGTGTATATGTGTATGTGTGTGTAAGCTTTAGCATCTTAACTTCATGACCTGGGTGTTGCAGATTCCACTGTGATGAAGACATATCTGGTCTTTGTCAGAATTACACAGTACACAGCTCATAATATACTGTAGCAAATCATTCTGTCTTCAATGAAGCAGCCAGCAGGCCTCAACTCACCAACAGACTCATCTTACACCATCACTCTCATATTATCTCCCCACGCTCCTAAAAACTGCTGAAGCATGAAGTCCAGCTGAATGTGTCAGTTGTAAGATCACATGCTGTGTATGTACATATGTTCCACTAGTGCCGTGCCTCTGAGAGGCAGAGAGAATAGATGTGTACTGGCCTAAAATAACCCTCATTGTTTGCAGCAGCATTCATATTTTTTTGAAAAACGCACAGATTTTCTCATAAAGTATTCACTGTATTTATGCAGTAAAACACATTTTGAGGTGACGATGTTTAGTGAGAGTTCCTACAAGTTACATGAGTGTAACTTACAGGGAGTTGATCTGTTTCTCTCCGCGGTCTGTGGCTGTCATACTGAGTTATGTCAATGTTTTGTGGAGTCTGTGGTGTATTTTGGTGTATAGTGTGCTCCACTGATGGAATGTAACATTCTCTTACAGGAGCTGGTGAGTCATTCAACTGACCGACCTGAGAGACAGCAGCTCAAGGAGGCGTTGGAGGCCATGCAGGTGTGTGTGTGTGTGTGTGTGTGTGTGTGTGTGTGTGTGTGTGTGTGTGTGTGTGTGTGTGTGTGTGTGTGTGTGTGTGTGTGTGTGTGTGTGTGTGTGTGTGTGTGTGTGTGTGTGTGTGTGTGTGTGTGTGTGTGTGTGTGTGTGTGTGTGCACGTGCACGTTTGTGACGTTATTCCGGATATGATCATTGATGACATTTTTCTATTCATTCAGAAGAATGCTTGGGAGCATAGGGAAAAAAGTTCTATTGTAGCTCTAACTCGGGCAAGATATAATAGATGTTGTTCAGATGTACTGGTGTAAAGAAATGCATCTCTGTCTCTGAAGGACCTGGCTATGTACATCAATGAAGTGAAGAGAGACAATGAAACCTTGAAGAAGATTAGTGAATTCCAGAACTCCATCGAAAACCTTGTAAGTAACTCTGATTGCTGTAAATGACTTTTCTACAATCGGCACTGATGTTTCATCGATAAGGAATTTTGAACCCTTTTGAGATTTATTGAGCATCAAATGCCCGTCCCTCTGGCCCCAACACGTTCCTCAACATCTCTCGGTGGACAGCCTGGAACATTTCCTCTCTCTCTCTCTCTCTCTCTCTCTCTCTCTCTCTCTCTCTCTCTCTCTCTCTCTCTCTCTCTCTCTCTCTCTCTCTCTCTCTCTCTCTCTCTCTCTCTCTCTCTCTCTCTCTCTCTCTCTCTCTCTCTCTCTCTCTCTCTCTCTCTCTCTCTCTCTCTCTCTCTCTCTCTCTCTCTCTCTCTCTCTCTCTCTCTCTCTCTCTCTCTCTCTCTCTCTCTCTCTCTCTCTCTCTCTCTCTCTCTCTCTCTGCTTACCTCATCCCTCGCTTTACCTGTCCCACTCATCTGCAATTATCATGTCTCTAATAAATCATTTATTCTCCCAGAGCGTGAGCAGGCAGGCTTTTTAAGTCTCCACGAATCCCAAACTAAAGTGTGTCGCACAAGGCAGTGTTAAGTCGAACAGCAGCTGGCTTTTAATGGCCTTAATATGTGTTTTAAGTGAAGCCTTAGGGATAGAGAGCCACAGGCTGCTACTTCAGATATGTCTGTACGTCTGTATGCCCATTGTATCCCGGACAAGATATAACTGTCAGATCTAATGACACATTCTGAAGGGGGTCATACGGTCAGAGGTGAAATACTCATGAATGTCAATGTTATGGTAGCAGAATTAAATGACACTCACATTTCCCATTTGGACATCTTGATGTTTAATATATCATAAGTCAGTTCAGTGCCTTGGGCGATGGCAAACTTAATTCAATGAGATTTAACCAGGTTAGATGAATAATTAATGACATTGAGTAAAGTAGACAACAGTGTGCTGCTCTCATCCATACCTACTGTTTATACTACCTCTCTTATTTACCACTGGGGAAACCAGAGATGTACAGCATCAGATTAACACTGGCATGTGTATGTGGCCTAAGCAGCAGGTCAAACTGGAGGAGTATGGCAGACCAAAGATAGATGGAGAGCTCAAGGTGTCCTCCATAGTCAACCGAACAAAGCAGGACCGGTGAGTAGTCAAGCTTCGCTATGAAAGCCAGACTTACTGAATGTGTGGTACTCGAATGAGGTCATAAACAGACTTAGTAATGGAGAACAGCTCTAACAGGTGTTTTACGCTTCTTTTCCCAAGGTACATATTCCTGTTTGATAAAGTGGTCATAGTGTGCAAGCGGAAAGGCTACTGCTATGAACTGAAGGAGATCATTGAGCTGCAGTCGTACAAAATGTCTGACGACCCCATGAACAACAGGGACATGAAGAAGGTAGGCAGCAGCGTTGAGCACTTTAAAACGAGGGACGCACAATTTCCTTCAACAGCCTGCTGAAGGGACACGCTCAGCCCAGGTTCTGCAATATCTTAGCAAAGTTTACAAATGGTGTCCTTGAGGTAGAATTGCGGTGACGGTAATTTCAGATAAGCGAGCTCATGTGTAATGCATTAAAGTGTCAGATCTGTATGCATTGTGCAAGCCTATGCTCTGAAGAACATGTAAATGAAATAAAGGTAATTTATAATACTGCCGTGTGCATTTTCCACCAATCTAACCATTCTTTTGAATCTGCATGTGTGGTCGTGTGCATGTGTAACTGAATCTTCTCTGGTGTGTTTCTCTTTGCATGCTTACCAGTCGAGTGGAAAAATGGTAAGCTGAAGCAATCCTTAACTCATCTTCTCATTGCAGCTAGTGTGTGTGTGTGTGTGTGTGTGTGTGTGTGTGTGTGTGTGTGTGTGTGTGTGTGTGTGTGTGTGTGTGTGTGTGTGTGTGTGTGTGTGTGTGTGTGTGTGTGTGTGTGTGTGTGTGTGTGTGTGTGTGTGTGTGTGTGTGTGTGTGTGTGTGTTTGGTGTTGGGTCATGCCATGATTGCATGTGCACCCACTGGCTATGTGATTCGCTTACGCTTTTGTCAGATGCATTCCCAAGCATGAACAGTATCTCTTAGTTAGCTCCAAAGGGAATGTGTAGGTTATAAAAATTACATTTTATAAGTATACATCATTGTGTAGGTGAAGTTGTTACAACCCTCCCAATTGTCCATCCCCCACCCAGTGGTGTAAAGTAAAAATAATTTGAGGGATCCCGAGTGGCGCAGCGGTCTCAGACATCTCAGTGCAAGAGGTGTCACTGCAGTCCCTGGTTCAAATCCAGGCTGCATCACATCCGACTGTGATTGGGAGTCCCATAGGGCGGCGCACAATTGGCACAGCGTCGTCCGGGTTTGGCCGGGGTAGGCCGTCATTATAAATAAGAATTTGTTCTTAACTGACTTGCCTAGTTAAATAAAGGTTAAATTTTTTTAAATCTTGAAGAAAATAATGTACTTTATACTCCATACATTTTCCCTGACATCCAAATGTACTCGTTAAATTTTGAATGGCTAGCAGAACAGGAAAATGGTCCAATTCACACAGTTATCAAGAGAACATTCCTGGTCATCCCTACTGCCTCTGGCGGACTTACTAAACACACGTGCTTTGTTTGTAAATTATTCAATTAAAAAACAAAAAAATTGTGCCATCTGGTTTGCTTAATATAAGGAATTTGAAATGATTTATACTTTTGGTACTCAAGTATATTTAAAACCAAATACTTCAAGACATTTACTCAAGTAGTATTTTAATGAGTGACTGTCACTTTTACTTGAGTCATTTTCTATTAAGGTGTCTTTACTTTTACTCAAGTATGAAAATTGGTTACTTTTTCCACCACTGCTCTCCTCCACTCTCTCCATCAATGCCTCTGTTTCTTTCTTTCCTCCATCGCTTCCTCATCCTCTCTTTCTCTGCAGTGGTCCTATGGCTTCTACCTGATCCACCTGCAAGGGAAGCAGGGTTTCCAGTTCTTTTGTAAAACAGAGGACACCAAGAGGAAATGGATGGAGCAGTTTGAGATGGCCATGTGAGTACAGTAGTAGGTCTACTGTAGCAATATACATCACCGTGGATCTTTTAGACGAATCAGATCCATTTCAAACTCGCTATGTATATTTCCTCCAATCCTGAAGGTCAAACATCAAGCCGGAGAAAGCCACGGCCAATCAGCACAACTTCCAGATGCACACGTTTGAGAAGGACACCAACTGCCGAGCCTGCAAGATGCTGCTGAGGTGAGACTTGGAAAAGGCCTCAGGGACTCCTCCTATGTACCTGTACCTGTACACCTACATCAGATCGTTCACGTGGCCTTATCATGCTCTTTGTTGACGGAAGACATCACTGTTTTTCAATGGGATGTTAGTGGTACTTACTGATGCTACACACTTAATGTGTTATGCAGTCTTTTGATGCTGCCAGCCTCAATAAACTCTGTTTGATTTGACTCACAGCTAAAACATGCACGTACACTTTTCCAAAGCCAACCATTACAGTAGGCCTGCGTTTAGGTTGACAATGTGAGGACATTTGGAGACGAAGGACACACACACCTGTTTAGGCGAGGTGCTGGCTAGCGGAGTGGAACACTTGGAAAAGAAAAGGAGAGCCACACACTCTAGGAGCTCAGGTGCAATAATGTAATAACCTAATAACCAGCGTTTCGACAGACAAGCTGTCTTCATCAGGGACAATATGAGTGCAGCTCTAGAACTACGCTGTGAAGCGCACCACTACCACTCCTGACCTCTGTTACAGTGGCTGTCTACACTCTATACTTGATGCAATGTATTGACCCAAAAACGGCATAGTAGCGGCGCTGACCTACATTCCCTCCCCGTCTTGTGGAAGGGACCAGTGTGCTGCTACCACTAGCTGCTAACTGTATAATTGCATCAGTAGCCCCAGTGTATCAGCCTGTGATGTATGGTGTTGGCTATTGGACATGGCAGTGTATACACTGTATTTTACACAGCGTAAGAAGTAATCCACTTAAAAAAGAGTGGACTGCTTACGGTGGATGTAGTAACAGAACATTGAATTCATGTCTATTTAGCCAAGGCTTTTATTCGGTTAACACAAATACAGTGTGGCGCCACACAGGAATCAAACCTGAAGCTTTTGGAACAACAGTGTATACTAGGAAAGTACTAGCACAGAATCACATACGGTGCATGTTGTGTATTCTATTCAGAGTGGTGTTTAGATAATAACCTGTCCTAGCTGGTCAGGGTTAGGAATGATCCTGTCTCCTCCTCTCTCTCTGTGTATCTCACTCTATCTCTCTCTCTGTGTATCTCACTCTATCTCTCTCTCTGTGTATCTCACTCTCACTCTTTCTATCTCTCTTTGTATCTCACTCTCTCTCTGTGTATCTCACTCTCACTCTTTCTATCTCTCTCTATCTCTCTCTCTCTGTGTATCTCACTATATCTCTCTCTCTCTCTCTCTCTCTCTGTATCTCTCACTCTCTGTGTATTTCACTCTCTCTATCTCTCTCTCTCTCTGTGTATCTCACTCTCTCTATCTCTCTCTGTGTATCTCACACTATCTCTCTCTCTCTCTCTCTGTACCTCTCTCTCTATCTCTGTGTATTTCACTCTCTCTATCTCTCTCTCTCTGTATCTCACTCTCTCTCTCTCTCTCTGTATCTCACTCTCTCTCACTCTCTCTCTCTGTATCTCACTCTCTCTCTCTCTCTCTCTCCCAGGGGGATATTCTACCAGGGGTACTACTGTTCCCATTGTGGGACTGGAGCGCACAAAGAGTGTCTAGAGTGCATCTCCATCTGTAAAATAAGTAGGTTTCTCCTCCCTCTGCTTAACGCTTATTCATTACAGTGGTACTACAGAGATATAAGAGGAACTTAAAGTGAAGTGTTACTGACCAGTCTCCCTAGATACAGACAGTTCTATGGGACATGCATAACTAGTGAGTTGTACCATTTAGGTGACCATCTGCTCTTTCTCTCTCACATTTTTTTCAGATCCACTCGACACAGTGAGTGTTTCACCCTCCCTTAGACATTCAGATGTATCACCTTTTGAAGAATGAAATGTATTGTTTTATGAATTAATGAGCATTTTGTTGCTGTATTGATAACTGATTGATTCATCTGTTTGGTTGTGTAGAACATTAATACTATTAGAGCTCCCTGATCTTGACACTGTTGCTGTGTTTATCCTTCCCCTTTCAGGAACCTGGACTACCGCCATCAGGTAGGAATGCTGTTCGCACAGGAAATCATATAGCACAGTGTAATTAATGTTATTCAGTCAGGAATGCATACAATGTACAGTAGACGTTGATAAAGATTGCTCTCAAGCTGTCAAACTAACTTGAAGTTGGCTGGAATGTGGAGTAGCGCTACAGCTCTCTGCTGCCATCTAGTGGAAGACTGCAATGCAAGAGCTGATTGAGTATACTAACACAAGTGATGGAAGTGTTGAAATGTTATATGGAGAATTCTGTGTAGTCTTAATAGCCCAAGTGAAGAGTGTTCAGTTTATCTAACTGTATGCTCTTTATCCTGGCTTCAGGTCCTAAGATGGTGGCAGTGAGGAATTATCACGGGACGCCTGTTCCTCCAGGGAAGTCTCCACTCTCCTTCCACACAGGCGACTTCATCGAGCTCCTGAAGGGGGAACCTGACACCACCTGGTGGGAGGTAAAATCACTCCCTGACCCCTATAAATACTGACTATAGGTTACACATACACATTGTGATGAGCATGCCCAATGTGCTCCTACATCCAGCCATAGCAACACAGTTGTTGTATATCGACACCTAGTGTCTCTCTCTCCCAGGGAAAGCTTATCCAAACCCAGAAGAGTGGCTTCTTTCCTAACAACTGTGTAAAGCCTTGTTTGGACCCCAAGGTAAAGGACCCCTCACATACACATTCACTCACTCATGACTCCATTTATGAAATCTCTAATGCTGATTTTGTGGTTGTCACCACAGCCTTTGTTCCAGTCCTTCCCCAGCCGGCAGGCCTCAAGGGAAACAGACTACTATGCATACCCATGGTACGACCCTTCACAGACATTTCAAAAGTTGTGATATTCAGTCTAGTTTGCAAGTACCCCTCTCCTCATTTCTCTGCAGTAAATACATTGTATTACTGTGGTATTACTATGTTAGGACAGTGTATTACTGTGTTAGGACAGTGTATTACTATGTTAGGACAGCGTATTACTATGTTAGGACAGTGTATTACTATGTTAGGACAGTGTATTAATACGTTAGGACAGCGTATTACAATGTTAGGGCAGCGCATTACTATGTTAGGACAGCGTATCACTATGTTAGGACAGTGTATTACAGTGTATTACTATGTTAGGACAGCGTATTACTATGTTAGGACAGCGTATTACTATGTTAGGACAGTGTATTACTATGTTAGGACAGCGTATTACTATGTTAGGACAGTGTATTAATACGTTAGGACAGCGTATTACAATGTTAGGGCAGCGCATTACTATGTTAGGACAGCGTATCACTATGTTAGGACAGTGTATTACAGTGTATTACTATGTTAGGACAGTGTATTACTATGTTAGGACAGTGTATTACTATGTTAGGACAGCGTATCACTATGTTAGGACAGTGTATTACAGTGTATTACTATGTTAGGACAGTGTATTACTATGTTAGGACAGTGTATTACTATGTTAGGACAGTGTATTACTATGTTAGGACAGTGTATTACTATGTTAGGACAGTGTATTACTATGTTAGGACAGTGTATTACTATGTTAGGACAGTGTATTACTATGTTAGGACAGCATATTACTATGTTAGGACAGTGTATTACTATGTTAGGACAGCGTATTACTATGTTAGGACAGTGTATTAATACGTTAGGACAGCGTATTACAATGTTAGGGCAGCGCATTACTATGTTAGGACAGCGTATCACTATGTTAGGACAGTGTATTACTATGTTAGGACAGTGTATTACTATGTTAGGACAGTGTATTACTATGTTAGGACAGCGTATCACTATGTTAGGACAGTGTATTACAGTGTATTACTATGTTAGGACAGTGTATTACTATGTTAGGACAGTGTATTACTATGTTAGGACAGTGTATTACTATGTTAGGACAGTGTATTACTATGTTAGGACAGTGTATTACTATGTTAGGACAGTGTATTACTATGTTAGGACAGTGTATTACTATGTTAGGACAGTGTATCACTATGTTAGGACAGTGTATTACAGTGTATTACTATGTTAGGACAGTGTATTACTACGTTAGGACAGTGTATTACTATGTTAGGACAGTGTATTACTATGTTAGGACAGTGTATTACTATGTTAGGACAGTGTATTACTATGTTAGGACAGCATATTACTATGTAATTTCTAAAGTCCATCAGTGACCTGTGTTCCCCCTCAACGTCCCGTCAGGTTTGCTGGCAACATGGAGCGGACACAGGCTGACAACCTGTTGAAGTCCCACAGCAGTGGGACATACCTGATCAGAGAGAGGACTGCTGAGGCAGAGAGGTTCGCCATCAGCATCAAGTTAGTGTTTATCCTAATTTACCCTAGCAAAGAAAAATCACAGAAGACTTATCTTTCTCAGTAACACTAACAAAGCCCCCATTCCTTCGCATACTTTATAGTGAAAGCCACATTCATATCGAAATGGATATTTGTTGTGTACATTACCAGGAAGTTGTCATACAGTTTGTGATGCGATTGGAGTGAGTTAGACCATGCCCTGTGGACATGTGCAATTGTGTATGGCTCCACGTGCATCTGAGTGACTGGCTGCAACTGTAGCGAGGAGAGGGGAAATGACAATTTATTTTGTAGAGATTTTTATTAAGTAAACTATATTAGGCTTACACACAGTAATAATGAAAAGCTCCACACATGACATATTTCAAACCCAGAACTTCACTCCCATTCCTACCGGGAGCTGCAAGACCCACTGTTTCCTGTTCCCGTGTCAACCTCGAATGCCCACGCTGTCAGCTCCCACCTCTGTGATTCTTCTGCGGTCACTGCAGTACTTTTGTCTCCAATAGGTTCAATGATGAAGTAAAGCACATTAAAGTCATTGAGAAAGACAGCTGGATCCACATCACTGAGGCTAAGAAGTTTGAGAGTCTACTGGTAAGAGAGCTTTCATCAATCAGTCACGTAATGTCACATACTATTTGTAATGCTTATATGGTCAATTAATTTCTTTCTCTTGTGTTCTGTCTGACAGGAGTTGGTGGAGTACTATCAGTCTCATTCGCTGAAGGAGAGTTTCAAGCTGCTAGACACGACATTACGATATCCCTACAAATCTAGAGAACGGGGGCCGGCGTCGCGGGCCAGCACCCGCTCTCCAGGTGAGCCCATCCCTGGTGAGACTCCCTCCTCTCTCTTCCTCTTCTGTCTGCCAATACCACAGATGCACACATAGGAGACATTCAGTCAATCCATGCCTTCATCCAGAGTCTTCACTGCACAGAGTTAACTGAGAGTGGCAGGCTGCTGGTTTGTTTCTCCACCCGCCTCTCTCCTCCCAGAACAGGAAACACCCAGCCAGGCCAGTCACCCTGCAAGGTTCAGTCCCTCCCAGAGTCACCACCTCCCCTGACCCATGCAGCCAGCCAGAGGGAGGAAGGCTGGGGCTCCTGGCAGCTGTCTCAGGCCCTGGGCTGGCTGGCTGGGTGTCGGGCCAGCTGAATGGGCTTTGTTGAACACCCTCAATAATTAGATGTATAATAAATGATTCTGCCCTGCTCTCTGCTCTGGCCAGACTCCCACACTGATCTGCCTTTGTTTGCTCCCTCTCCAGCCAGGCCCAATTGGCACCAACAACACATTTTTCCCCCTCCATTTTTCTTGTCAGCGTGTGGAAATGGATTGGAGACAATGGGCTTGTTGATCTGTGTGTGTGGGTTGGAGGGGTTGGAAGGGGTGGAGTCTAGGGGAGAGAACAAGAGGATACAGCGCCTCTGGCGGATTGGACATTTGTCATGGTTGGTTTTTCAGTGTGTGAGGCATGGGTATAGAATGGGAGTAGTGTTTTTGTCTCTTGATTTAGGCTTGTTTTTCCATGGGGGACAAAGCCCTATGTATGTGTTGGCCACCTTGATCTCTGGCCAGCCATTGCATGCTCCCTAATGAGTTTTCTCTTTTCTTTTATTTCTTCTCTCTTTCTTTCTTTTCTCCTCTTTCCCCTTTTCCCTCTTTCACTGACTGTCTCAGCAGCCATTGGTGCTTCCTACAACTTCTCCTTCCTCAGTCCTCAGGGTCTCAACTTCTCCTCTCAGAGCTCAGCCCCCTTCTGGTCAGGTACTCTCTCCTCCTTCTCTTCAAGTCTTCTTCTTCTTCCCTCTGAACTCTAGCAAGCAAGCCACCTCTCCTCTCCTCTCCTCTCACATCCATTTTCCTCCCATATTCTTTCGTAGCTGTCAAAGGTTCTCCTCTCAGTTGTCATGTGTCATGACTGTAAAAGCATGAGGTTTTCACCCATTACATTGATAGGAGCATATATTGAGTGTGCGACTTTCTTTCTTAGTTTTTTTGTGTCGTTGATGTGCCATCATTGAAAAGGCATTGAATTAACAGCAGAGAACATTGCAGAGGCCCAACTTACTGTACGTACAGAGACTGGGTAACCTATAGTTTGATTACATGGACAGACTCTTCCTTTGTTGCAGGTCTATGGGATGGGGTAATAGAATGTATAGATCATGTATTTAACAGAGATCCTAATGATTATTGTATGATATTGATATTATCAACAGAGCAGATAAAAAGAGATGAAGAAAAAGACAGGTTTGTGTCTCTTTGCTGGAATATTTTGCCTTAGTTGTCATGGTGATGCCTTGAGGGCGTACAGGAGTGTGTGACTTTCTTTCTTTCTTTTATTGTGTCATCGATGTGACATCATTAGGTAGAGCATTGAATTAACTAATTTATTTAGAATATAAAACTTAAACAACTGGGTCAAGTGGTAAAGAACCCATCTTAAGTTTCAAGTTAATGTCACGTGCACAAGTACAGTGAAATACCTTTCTTGCAAGCTCCAAACCCAACAATGCAATGTAGCACGAAAAATAACACAAGGTCGAACAAAAACACACAATAAATGAAATAAAAAATAATGAAAAATCCTCATGCACAATCCTCTCCTCCAACCCTAATCTCCACTACTGTCTGTAAATGTTCTGCATTGTTACCTGTGGAACACCAATGTGTCTCTCTGCACTGTTATCCCACTGACTCTGATGTCATTGCTGCAGTGTTCACACCGAGGGTGGTCAGCACAGCGGTGGCCAGGTACAATTTTGCAGCACGGGACATGAGGGAGCTGTCACTCAGAGAAGGAGACATTGTCAAGATCTACAGCAAGATCGGAGGAGACCAGGGCTGGTGGAAGGGAGAGGCCAATGGCAGGGTGAGTGAGAACCAATATAGCAGGGGCTTAAGATATGGTATTCATGTTATTACAATGTTGTTACAATAATCATTGCTGTGCGGTTACACAGGTAAGAGAGCAATGTAATGTAAAGTGTAACCTCAAAGTGAAGTCTGCAATGTTAACGCCTAATTCATAATTTGCCTCACTGAAATCTAGAAGCCTTTCTTTAGGCTACAGTATTAGATCATTTTTATTTTTTATTTTTGTACTATTTACCCTTTTTTTCTACCCAATTTTGTGGTTTTTGACAGGTTTCTGTTCTCATTGCTGTGTGTGTCTGACATTTTAGATTGGCTGGTTTCCTTCAACATATGTTGACGAAGAAGGAGTTCAGTGAGGTTCTGATGTCACCACGGCTCCTATCCAATCACATCACACCTCGCTCCACAGTCCTCAGAAAGGACTAGTTGGTTTCCAGGGAAACACCATGTGGAATACTTTTTGCTGGATACTGATTTTGCAGTGAACAACGTTTCTATTCCAGTTTTCTTCCTACGCGTATGCATCGGCTTTGCTTATGTTGTTTTTTTGTAAGATCTTGTCCTGTTTGATCTCTGTGAGGAAAAACTGGATTCCAGTCTGTCTGCCTCTGGTTGTTCTGAGGGGGCTGACATGAACTGAGAAACATTACAGAGACTGGGGAACCTATAGTTTTATTACATGGATAGATCCGCCTTTGTTGCAGGTCTATGGGAGGGGGTAATATAATGTATAGATAATTTATTTAACAGAGATCCTAACGATTAATGTGTGAAATGGATATTAGCAACACAGCAGATAAAAAGAGATGAAGAAAAATACAGATTTGTGTCTCTTTGCTGGAAGATTTTGCCTTAGTTGTCATGGTGATGCCTTGAGGGCGTACAAGAGAGGTGGAAGGAGAAACGCCAGGATTAGTTTGTCTTGCACACACAGACACACTCACTTGCCCTGACCACTATAACATTATGGTGCCTTTGAAGTGTGGTTAATACTCACAGGATTCGTCAGTTATGGTCCATGGACCACCGCCAGCTTACAGTCGAGCTCTACCCATCCAACCTCTACTGCAGAGTGCACTATGGATGGAGAAGAAGAAGGAAGGGGGAGATGCAACATTTGGGACACAGCTCCTGAGGGCACTGTCCTTAACCCTCTGTTCATTCATTCAACCCCCTGTTCAACGGAAGACAGACAGACAGTGCCCTCAGAAGCATTGCACTGGAGTTGGGGAACTGTTCCTGACGCAGCCAGAAAAGAACAGTGACTCACCGAGGGGTGTAATGGCCGGCAGAATGGGTGTACAGATAGAAGGTTCACATCAGTCTCAGCACTTTAAGTCTATGGGTTCTCCTCACAATCAACAGGGGGCAAAAAGGGAAATGTAAGTCAGTCCAACACTCACCTAATGCACTGAAAATCTATCTTGGTGTTCAACATTTCTGTTGGTTTTATTTTGTAAAAGACCAAAATTTACTTGCTAAAAACTGGACCAACCGTAATTATTTTAACGCCAAATGCAACTTATTTTTTATTAATTTACGCATGAACTTCAACCTAGAGATTTTTATTATCAGTTTGTTTGTACCTTGCCTTATTTACAGATGGACACATGGTCCTGGGATTTTAGGAAGTTTAAAATGTTTTTTGGTGCTGTGGTGTCTGGTGAAGTAATATGGCAGCTCCATGAATTACTCAGAATCAAAAAGTCAACATCATTATGATGATCTACCTGAAAATAATATGATGTCACAATATAAATATATTGAATGCAGTCATACACTTTACTAGCTCCAAGGGGAAACAGTGCACCAGGTTTAATCTAGCCTACAGTGCAGAAAGCCACACTGGATCATTGACTGACCACATCCATGTAATCAGATATTGAAGATAAAGATGGCTGCCATATTCTCTGGTTTCCTATCCCATCCCAGATCAGTTGTCAACCCCAAGTACCCACAATAATCGACTGACCAGATGATTCAAACAGTGACATTGGCTGAAAAACTAAGACTGATGTGGTGGAAGAGGAAAGAGTACTGTAGCTTTCTGATCGTATGTGACTATGTTGTGTGTATTCCCACTACTCCCAAACATAACTCCTGACACCTAGGATAGAAAGGGTTGATTTTGGGGGGAGTACATGTTGGCTAAGGGGGGGAATACTTAGTCGCTGTTTGTGTAGTGGAGAAAACTCATTGCATGTGGTTATAGATATTTCAACTCCTATCAGTACATCCTCAAAAAATAACTTAATAGTGTACATTTTTCTTTGAATGGTTGAGTATTTCCAAAATGTGGTCTATCATGAAATAAATATTTCTCTTTTTGCCTACATTTGATGTTACTGTTTCTATTTATGGAATTGTTTTATGAGTTGCTTAATCTTTTATTGATATTTTTTCTAACAAAGCCTTACAAAGCCCTGTAAAATACCTAATACTTTTGAATGTAAGGTGAACAAGATGGAGGCGACAAACATGGTCGCCCTGTTACAAGCTCCTAGACAACTTTGCAGTATTTTTCTTGATGTTGTTGTTATTTCGTACATTATTTGCTCAGAACGTTACTTATTAGATTGGCGGTCACTCACCAGCATTTCGACCAGAAATGTGACTTTCCTGAATCTGATCCTTTTGTTTGAATTTTTGTTTGAACTGAAGGCAATTTTATTCATCCCAGCGGCTGCTCCAAGACGCTGATGCCGGTGAAAAGGAATAAGGTCTGGTCTCCTAGTCAGACTCCGGAGGCTTGCATACCTCCACCACTTCCAAGTACTCCCTAACCTTCAGTCCCTGGACAATAAAGTAGACAAGATCAGGGCGAGGATCTCTGTCTAGAGAGACATCAGGGACCGTAACATACACTGTTTTACGAAATCATGGCTCTCTCCGGATATACTGTCCCCATCCATTCAGCAAGCGGGGTTCTCCATCCATTGTGTGGACAGGAAGAAAGAATAAAGGATAATAAACAACACATCTCCCGTGCTACTTGCGCATCGAGATCACTGGACCATTGCTACACTCACTTCCGGGAAGACTACTAGGCCCTCCACCACCCTCACTTTGGAAAATCAGATTGCATCCATTTTGCTCCTCCCCTCCTATAAGCAAACACTTAAACATGATCTACCCGTGGTAAGGACTTTTCAACGTTGGTCTAACCAATCGGAATCTATGCTTCAAGATTGTTTTGATCACGCAGACTTTAAATGTTCCGAGTTGCCTCTGAGAATAGTATTGACATAGAGGATGCATAGAGGATGTTATTCCCACTGTGACAATGACAATTTATAGTTTTTGACTGTATGTTTTAATTTATTGTAAAAAACTAAAAAAATGAAAATATATACAGTGGGGAGAACAAGTATTTGAAACACTGCCGATTTTGCAGGTTTTCCTACTTACAAAGCATGTAGAGGTCTGTAATTTTTATCATAGGTACACTTCAACTGTGAGAGACGGAATCTCTCCAGAAAATCACATTTTATGATTTTTAAGTAATTAATTTGCATGTCTTGAGATGTTGCTTCAATATATCCACATAATTTCCCTTCTCATGATGCCATCTGTTTTGTGAAGTGCACCAGTCCCTCCTGTAGCAAAGCACCGCCACAACATGATGCTGCCACCCCCGTGCTTCACGGTTGGGATGATGTTCTTCGGCTTGCAAGCCTCCCCCTTTTTCCTCCAAACATAACGATGGTAATTATGGCCAAACCGTTCTATTTTTGTTTCATCAGACCAGAGGACATTTCTCCAAAAAGTACGATCTTTGTCCCCATGTGCAGTTGCAAATCGAAGTCTAGTTTTTTTATGGCGGTTTTGGAGCAGTGGCTTCTTCCTTGCTGAGCGGCCTTTCAGGTTATGTCAATATAGGACTCGTTTTACTGTGGATATAGATCCTTTGCTGTTGTTCTGGGATTGATTCACACTTTTCGCACCAAAGTACGTTCATCTCTAGGAGACAGAACACGTCTCCTTCCTGAGCGGTATGACGGCTGCGTGGTCCCATGGTGTTTATACTTGCGTACTATTGTTTGTACAGATGAATGTGGTACCTTCAGGTGTTTGGAAATTGCTCCCAAGGATGAACCAGACTTGTGGAGGTCTACAATTTTTTTTCTGAGGTCTTGGCTGATTTCTTTTGATTTTCCCATGATTTCAAGCAAAGAGGCACTGAGTTTGAAGGTAGGCCTTGAAATACATCCACAGGTACACCTCCAGTTGACTCAAATTATGTCAATTAGCCTATCAGAAGCTTCTAAACCCATGACATTTTCTGGAATTTTCAAAGCTGTTTAAAAGTACAGTCAACTTAGTGTATGTAAACTTCTGACCCACTGGAATTGTGATACAGTGAATTATAAGTGAAATAATCTGTCTGTAAACAATTGTTGGAAAAATTACTTGTTTCATGCGCAAAGTAGATGTCCTAACCGATATGCCAAAACTATAGTTTGTTAACAAGACATTTGTGGAGTGGTTGAAAAATGAGTTTTAATGACTCCAACCTAAGTGTATGTAAACTTCCGACTACAACTGTATATATACACTACCGTTCAAAAGTTTGAGGTCACTTAGAAATGTCCTTGTTTTTGAAAGAAAAGCCAATTCTTTGTTCATTAAAATAACATCAAATTAATCAGAATACAGTGTAGACATTGCTAATGTTTTAAATGACTGTAGCTAGAAAGGGCTGATTTTATTTATGGAATATCTACATAGGCGTAGAGGCCCATTATCAGCAACCATCACTCCTGTGTTCCAATGGCACGTTGTGTTAGCTAATCCAAGTTTATAATTTTAAAGGCTAATTGATCATTAGAAAACCCTTTTGCAATTATGTTAGCACAGCTGAAAACTGTTGTTCTGATTAAAGAAGCAATAAAACTGGCCTTCTTTAGACTAGTTGAGTATCTGGAGCATCAGCATTTGTGGGTTCGATTACAGGCTCATAATGTCCAGAAACAAATAACTTTCTTCTGAAACTCGTCAGTCTGTTCTTGTTCTAAGAAATGAAGGCTATTACATGCAAGAAATTGCCAAGAAACTGAAGATCTCGTACAACGCTGTGTACTACTCCCTTCACAGAACAGCGCAAACTGTCTCTAACCAGAATAAAAAGAGGAGTGGGAGGCCCCGGTGCACAACTGAGCAAGAGGACAAGTACATTAGAGTGTCTAGTTTGAGAAACAGATGCCTCACAAGTCCTCAACTGGCAGCTTCATTAAAAAAGTACCCGCAAAACACCAGTCTCAACATCAACAGTGAAGAGGCAACTCTTCGCCTCTTTACCTTGACCACAAACTTTAGAAAGGTAGTGTATATATAAAAAATATAGAACTTATCCAAACCAAAACCATGGATAGATAGCAGAATTTGCGCTAAACTGAAAGTGCGAACCACCGTATTTCACCACGGAAAGGTGACTGGAAACATGGACGTGTACAAACAGACCAGCTATGCCCTCCGTAAGGCAATCAAAGAGGCAAAACAACAGTACAGGGACAAGTTAAACACCTTCTTCGCCCACTACGAGGAAACACAGAGCCGCCGATGCAGGCCACCACCACTCACAAGCTCTCGTTTTCCGTGGCCGACATGAATAAGATATTTAAGCTTGTTAACCCTCGCAAGGATGTTGGCCCAGACAGCATCCCAAGCTGTGTCCTCAGCGCATGTCCAGACCAGTTGGCTGGAGTATTTACGGACATATTCAATCTTTCCCTATCCCAGTCTGTTGTCCCCACTTGCATCAACATGTCCACCACTGTTCCTGTACCCAAGAAAATTAAGGTAACTGAACTAAATTACTATCGCCCCCGTAGCACTCACTTTTGTCATCATGAAGTGCTTTGAGAGGCTAGTTAAGTATTATACCACCTCCACCTTACCCACCTCCATGGATGACGCAATTGACATCTCACTGCACACTGCCCTATCCCATCTGAACAAGAGGAATACTTATGTAAAAATGCTGCTCATTGACTACAGCTGAGTCTTCAACACCATAGTGCCCTCCAAGCTCATCAATAAGCTTGGGGCCCTGGGTCTGAACCCCGCCCTGTGCAACTGGATATTGGACATCCTGACGGGCCGCCCCCAGGTGGTGAAGGTAGGCAACAATACCTCCACCACGCTGATCCTCAACACAGGGGCCCCACAAGGGTGCGTGCTTAGCATCCTCCTGTACTCCCTGTTCAGCCATGACTGCGTGGCCATGCACGACTCCAACTCAATCATCAAGTTTTCTGATGACACAACTGTGGTAGGTAAGACAGACTACATGGAGGAGATGAGGGCCCTGGCCAAGTGGTGCCAGGAAAATAACCTCTCCCTTAACATCAACAAAATAAAGGAGTTGATTGTGGACTTCAGGAGACAGCAGAGGGAGCACGCCTCCATCCACATTGATGGGGCCGGCAGTGGAGATGGTGAAAAGAATCAAGTTCCTCTGATCAATGACAACCTGAAATGTTCCATCCACACAGACAGTGTGGTGAAGAAAGTGCAACAGTGCGTCTACAACCTCAGGAGGCTGAAGAAATTTGTCTTGGCCCCTAAGACCCTCACAAACTTCTACAGACGCACCATTGAGAGCATTGTGTCGGGCTGTATCACCGTCTGGTACAGCAATTGCACCATCCGCAACCGCAGGGCTGGGGCTTACCGGGGCTTACCACACCAAGGACCTCAGTCACCTGAGCCACGGCCTGTTCAACTTACCACCCTCTAGAAGGCAGTTACTGTTACTAGCCGGCTATCACCTGATACTCTACCCTGCACCCTAGAGACTGCTGCCCTCTGTACATAGTCATTGACACTGGTCAATTTAATAATAATGTTCACATACTGTTTTACCCACTTCATATGTGTATACCGCATTCTAGTCCAGGCTCATCCTATATAACTACCGCTGTACATACCTTTCCTATTCAAATACAGTCCATACTGTCTATACACACCATTATATACATATGCACAAATCAGAGGGAAAGGTGATGTCTTATAGGCTCCATCTTGTGGACATCTGATGACACAACAACTGCTGAGCAGCTGTTAGCATTGAACATGAGAATACAACATCTGGGTCACTGGCGTAGCACCAGCAACACGTCATAAACCATTAAAGAAATGTTTAGAATTATAGTAAATTCGCTCTTAAACTGCAACATTTTCTCTCAGCCTCATCAAATCAAATCAAATTGTATTGGTCACATACACATGGTTAGCAGATGTTAATGCGAGTGTAGCGAAATGCTTGTGCTTCTAGTTCCAAAAGTGCAATAATATATAACAAGTAATCTAACAATTCCACAACAACTACCTAATACACACAAATCTAAAGGGATGGAATAAGAATATGTACATATAAATATATGGATGAGCGACGACCGCCCGGTATAGGCAAGATGCAATAGATGGTATAAAATACATTATATACATATGAGATGAGTAATGTAAGATATATAAACATTATTAAAGTGGCATTATTAAAGTGACTAGTGATCCATTTATTGAAGTGGCCAATGATTTTGAGTCTGTATGTAGGCAGCAGCCTCTCTGTGTTAGTGATTTAACAGTCTGATGGCCTTGAGATAGAAGCTGTTTTTCAGTCTCTCGGTCCCAACTTTGATGCACCTGTACTAACCTCGCCTTCTAGATGGTAGCTGGGTGAACAGGCAGTAGCTTGGGTGGTTGTTGTCCTTTATGATCTTTTTGGTTTTCCATCGTGACATCGGGTGCTGTAGGTGTCCTGGAGGGCAGGTAGTTTTCCCCTGGTGATGCGTTGTGCAGACCGCACCACCATCTGGAGAGCCTTGCGGTTGTGGGCGGTGCAGTTGCCGTACAGGCGGTGATACATCCCGACAGGATGCTCTCAATTATGCGTCTGTAAAAGTTTGTGAGGGTTGTAGGTGACAAGCCAAATTTCTTCAGCCTCCTGAGGTTGAAGAGGTGCTGTTGCGCCGCCTTCACCACACTGTCTGTGTGGGTGGACCATTTCAGTTTGTCCGTGAAGTGTACGCCGAGAAACTTAAAACTTTCCACCTTCTCCACTGCTGTCCTGTCGATGTGGATAGGGGGGTGCTCCCTCTGCTGTTTCCTGAAGTCCACGATCATCTCCTTTGTTTTGTTGGCATTGAGAGGTTGTTTTCATGACACCTCCTCCCTGTAGGCTGTCTCGTCGTTGTTGGTAATTTAGCCCACTACTGTTGTTTGCAAACTTGATGATTGAGTTGAAGGCCTGCATGGCCACGCAGTCATGGGTGAACAGGGAGTACAGGAGGGGGCTGAGCATGCACCCCTGCAGGGCCCCAGTGTTGAGGATCAGCGAAGTGGAGCTGTTGTTTCCTACCTTCACCACCTGAGGGCGGCCCGTCAGAAAGTCCAGGACCCAATTAATGATGAGCTTGGAGGGAACTATGGTGTTGAATGCTGAGCTGTAGTCAATGAACAGCATTCTTACATAGGCATTCCTCTTGTTCAGATGGGATAGGGCAGTGGGCAGTGTGATGGCGATTGCATCGTAAATTGAGTGGGTCTAGGGTGACAGGTAAGGTGGAGGTGATATGATCGTTGACTAGTCTCTCAAAGCACTTCATGATGACATAAGTGAGTGCTACGGGGTGAAAGTCATTTAGTTCAGTTATCTTTGCCAAAATGTGGCAAAATGTGTAAGCAACATGAGAATGAGCTATAGAACAATAGAATACTAGAAAGGACATTAGCTTATTATGATGGTCTAAAGACCAGCCATTTTGTTCAGGGAGTTGATCAACCATGGTTTGCCAGTGCTGTGATAAGATATTGTGTAAAATAATGAATTTTAAGAATTTATCTTCACTGCAACGTCACCAATCGGGGTTGGCTACGTAAAACTAGTCTGCCCCACGCCTTCAGGTGGTGATACATCTCTGTACACTCTTTCATAAACCATATGTAATGATGACCTTGGATGACTAATAAAGTTGGGATTTACACTCCCTTGTAATACAGTGAGAATCACTTAGAAGCTTCGGTAACTGATTACAGAATGGACTTTTATGAGACATTTATTTAAATGAAACATACATATAGTAAAGTCCTACTACAAGGACAATATGTAAACCTTTAAAATATATTGTAAAACTAGTGCACAAAACTAGTGAAATATAAATATTTTTAAAAAGGAGCAAATTGAGTAATAGTACTTCGTTTTTTATTTATGATAAGGTAATGTTATACCAATCTCATTGAGGTATTATAATATTCTGCTAAATCAAATGGTATATTTTATTACATGAAAATTAATCACTGGAAATCGTAGACTGTGGCTTTGATATTATGACTTAGAAAAATGATTGTGTTCTGTGTGTTCTGCTTCCTTTGTAGTATCTTATTCCAATGCCAAAGCAACATCTATCAACAGTATTCATTTCAAATTAATTCTCATGGTCTTTTATGATTAAAATGATTAAAACCCACTGATGATATGCCTTTCAAAGTCACAATAGGGAATGTACCTAATTTCACCCTGCAAAACACGATTGTTATCTTCCTCTCCGATCATACAGCGAAGCCGTATCTGCTGTCATATTTGACAGGTGTGTATCCAGTGCTGCTGGATGGGATGTGTGTGTGTTCTCGATCTGAGTGCCCCGTCTGTTGCATGCCAACCTGGCTGTAGGCTACCCCAGGGTGGAGGCTTGCACCCCGGCTGTAGGCTACCCCAGGGTGGAGGCTTGCACCCCGGCTGCTGCCTCGGCTGTTTGGCCGGCTCTCTGGGGCCGGCACGTCCTCCCTGGGGGAAGAAGAATAGGGGCAGGGGGGTAAGAGGGCAAGTAGAAACAGCAGTATGGCCACAGAACTATCTATAGCAGGGATAGGCAACTGGCATGGGGCCTGCATTAAATATATATATATATATATATATATCATTTTAGGAACTCAATTGAGGTCTTAACTTACTGTTGAGACTTACAATAGTAGAATACAAAAGGTGCAATAAAAAAAATGTGATTGTGTATCAGCAGTTTTTCTCTTGTTATGTCAGTCACTGACAGTCACTCAGGTATCCCATGTCAGCACAACATTTTTAGATTGGTTGGTTACTCTAGCCAACTACAGTGGCAAAAAAAGGTATGTGAACCCTTTGGAATGACCTGGACTTCTGCATAAATTGCTCATACAATTTGATATGATCTTCATCTAAGTCACAACAATAGACAAACACAGTCTGCTTAAACTAATAACACACAAAAAAGTATATGTTTTCATGTCTTTATTGAATACACCGGGTAAACATTCACAGTGCAGGGTGGGAAAAGTATGTGAACCCTTGGATTTAATAACTGGTTGACCCTCCTTTGGCAGCAATAACTACCAAAGGAGACATTTTGGACCATTCCTCTTTACAAAACTGTTTCAGTTCAGCAATATTCTTTGGGTGTCTGGTGTGAACCGCTCTCTTGAGGTCATGTCACAGCATCTCAATCGGGTTGAGGTCAGGAAGGCGTATTTTCTTCTGTTGAAGCCATTCTGTTGTTGATTTACTTCGGTGTTTTGGGTCGTTGTCCTGTTGCATCACCCAAATTCTGTTGAGCTTCAATTGGCAGACAGATCGCCTCACATTCTCCTGCAAAATGTCTTGATAAACTTGGGAATACATTTTTCCGTCGATGATAGCAAGCTGTCCAGGCCCTGAGGCAGCACAGCAGCTTCAAACCATGATGCTCCCTCCACCATACTTTACAATTGGGATGAGATTTTGATGTTGGTGTGCGGTGCCTTTTTTTCTCCACACATAGTGTTGTGAGTTCCATCCAAACAACTCAACTTTAGTTAATCTGTCCACAGAATATGTTGCCAGTAGCACTGTGGAACATCCAGATGCTCTTTAACAAACTTCAGACGTGCAATAATATATTTGTTGGACAGCAGTGGCTTCTTCTGTGGTGTCCTCCCATCAACACCATTCTTGTTTAGTGTTTTACTTATTGTAGATTCGTCAACAGATGTTAGCATGTTCCAGAGATTTCTGATAGTCTTTAGCCGACACTTGTCGTATCTTTGGCATCATTAAAGTGAAGACTGTTATTTTATCAAATCAATTCTCTGTAATTATTATTACGTGATTAAACTAATCATGTCAATGTAATTAACTAGGAAGTCGGGACACCAAAGAAAATCTTCAGATTACAAAGTTATAATTTTCCTAATATAACACTTCAGATATTTTAATATCTGATCAATTAGTCTTCTAATTAATGAATTATTCTTACCTCACGTTAGTCTCATTCCAAACGTCGTAAATTGTTGGTTATCTGCACGAACCCAGCCTTTACTATGAATCATCCATACATCAATTGTCTTAATCATTTATTTACTAACTAACTAAACAATCACAGAAATGCATAAACAAAAAAAATAGTAGATATGGTTATAAGGAAATGATAGGGGAGGTTCCCTAGTGGGCTAAGCCGATATGACGGCTTGGTGGACAAAGGGAAGTGGGTGTGGACTGAGAAGGGCGGGAAAGACAAAAAGGAGTCACTACACAGTTGATAATTATAATAATTGAAATGCTATTCCTTTGCACATGAACACTCACTCATTCGGGAATAATTGCAATCAATATATATTTACGCTCAGTGTGTCGTCGTGATCTCTGTTGGAATCGTCCGTCTTTCTGTTGTAAAGTTCATCTGAGCGTCTCTCTCTGCTTCCCTGAAGTCTTTCGTAGTTAGAATGGATACTTCAGAGTACCATTCAGAAATGTTCTTATAGAATAGATGTTTCGGCGGTTGTCGGTCTTCGCATCTCAGGTTGACATAATTTCTAGCTGCAGACTAGTAATTAGTACCTAAGATTTGCTCTTATTCTTTCGGGATTGATAGTCTCAGAGTTTAACCATTTCCACCCGTGTGGTCTCTACTCAAACCTTTGCCCCCTCAGCTGACCGAGAGGATTTCTTCAGGTTGGGGTTTTATTCGTAACAGTAGAAAAGAGCTGTCCCATGAGCCAGATCATGTCTGTGCTCATTAGGGCGGGCCAATGACTTAGTTAAACTTTAAAGGGAATACAATTCTCTCACATTAATGGTTTAAACTCACATTACATCATTTCACAAATAGTTTAATCTTTACTCATTTATTTTATACAATAATTAGACGCAAACCTCATAACGGAGGCTCCTGTATAAACAGAGTTATGGTAATGTGGCTGTATTGTCTTTCATGAGGTCACAAACATGAAACAAAACAGACCGGATCGTAGCTGGCTTCTCCACCGACCGTTTACACATTCTCCAAAACATGGATATTGTTCTCAAGTTCTGTGATGCAGAAGAAGTTCCTTTGTTCTCTCTATGTGTCTCTTTTTGCATGGCCAGGAGGAGAGAGTCTCCTCCAGGAGTTTACGACCTGAGATAACAGAACCTGGGTGTAGGAGGGAGAGAGGGGGAAGCCACTAGCTATACCCAAAGAGGGCCACGTCATGACACACTCTAGGATTCTTCTTAACCTCATTGAGCATTCAATTGTCTTAATCATTGTGCTGTGCTCTTGCAGTCATCTTTGCAGGATGGCCACTCCTAGGGAGAGTAGCAACAGTGCTGAACTTTCTCCATTTATAGACAATTTGTCTTACCGTGGACTGATGAACATCAAGGCTTTAAGAGATACTTTTGTAACCCTTTCCAGCTTTATACAAGTCAACAATTGTTAATCTTGGGTCTTCTGAAATCTCTTTTGTTCGAGACATGGTTCACATCAGACAATGCTTCGTGTGAATAGCAAACTCAAATTTTGTGAGTGTTTTTTATAGGGCAGGGCAGCTCTAACCAACATCGCCAATCTCGTTTCAATGATTGGACTCCAGGTTAACTGACTCCTGACTCCAATTAGCTTTTGGAGAGGTCTAGGGGTTCACATACTTTTTCCAACCTACACTGTGAATGTTTAAATTATGTATTCAATATAGACAAGAAAAAGTTAGTTTAAGCAGACTGTATTTGTCTGTTGTTGTGACTTAGATGAAGATCAGATCTAATTTTATGACCAATTTATGCAGAAATTGTCACGAATACCACCGAAGGTGGCTCCCCTTCCTGTTCGGGTGGCGCTCGGCGGTCGTCGTCGCCGGTCTACTAGCTGCCACCGATCCCTTTTTCCTTTTCGTTTGTTTTTGTCTAATTGTTTTCACCTGTTCCTTGTTGGGGTTTTGGGATGGGTGTTATTTAAGTTCGTTTAGCCCGCTGGTGTTTGTACGGGCTTGTTGTTATTTGACGTATGTGGTGTTTGTGTTCTTTTGGGTTTTCGCTGTCCGGTATTTTTAGTAACTATGGTTTTGGGTTTGTTGCACCTGTGTTTTGGGCTTCACCCGTGTTTGTAACTGGTTACTTGACGAAAGGACATTAAAAGCGTTTTTCCCGTCCACCTTCTGCTCTCTGCGTCTGACTCCACACCCATCACTCTCCAGACGTTACAGAAATCAAGATAATTCCAGAAGGTTCATATACTTTTTCTTGCACTGCAAACATTTCTCCCCACCCTATAGCAAAATGTGTAGAATTACAGGAAGTTTCACACTAATGAATAGAATTGCATGAAATTATTTATAAAATTGCTAAATATTCTCTCTACCCATGGCAACATCTGTAGAATTGCAGTGAGGCCGGTTCTGACTGCATGTGCGGGTATGGATGTGGGTACGCAGACCTGTGAGCCACTGCGGCCTCTCATGAGTTCAGAATTTTTGTGGCCCACACCCCCATCAAAGTTGCCCATCCCTGATCTATGGTCTTAGTGTGAATACAGTACATTCTCCAGTACCTGATATCGTTAGACACTTCCTTCTCATACCGTGTGAACCTTGCATCACACTTGTAGATGAGGAGCCATATGAGTATCGCCAGAATGATGATGAGCAGTAGACAACCTACCACAGTACCCGCTATCACTCCTGCTCTGTTAGGGGCTAGGGAGATGGAGGGAACAAGCACCAGGTGAAGGAACGTTTTTACTTTTTTGTGCTTTAAACGTGAATGAATGACTGAGTGAGGGATTGACTGAATGAGTGACTGAGGTGGTACCTACGTTTGTTAGCTGTCAGTTTGACTCCGCACCTCTCGTCCCCCACAGCATTGGTCACCTCACACATGTAAATCCCCACAAAGCTCTCAGAGTGATTGCTGATCAACAACTCCCCAGTCACACGGTCTCATGGATCACAAAGTATGAAGAGCAGCAATGAACACATTTATTTTTCATTGCATGACCAGTCAGCTTAGATACAGTTTCTGTTAAAATGTGCTTTGATGCTGTAATTCACCATGAAACCAGTAAAGGTCAGACTTACTCTGTGTGGCTGAGGGTGGGATGGGACCTCCTCTTTCTCTCTTCCATGCGTAGTTGAGGGGAGAGGACCCCTCGGATGACTTGCAGTGCAGGGAGACAGTCTCCCCCACTGCCGCCCCGCCCTCCACCCAGCATTTAGGGACCGAAGGACGCACTGACGACAAAGGAATAATAATTACACAAATATCCGCTCTGTCACAGTTTAAAACAACTGAATACATTAAAGAGGACAGTGCTTATTTCTACCTTAACATTAGAAAAGAGACACATCTGGAATATTACATTTAGGGTAACTACATTGTATTTATTAAATAAAGCCAACGACACCTTTGCTTGTCAGGGTAGAGAATGACAGGTCTCTGACACTTTCTGAGGTAAGCTTTGTTTCCATTGTTTGAAAACAAGGCCACTTTTTTGCTAGTGCCTCTATTCAGTGTGTATGTAGTACTGTATTTTCTTTTCACCAAAGCTTATTTTCCCACCACACACAATACCGCTCTATTATACGCAGGGAGGGAGATAGACAGAAAGGATTAAAGAGCGGCAGAGTGAAAAAAAGTGCAGACAAAAGGTAAAAGACAAAAGGTAAAAGAAAAAAAGGATAGGAAACTTCGGTTGAGAACGAGAATGGCGAAGCACAGAAAAATAGAACTGACTTAAAGCTGCAGTAACTGTGAGGAAGTTTTAGCTCCAACTGAACTTGTTCTACTCAATAGTCCATAACATTTCCAGTGTGACACTTGTATTTGTGAAAGCACTTTAGAAATACTCAGTTTGAAGGTCTTGCTGTACCTTGGAGGTTGTTCAGAAGCACAGTTGGAGGTTCATGAGGTCAAAAAAAACATGACAATGAAAATGTGGAGTGGTGACATTCTCTTGAGGAGAAAACCAACCACATTTTCATGAACTTATTCAACTTAAGATATTCTAGTTGTCACAACTAACTAAAACCAAGCTACACTACAGGTGTGAGACCAACAGCCAGGCTTAAATAATGCAGCATGTTGACACATAGCCCAAAGTTGAAATGTAACGTCTGTCTCACCCATCACGACCAGGGACACTTTCTGCATGTCCACTCCCGGTGACTTCTTGACTTTACACTGGTAGGTGGCAGAATGGACTGGTGACAGGAAAGCGATGGAGAGGGACGCATCACCCAGGGAAGGGTCGCCAGCAGCAAAGTCCAGCCCCTTAGTTAGACCAGAGTTACCATGGATGTACTTATTCCCACCTGCATAGGACAACAGCTGAAGAAGTCCCAACATTTGAAAAATCAGAAGAACGGGGGAAAAAAACAACAGATGTTTGATATATCTTAGCAACAAGAGGTGAGCAGATGGAAGTAATGGACTTGGTTCTATCCTTGAACCAGCTACTTTATCTAACAGCATGTTTTGTGATTGCTTGAAATGTTGTGGAGAGAACTTTATACAACAATCTGAGATCTCACCTAGAATAACTTGGTAACTTCAGTGCCACTTACCAGTTGGTCCTTCTGGGTGGTATCTGGGCTGACCACTGACCACTCAATATCCAGCTCTCCAGTGTCCGAGGGGTCAGGTGTGAATGTACACACCAGGGTCATTCTCTCCCCCTGGGCCCTCTGGAGGGTCTGAGGACCAGTAGAGGTCAGCTGCATCCCCATGCTGCCAGCTAGGGCCATTAAAATACTGTTACTGTGAACCCTAGTGACAACTTCTCAAGTCTATTGAATTTGACCTTCTAATACTAATTACTACTGTAGGCCTACTGCTTAGAAAACTTTGGAGAGATATTTAGTATTCAGCTTCTTCTTTATAATTTACATCTCCCTGTCTATAGTTTTTTTAAATGGTGAAAAAACAACATGTATGCTGTATCCTTGACTTCTATAATAACAACATGAGATGTTATTGTGTGTTCTCGTGTTAGTTTGTTAGACGAGCATATTGAAATGAAGTAACTGAGAGATGCAAGCAAACTCAACATTTATATTACACACATCCTCAAGAGAGAGACAAAAGCCTCCTTGTGAACTGGCAGTGTCCACCATGGCAACACACCTGAAGACCATTACCCAAGGGATGAACTGTGTTATGATTGCCATCCTTGAATAAATAGACTGTTCTATTCAGTCTGTAACAATCCAGTTTCTCGTGTTGAGTTCAGGGATAAGTTAGTAATAGAAATGAATCATTTCCTCACTTTACAGAGTACTGTGCATGTGTGTGTGTGCATGCGTGTTTGTGTTTGTGTGTAGGGTGTTCGTCCTCACCTGCATTGAGAAAAACTGTGATTGCACATATCCCGATCATGGAAGACCATGGGCGAGAGCTAGGAATGCATGGATAGACATTTTGAACCATGGCAACATTGAACAGACAAGCACATATATCAATGCTTTGAAAATACATATAGCTCTCTGTGGTGCCCTGCTTGAAAACTAGATGAGCACATGACATGGTATTCTGAGCGTCCCGGTTTGTGTAGGGACAATTTGTGAAAACACACCTTCATTGCAAAATGAACCTTGATGGAAGAGAAAATAATAGAAAAAGTATTTTGTAGACCGTATCCTTTATATTGTCTGCTGCCTAACTGTCCTGACTTGAACTGTGTAACAGACTTGAAGCAGAGTGTTGAAATAGATAACGTATAAAAAAGAGCAGGTACACTGAACAAATAGGTATATATTTGTGAGCTGCGTCACGCTAAAGCATCAGTTATACAGCTGCATCTGCTACACCTACATTCTGTTCAACCTACATGTATTTCAAAGTATTTCTACAGACAAAAAGATAATGTACTGATATTAACAAAATAAAGTAAAATGTTTAGATAAGCTATTTCTTCTCGGATAGGGTATTTTGTGAAATACCAATTGTTTTAGACAGGTTTATCAAAACGTTTTAAAACTAGATGTTCCCTTTGGTTAAAGCACCCAAACAGTAGTTCCACAATAATGTATTTATTTTTCAACTGTATTATTTGAAGCCACATAGACTACAACAGTGTTTTTGCACACTGTAAACCTGTTGTTTACAAAGCATGTCACAAATAAAATGTGATTTGATTTTATAACAAGGGTTGAAAACAATACAAGGTAGCCCAAAAAACTAAAAAGCTCACAATAGCACAAAGGGGAAATCAACGTGACAATGAACACAATTCACCTGAATGAATGTCGCTCATCCAAATGTAGAACCATTCCAATCAATCGACAAAGCATGTCGGCAGGTTCTCTTTCTCTGTCTCTTCTGCTCTTTCTTCTTCTCTGACACAGCAGGTCATGCCTGTCTTCCTCCTCCATCTCATTAGCATAGGCTAATCTCATTGGACAGGTCTTCTATCAAAACCTGTTTTTCTTTTTCCAAAGAAACCTTAAACCAGAATTAGTGTGGACTGCCATAAAGTGTCACCTGCGATACGAGAGTTACACACATTTGAAAAAGTTTCGATTTTGTGGATAGTCACTCTTTGTCAAATATTTTGTTCACTTTATCGCCTACCATCTGTGGATGAGCTCTGGTTTCAAACAAAGAGCTAGGAGGCCATGGTAATGTGGTCCAAACAGCCAGGTCTCAGGTGACAACAAACGGGTTATTCATCTGGTTACTGGTTAGTCCAGGATACACAAGGTGTGGTGGGGAGTGAATCAATGAAATAGATTAAACAACCAAATTGGCTAATATTGATAAATTAACTATAGTAATTGGAACAGGACTTCTACATTTCCCATTAAAATATTAAATAACCAAAACAGAACATTCTTTAGAGATGCAGTCCACAGATCCTCATGTGTGACTGTGAATTGCCTATTTCCTCAAAACAAATAGACCAGTTAATATGAATTGCCTCTAAAATAATCCCCAGTCAACCCTTAAATTATGCCAGCCCTCTCAGCAGGTACTACAATTTACCATAAGGTTTTCCTTGTTTGTCCATAAATATTCCTGTAACATTACCAACTGCATGACATTAGCATTATTTGTGGCTTTAATTTCCTGGACATGCAGTATCCCATCCCAGATGAAGACAGATGAAACATGGAGCAGGTTTTCATCAAGGATCTCTCTCTACTTTGTTCCGTTCAGCTTTCCCTCAATCCTGACCAGACTCCCAGTCCCTGCCACTGAAAAACATCCCCACAGCATGATGCTGTCACCACCATGCTTCACCATAGGGATGGTGCCAGGTTTCCTCCAGACGTGATGCTCGGCATTCATGCCAAAGAGTTCAATCTTGGTTTCATCAGACCAGAGAATGTTGTTTTCTCACACTACTAATCCAATGATCATGTTACAGTATGTGAGACTGGTAGTCAGATTGCTGCCTTGGAAACGTTTGTGTTAAATCATTAATATCATGACATGTGTTATGTCATCCTTATGACAGCTTTATGTAGGCCTTATGGAGGGTTGAAGCAATGTGTTACTAAAAGAAGAGCCATGATGTATCTATAATTGTTGTGATATACCGCAGGTCAAGGACTAGACTGTGACTGTTGGATTCAGTGTTAAAATGAAAATAATATTGAGAATAAATAAGATCTGTGCATAGAAGCCTGGGGCAACAGGCAATAACTGCACAAAAAACTATAGCCTACACATATGGAGCTAATCTGTAGCCTATGCATTGGGCCTTCATGACCTTCTACCCAGTTTTGCTAAATCATGCATGGGGTGCCAACTAGGCTATATGCTGTTGGGTTTTTTCTTCCAGTCCTGAAGTCATCCACATGACTGTTTACGGCCTGATTATGTAAACGACTTATCTGATGTAAACGTTTGATAAAGCAGTTACAGTCTTCAGTACGAAACATTTAGCCAACAGTTAAATTAGAATAGTCCAAGTTTTCAGAGTTTTGCAGTCATGACTGAAGAAACGTGGGATGTTGTTATTGTCGGCGCTGGGCTGTCAGGACTGAATGCTGCTCAGACTCTGCGGAAGAGAAATGGCAAACTCAGAATATTAATTCTGGAAGGAAAAGGTTTGTCAAAACTGTTTGGCATTCATTATGCAGCGAAACAATCAACGTTCTCCGCATCTAGCCTGTGACAGCGGCTTCGACGCATCCCATTTGCAGTCATAGAAATTAAGTTGTAGCCTGTCATTTGTTTACGGGCTAATTTTTGAGGAGCAGAAATTACAGTCCAAGATTATGAAATATTTTAACAATTCGTAACAGAATTATAAGGCAACACTATTATAAATATGAACATTTAATGCAATTGAAGGTGTATGTGTTTTTCCAGACCGGGTAGGAGGACGAACTGTTACCCAGGAATTAGCTGCCGCCCACGGCATTGATCGCTGGGACATGGGAGGGCAGTGGGTTGGCAGGTAGGTTCTTGGAATAGCCTGGTCTCAGACTGGATGTAACATAGTAAACGTAAGTCCGGGACGTTCAAATTAGTATGGCATGTTATGTTTGGTATGGTTACATAAGACAGAACGTTACTTAAGTCAAAAACGAAACTAAAGTGGTTTGTCTGGGTGGATGGGGAGGCATATAACACAAACATCTAGCTACCCAAAGGTTGTATGTTCAAATCTCATCACGGACAACTTTGGCTAATTAGCAACTTTGCAACTAGTTACTACTTTTTAGCAACTTTGCAACTACTTATAATGTTAGCTAACCCTTCCCTTAACCATAACCCTAACCGTAACCCTTTAACCTAACTACTAACCCTAACCTTAATGACTAACCTAATGTTAGTCACCTAAAAAATTGGAATTCGTGACATATCATATGTTTAGCAAATGTTTTACATATTGTACACATTTCAATTCGTAACATATTGTACCAATTACAATTCGTATGATATGTTACGAATTGCAATTCATATCCAACGAAATCGATGATGGACATCCATAAATTATACATACCATACAAAACATAACATATTCATAGGCCTATCCCGAATTTACATTTACTATGTTACCTCTACCACTGAGTTTACTTGGAATGGTGCCATGTCACAGTGCGGTAGGGGTAAATGCTAAATGATTTGATACATTGGAGGTGTTACAATTGGGTTTAGCCTAACTTCATAATCAATGTAGGGTGAGTAATCAGTTAGGCCTACATGTAATCTAATTGTGCCTACAAAAAAACTGTAACTGTAAACAAATACTTTTGAAAAACTAGGTGATTCTTTCTTGGATTACTATATCATTCAGAAAGGATGTTTTGGGGGGAAAAATACATTCATGAGACCTTTCTGTTTTCTCATTGATGTTCAATTCAGCATTGAAAAAGTTTGTTCCATTTGAGTTTAGGTAATCCCCAAATTACATTAATTAATGATTACAATTTTGGACAGGTAACTAGTAACTAACGGATTACATTTACAAAGAAACCAAACCTGTCATCATGTAGCTTCATCCCAACAATATTGTCTAAATGATGAATGGTGAAGTAATGAAGAACAATTAATCAATGGTAATTTGTCATCCAGCCAAGCAGAGCAGTGGCATTATGAAGGGAATTAATGTGCCTCTTTGCAGTACATTGAACATGGACTGACTGATCTTTGCTTACCTTTGGAAAGAAACAAAGTTCATACATAGTTTACATTCATAAGGATGACAAGTGGAAGTGCCAAGTAGTACAGTACATGTCAGTCATTGATATTCCATTATACTGTATAAGCCTATGAAAAAGGCCCATGAAATTCCCTCTCACATAGTCACATTCCCAAGCTATTGGAGGGAATGAACAGAACAGAACATATCTGTGTTCCGAGAGTACGGCAAAGTAGGAGAGCTTTGAGGAAATCACAAAAGCTGCTATCAATACACCCCAAAAAGGAGGCATGATTACTACAGGAGAATAATAGCGGACTTCATCCAGGACAGAAATCATTACAAATCGACTTACTGGGACGCACTTAGACACAGGCTTAGAACGATTATATAGATTACTATCGACCTGGAGCGAAGACTGGTAGAGGCCACTGCTGCACCCAGGCAGCTAAGGCGGTTGTCATTGTGTAGTCTGTCAGGTGGTGCAAAGAGGACAGGTCTGTGTGCGATCATGGGAAACCTCTTAGACCTACGGTAGTAGAGGGATGCAGTCAGAACATGGAACAGACTATTATTTATTAATGGAAAAGAAAGTGATTATTTGACAGGCACCACATCAGTTTAAATGTGTCACTCTCAGGAGTTTAGAGACTTTAGTGGACTGTGATAAAAGAGGGAGGGTGCATACCAGAATCACACTTCTGAGCCTCAGGTTGGATAAATAATCAGCCTCATCATAGATTTATTTTCAGCACAGTCAAATCAGGAAATTAATAAATTAACTGAAACATTTTTGATGAAATAATGGACAATGTATGTTCCCACTGGGCACACACTGGTTGAATCCCAAAAAAGTCCACGTCAAATTACGTTGAACCAACGTGAAATAGACGTTGAATTAACTTCTTTGCCCAGTGGGTTGATTTATATTTAGTCTCAGTTGACCTTGCTGTTAAGATCAAAGTCAAAAGATTATCACTTTGCTAATCTATCTGTTGTTGTCCCTCTTACATCAGCACTCAGAAATACGTCATGGACCTCATTCAGGAGTTTGGCATGGAGGTCTACACACAATACACTATAGGCAAGAAAGTGCACCACGTTGGTGGTCCTCATGCCAAGGTTCGCACCAGCAGCACCAGTATCCCTGCCCTCTCTACACTGGTGCTACTGGACCTGTCACAGCTCGTTGTTGCAGGTCACAACCAAGCCACAAGGTATTCTAACTCAGTAGTTTTCAAACCTCTCCTCTGGGACCTCCAGACATTTCACAATTGTGTTGTAGCCCTGAATCATACTGAACAAAAAATATAAACGCAAAGTATCGTTCCCATGTTTCATGAGCTGAAATAAAAGATCCCAGAAATGTTCCATACACAGTTTATTTCTCTCAAATTTTGTGCACAAATGTGTTTACATCCCTGTTAGTGAGCATTTCTTCTTTGCCAAGATAATCCATCCACCTGACAGGTGTAGCATATCATGAAGCTGATTAAACAACGTGATCATTACACAGGTGCACCTTGTGCTGGGGACAATAAAAGGCCACTCTAAAATGTGCAATTTTGTCACACAACACAATGCCACAAATGTCTCAAGTTTCGAGGGAGCTTGCAATTGGCATGCTGCCTGCAGGAATGTCCACCACAACTGTTGCCAGAGAATGTAACGTCGTTTTAGAGAATTTGACAGTACGTTTAACCGGCTTCACAACCGCAGATCACGTGTAACCACGCCAGTTTAGGACCTCCACATCCGGCTTCTTCACCTGCGATATTGTCTGAGACCAGCCACCCGGACAGCTGATGAAACTGAGGAATATTTCTGTCTGTAATAATGCGGTTTGGGAGGAAAACTAATTCTGATTGGCTGGACCTGACTCCCCAGTGGGTGGGCCTGGCTCCCAAGTAGGTGGGGCTATGCCCTCCCAAGCCCACCCATGCCTGTGTCCCTGCCCAGTCATGTGAAATCCATAGATTAGGGCCAAATGAATTGATTTCAATTGACTGATTTCTTTATATGAACTGTAACTCAGTAAAATCGTTGAACTTGTTGTATGTTGCCAGATTCAGATATTCAAGGGCTTGAAAATTTGTTGACAAGTTGAATCAGGTGTGCTAGCTGTGGAATAGTTCAAATTCATGCAAAATGCTGGGGGTTCCAAAGAAGTTTGAAAACCTCTGGTCTAACTAACAGTAAATCATACTGAGAAACAGCTCATTAAAATACTCAGCCTGTGCTGATGACTCACTTAAACAAATGAATACTAGACAAACATGAATTTGTTTGTCTAGAAAAGTAATTAATTGTTTGTATTGTATTTTGAGATTAACTTAATCAACATCGTCCTAGTAGTTTTGTTAATTATGTGATGAATTGATGTGATGCCCTAAATGGGATGTGTTAATTATATTCTAAATGAATCATGCTGTGTTAATGTGAGTGTGGTCTCGCGTCATAATGATGGCACAGAAACACAATGTTAATGTAGCCAATGTGAAATGGCTTGCAAGTTAGCGTTGCGAGCTAGTTACGTTCAATTGGTGACGTCACCCGCTCTGAGACCTTGAAGAAGTTGTTTCCCTCGCTCAACAATAGCTGCGACTTTTGTAGAGTGACGGTAACATTGCTTCGTGACCGTCGATCTGTTCAGAGCATCCCTGGTTCGAGCCCAGGTTGAGGCAAGAGGGATGGAAGCAACACCGTTACATTAACACATCCAGTGAACACCAGGAAGATAAAAAAGGTGCTTCAAAGAATACTTCCAAGGCCAGAGCAGAAATGATGAATAGTGAATACTGTTATATTCCTTTATACATCAATTACCTTTTAGCTGTCTCAGTGGTTTAGATCATTCATATGTGTGCATACATGTATGTGCTGTGTGTCAGATTGACAGGTTGAGTTCCACAGTGTCAGTGGAGGACCCCATGAAGACCCCCAATGCCCAGGAGTTGGACAGTATGACCATACACTCCTACATAGAGAAACATGCCTGGACAGAAGTTGAGCAGCACCACCTCACACACCCAACTCACTAAGAACTTGACATCAAAACAACACTAAGGGCATGTAAACCAAAGACTTGTTGTCGATTTTTAAATTGTCCTTGTTTTTTAATAGTGTGGGTATAGACAACAGCAGAGCTGGGATACAGTCCAACGTTTGGGTCCAGATACCGCGAGAACCAACCAAAAATCAGGTCGAAGTGTTTAAAATTGAGATAATTACAGATTCAGAGCTTTCCAGAATTGTGTGTTCCACTGTACGTTTGCCCTGCTAGAAAATGAATGGATTTAATTTTCCCCTACCGTGCCTAGAGGATGCTCTCAAGTGTTCCTGGGTAATGTGCATCCTGCCTCAGGCACAGCCAAAGGGCTTGGGTGATGGATGGCCACATCTCTTAGAAAAACCATCTATTATGTATAGTCAGGTCAAAAATGATTGGCACCCTTGATGAAGATGAGGAAATAAATAATAATACAAATACTGAGCTATATAAGTTTTGGTCTCTCTCTCTGTTTCTCTGTCTCCCTGTCTCCCTGTCTCTCTGTCTCTCTGTCTCTCTGTCTCTGTCTCCCTGTCTCTGTCTCCCTGTCTTTGTCTCCCTGTCTCTGTCTCTCTGTCTCTCTGTCTCCCTGTCTCTGTCTCTCTGTCTCTGTCTCTCTGTCTCTCTGTCTCCCTGTCTCCCTGTCTCCCTGTCTCCCTGTCTCTGTCTCCCTGTCTCTGTCTCCCTGTCTCTGTCTCCCTGTCTCTGTCTCTCTGTCTCTCTGTCTCTCTCTCTCCCTGTCTCTGTCTCTCTGTCTCTCTGTCTCCCTGTCTCTGTCTCCCTGTCTCTGTCTCTCTGTCTCTCTGTCTCTGTCTCTCTGTCTCCCTGTCTCTGTCTCCCTGTCTCTGTCTCCCTGTCTCTGTCTCTCTGTCTCTCTCTCTCCCTGTCTCTGTCTCTCTGTCTCTCTGTCTCTCTGTCTCCCTGTCTCTGTCTCCTTGTCTTTGTCTCCCTGTCTCCCTGTCTCTGTCTCTCTGTCTCTCTGTCTCTCTGTCTCCCTGTCTCTGTCTCTCTGTCTCCCTGTCTCTGTCTCTCTGTCTCCCTGTCTCTGTCTCTCTGTCGCCCTGTCTCTCTGTCTCCCTGTCTCTGTCTCCCTGTCTCTGTCTCTCTGTCTCTCTGTCTCCCTGTCTCTGTCTCTCTGTCTTCCTGTCTCTGTCTCTCTGTCTCCCTGTCTCTGTCTCTCTGTCTCCCTGTCTCTGTCTCTCTGTCTCCCTCTCTCTCTGTCTCCCTGTCTCTCTGTCTCCCTGTCTCTGTCTCCCTGTCTCCAGAGATGTAGGAGGAGATGGGTGTGTGCAGCCGGGTTGTGTTTGGCATGGAGCCCAATCAGATGTCCTTCCTCTACTTCCTGATGTATGCTGCAGCAGCTGGAGGTGTCCTGTGCCTGCTGGAGAGCACCCCAGGCTCAGCACAGGAGTTCAGGGTCAAGGTGACCTGGGATGGGCTCTACCGCTATCTCTGCCTCTCTCTCTGGCTCCACATGGGGTACAGTAGGGGACCGCTGATGGTGGTGGTGACTTGAGTCCAGAGGGTCTTTTGACCCTCACAGATTGGGTTAGGGAGAGGAGTAGAGTGGGTTGGGAATTGGGGAATTGCAGCTCCACCAATGACATAGGAGTCATAGAAGTGACTTCCGTTACTATCTATGGAAAAACAGGAAAATTCTCCTGTTCCGTTGTGTCTTTGAGAACGAGACATTGAAAAGAGAGCTAGAGAGATTTAGGGAAGAGTCATGTACAGTATAGAGAGATAGAGAAAGGGAAAGAGAAAAAGTTACTGGGACAGCCAGAGATAGAAAGAGAGAAACTGCATTTGATTTTTGTGGCACTTGGATCTGGATATTGCTTGCTTACCACCTACCTAATGAAATTCAGCTCACTGATGGTCTACACGTCTTGTCACTATACAGACATTGGACTGTAAGGCTGCTCTGTGTCCACAGGGGGGAACCCAGCAGCTGTCAGAGCGTTTAGCCCAGCAGATTGGGAGGGAGAGTGTCCGGCTGGGCCAGGCTGTGACGGCCATATGGCAGGTAACGTACAGTAACAGCTCACTCAGTGAGTGACGAGGTGTGACACTGAGATAACAGTCACTTCAGACAGGGAACAAGCCATCTCCTGTGGGCCTCTGTCTGTTCCGCTCCATTCTCTCTCTCTCTCTCTCTCTCTCTCTCTCTCTCTCTCTCTCTCTCTCTCTCTCTCTCTCTCTCTCTCTCTCTCTCTCTCTCTCTCTCTCTCTCTCTCTCTCTCTCTCTCTCTCTCTCTCTCTCTCTCTCTCTCTCTCTCTCTCTCATATGCTACTGAGAGGCACCACTGGGCATTGCATTGCTTCACTGGAGATGTGTGTTAGCCTATTGAGTGGAGACACTCTGTGACCTTTGAGTGTTTGTGTACATGGTGGAAGTGGATAAAAGGTCATACATTTGGCTAGTTACTGTAGATGAAAGGCAGTTTACAGGAAATTACCCTATCTATAAAAATGATAATAGAGACCAAAATAGACTTTGCTTACGTGATAGGTTAAAAGGAACATCTAATAGCCATTCTCGAAAAATATGATTATTTAAAAGGTTAAAATGACAAAACACTTGATTATTTACAAGGTAAAAGGACCATATAAATGCACCACCCTAATGAGGCTTTCAAAACAACTCAATGATTCCTTTCATGTCCTCTGTGCTGCATGACCATGGTACCACTTGGCTTTACACTGCTGGCCACACAGCATTCTCCCTTAATAAGAACATATTGGCTTCCCCGGAGTGTCCAGAGTTTTGGTCATCCATAATGGACGGCACTATTATATTTCTCACCGGGGCCCTGCCCTCCAGGGCCATCTATAAAATCCACTGTGCCTCCATATCTCTGTGCTGGTCATCTCAATGGGCTCCTCAGATCAGATAGCCCCCGGAGTGCTGCCTGGTTTGGTCTGGCCTGGCTTACTGGAGAGGAATACTACTGCTGCCTGTCTGTCACAGCTACTGTGCTGTATAGTACAGATGTACACACTATTATATGTGTTTGTGATTTGATTTGACTGTGTGTGCGTGTTCATGTACAGTACATGCATGTGTGTGTCTGTCCCACAGGACGCTGAGCGGCCCAAGGTGATGACAGCCATCCACTCCTACCTGTGCAGTGATTGTCACCTGCCCTCCTCACCTGGCAGGTCAGTGTGTGTGGGTGTCCCACCTCTGTTGCCCCACCTCTGTCGCCCCACCTCTGTCTCCCCACCTCTGTCGCCCCACCTCTGTCACCCCACCTCTGTCACCCCACCTCTGTCTCCCCACCTCTGTCGCCCCACCTCTGTCGTCCCACCTCTGTCACCCCACCTCTGTCGCCCCACCTCTGTCACCCCACCTCTGTCACCCCACCTCTGTCATCCCACATCTGTCGCCCCACCTCTGTCGCCCCACTTCATCACTCTTCTAATGAAATAGCCACTGACACAGACACTCAAAGGCAAGCCACTAAAGTGTGTTGAACAGGGCAGCCAAGCAGATATGACAAGACCCTGATTCCAGTAACTCATACTTAGGAGGTGGGATAGAGGAATGGTGGGGTGAAGGCATGGCCCCACTGCCAGGTACCAAGAAACCAGAGAACGCATAGAACCTTCTGCTGGAGCCATGGACCCTAGCCAGGACACTTAATGAGACAGATCTGGGAACAGCATTGAATTATGCAGCAGGGATTGGCCGGTCTCTGTTGCCAGTGGCCTGCTGACTCTGAATCAGCTATGGAGGCAGCCTGACAGGTGACAGGGACTCATAAAACCAGAGCCTGTGCAGTAATTTAGATGTCTATCCAAAAAGAGGGGTGAAGGATAAATAAAATAAGTGAGTGACGCTTAAAGTCATTTGTGTGACACGTTCAATTTGAAATGCAGGTGCCCTGGAAACTACCCTGGCATTTCCAGTCAGAGGAAGCTGGGTATGGACAGATCTTGGCATTAAGCTGACCTTGGCAAGGAGCAAGGTTCTGATTAAAGTCGGCTCTTAACCAACCATGCAATTTTTTTTTTTTTCCGCGTTGTTCGTAACTTGTTTTGTACATAATGTTGCTGCTACCATCTCTTATGACCGAAAAGAGCTTCTGGACATCAGAACTGGGATTGCTCACCTCAAATTGTACAAGGAGTTCTTCTTCAATGAGTCGGACACGAGGGATATACTATAGTCACCCGACCAGGCCCAAATCTCTGTGATTCGCTGGAAAAGGAAACGTAGGTTTTGCAGAAAGAGATCAGGATGCCTTGTGAGGATCAGGCGACGAGTGGCTAATCTGCCCTCCGTTCTGCTAGCTAACGTTCAATCGCTGGAAAATAAATGGGAGGAACTGAAAGCACGTATATCCTACTAATGGGATATTAAAAACTGTAATATCTTATGTGTCACCGAGTCATGGCTGAACGACTCGGGTTATACACACTATCGGCAGGACAGAACAGCAGCCTCTGGTAAGACCCGAGGCGGGGGCCTATGCATATTTGTAAACAATAGCTGGTGCACGATATCTAAGGAAGTGTCAAGGTTTTGCTCGCCTGAGGTAGAGCATCTCATGATAAGCTTTAGACCACACTATCTACCTAGAGAGTTTTCATCTGTATTTTTAGCTGTGTACATACCACCACAGACCGAGGCTGGCACTAAAACCACACTCAATGAGCTGTATTCCACCTTAACATAAGCAAACAGGAAACCGCTCAACCAGAAGCGGCGCTCCAAGTGGCCCGGGGACATTAATGCAGGGAAACTTAAATCAGTTTTACCTAATTTCTACCAGCATGTTAAATGTGCAACCAGAGGGAAAAAAATTCTAGACCACCTTTACTCCACACGTACAAAACTCTCCCTCGCCCTCCATTTAGCAAATCTGACCATAACTTTACCCTCCTGATTCATGCATACAAGCAAAAATTTAAGCAGGAAGCACCAGTGACTCGGTCTATAAAGAGGTGGTCAGATGAAGCATACGCTAAACTACAGGACTGTTTTGCTAGCACAGACTGGAATATGTTCCGGGATTCTTCCGATGGCATTGAGGAGTACACCACACCCTTCACTGGCTTATATCAATAAGTGCATCGAGGACGTCTTCCCCACAGTGACTGTACGTACATACCTCAACCAGAAGCCATGGATTACAGGCACCATTTGCACTGAGCTCAAGGGTAGAGCTGCCGCTTACCAGACGAGCTAAATAACTTCTATGCTCACTTCAAGGCAAGTAACACTGAAACATGCATGAGAGCATCAGCTGTTCCGGACGACTGTGTGATCACGCTCTTTGCAGCCGATGTGAGTAAGACCTTTTAACTGGTCAACATTCACAAAGCTGCTGGGCCAGACGGATTACCAGGACGTCTAGTCCGAGCATGCGCTGACTAACTGTCAAGTGTCTTCACTGACATTTTCAACCTCTCCCTGTCTGAGTCTGTAATACCTACATGTTTCAAGCAGACCACCAGAGTTCCTGTGCCCGCACCAACAGCTCCACAGATGATGCAATCTCTATTGCACTCCACACTACACTTTCCCACCTGGACAAAAGGAACACCTATGTGAGAATGCTATTCATTGACTACAGCTCAGCGTTCAACACCATAGTGCCCTCAAAGCTCATCACTAAGCTAAGGACCCTGGAACTAAACACCTCCCTCTGCAACTGGATCCTGGACTTCCTGACGGGCCGCCCCCAGGTGGTAAGGGTAGGTAACAACACATCCGCCACCCTGATCCTCAACACCATGGCCCCTCAGGGGTGTGTGCTCAGTCCCCTCCTGTACTCCCTGTTCACTCATGACTGCACAGCCAGGCCCGACTCCAACACCATCATTCATCATTAAGTTTGCTGATGACACAACAGTGGTAGGCCTGATCACCGACAACGATGAGACAGCCTATAGGGAGGAGGTCAGAGACCTGACCGTGTGGTGCAAGGACAACAACCTCTCCCTCAACGTGATCAAGACAAAGGAGATGATTGTGGACTACAGGGAAAGGAGGACTGAGCACACACCCATTCTCATCGACGGGGCTGTAGTGGAGCAGGTTGAGAGCTTCAAGTTCTTTGGTGTCCACATCACCAACAAACTAACATGGTCCAAACACACCAAGACAGTTGTGAAGAGGGCCCAACAAAACCTATTCCCCCTCAGGAGCCTGAAAAGATTTGGTGTGGGTCCTCAGGTCCTCAAAAGGTTTACAGCTGCACCATCGAGAGCATCCTGACCAGTTGCACCACTGCCTGGTATGGCAACTGCTCGGCCTCCGACAGCAAGGCACTACAGAGGGTAGTGCGTACGGCCCAGTACATCACTGGGGCCAAGCTTCCTGCCATCCAGGACCTCTACACCAGGCGGTGTCATAGGAAGGCCCTAAAAATTGTCAAGGACTCCAGCCACCCTAGCCATAGATTGTTCTATCTGCTACCGCACGGCAAGCGGTACCGGAGCGCAAAGTCTAGGTCCAAGAGGCTTCTAAACAGCTTCTACCCCGAAGCCATAAGACTCATGAACAACTAATCAAATGGTTACCCAGACTATTTGCATTTTAGGTATTTTCTTAAAACTGCATTGTTGGTTAAGGGCTTGTACGTACTCATTTCACTGTAAGGTCTACACCTGTTGTATTCGGCGCATGTGACAAATACATTTTGATTTGATTTGATGTTGTGCAAGGCTGACTCACATGCTCACCCACACACATTCACACACAGGCCTTGTATCTGTATAGAGCCACGATGAATAGTACATAACCCTCAAATCAAGTCAGACACACACACACACACACACACACACACACACACACACACACACACACACACACACACACACACACACACACACACACACACACACACACATACACACACACACACACACAGACAGCCTTTCTCTGGCACTCTGTCTTTGAGTTGTGTGTTCTCTGGTCCGTCATGTCTTGGCGGCGGTACGATTTATTCCGCCATCCATCTATCTTTTATAATGAGTGGAGTTGTCCTTTTTGCCTGTTTCTCAGCCATCTCAATGATTTATGAACTGTTGGGCTTGACTGCGTATTAGTTCACTCTGCAGAAGATTGTGGAGCCAGGATAGGAGAGTTTTGGCTGTGTCTTGGCTTTTCAGAACATTGCTACATATTCATTTTCATACTCTAAATGTTTTATTTGTTTCAAAGTGTATTATACATGCCAAGTCGTTGTTTTGTTGTCAACCTCAAAACTACTCTCTTGCTATCACTCTTAGAAAATGCCTGCAGTATGACTCAATGGAGTTAATTTGATCTTCATTTCTAGAACTGTTCTATTCTACAATACACACAGCTGTCCATGTTCTAAATTAGCATTTTGTTTGAATATATACTTGAGTCTCTCTCTCTCTCTGTGTGTGTGTGTGTGTGTGTGTGTGTGTGTGTGTGTGTGTGTGTGTGTGTGTGTGTGTGTGTGTGGTGTGTGTGTGTGTGTGTGTGGTGTGTGTGTGGTGTGTGTGTGTGTGTGTGTGTGATTATGTGTTTGAGTAGTAGCTAGGTCGCTTTGAGCATGGCAGCTGTTTGTGTGTGTGTGTGCATGTGTGTATGTGTACAGTATGTGCGTGCATTAGTGTGTGTGCATGTGTGCCGCTGGCCGTGTGTGTCTTCATGCCTGCATGTGTGTTTGTGCGTGTGTACATTTGTTTGTCTGTGTGTACGTGTGCTCCTTTGTGTGTGTATGTGTGTTTATTTTCTGTTGGGGATGTGGGTGAATTAAGGTGCACTCTACATGGGTGAAATTAGGTTCTGGGCAATAGGCATCTTCCTCTAAGTATAGTTCTACCTGACTAAACTGGAATTTCAAATGGATGCAATTGGACTTGACTGGCAGCCAAGCGGCCCAGCGCCTGATATTGCCATCTATCTTCTCCCCTCTCCAAGAGGAGCTTTTCTAATGACAGCAGGCTAGGGCAATGGCACAGGACCCGACAGATCTGCCACTCATAGTTAATTCATATGGCTTGTTTACACTGTAGGAAAACAGGTAAGAAATGCATTAGCATTGATTTGCCCACTATGACCCAAGCCTCATCCAGCAGGCTGAAAGGCTTTCAGACACAGTGTGTATAAGACTAAATCGTGACTTATTTGGTATTGCACTGGAAGTAGGAGTTATTGCGTTGAAGTGAAGTTGAAGTGATTGAAAAAATATACAGCAGATATTAATCTCTCCGGAAGATTAAACCTTTGAAATCGGATTTGGTTATCAGTTTATTACATTGCATATATTTGTTTTTAAGAAAAGTACATACTGGTACTTGACTGCATTTGTGCTGTATTTCTCTCCAGTTTCTTATTGCTTTTCTTCTGGACCCTGAGAGAATGTAGCAACAAAGTTGGAGATGGAAAATGAGCAGTGTAAATCCTAGAGCACCCTTGCCGGAGGCTACGGTTAGATCGCAGTTCAGTTTCACAGGTCACTGTCAAAAGAGGAAATGGAGAGACCGATGTGCCAGTTATCAGGATAGAAAAACATTAAGGAGATAATTAATTAGTGAGAGAGCGAGAGACAATAAGGGAGAGGAGAGAGAGAGAAAGAAAGAGAGAGAATGAGAGACAGGCTAGAGACAGAGTGATAACAGACTGCAGAGAATATTAGCTGAGGGAAAACGGAGTCACAATGAGTCAGGGTTAGGGAGCCAGTGGAGCAGAAGACTTCTTTCTAAAGATGAGGTGTGTGTCTAGACTGGCAGACAGTGTTACTGGAACGACAGTCAGCAATGATCGACTGTCACTGTTGGATTTGAGTGATAGGCCTCTACCGATCCGAGCAAAATGTACCCCAAGGAAAATTCTGTCACCCATTTTAGAAGTAATCTCTTGGATCTGTGTGGTAAGCCCAGAGAGACACAGACATCCCTTGTCTCCAGGGCTGTACAGTCGTGGCCAAGAGTTTTCACAAAGTCTGCTGCCTCAGTTTGTATGATGGCAATTTGCATATACTCCAGAATGTTATGAAGAGTGATCAGATGAATTGCAATTAATTGCAAAGTCCCTCTTTGCCATGCAAATGAACTGAATCCCCCAAAAACATTTCCACTGCATTTCAGCCCTGCCAGAAAAGGACCAGCTGACATCATGTCAGTGATTCTCTCGTTAACACAGGTGTGAGTTTTGACGAGGACAAGGCTGGAGATCACTCTGTCATGCTGATTGAGTTCGAATAGCAGACTGGAAGTTTCAAAAGGAGGTTGGTGCTTGGAATCATTGTTCTTCCTCTGTCAACCATGGTTACCTGCAAGGAAACATGTGCCGTCATCATTGCTTTGCACAAAAAGGGCTTCACAGGCAAGGATATTGCTGCCAATATGATTGCACCTAAATCAACCATTTATCGGATCATCAAGAACTTCAAGGAGAGCGGTTCAATTGTTGTGAAGAAGGCTTCAGGGCCCCCTAGAAAGTCCAGCAAGCGCCAGGACCATCTCCTAAAGTTGATTCAGCTGCGGGATCGGGGCCCCACCAGTACAGAGCTTGCTCAGGAATGGCAGCAGGCAGGTGTGAGTGCATCTGCACGCACAGTGAGGCGAAGACTTTTGGAGGATGTCCTGGTGTCAAGAAGGGCAGCAAAGAAGCCCCTTCTCTCCAGGAAAAACATAAGGGACAGACTAATATTCTGCAAAAGGTACAGGGATTGGACTGCTGAGGACTGGGGTAAAGTCATTTTCTCTGATGAATCCCCTTTCCGATTGTTTTGGGCATCCAGAAAAAAGCTTGTCCAGAGAAGACAAGGTGAGCGCTACCATCAGCCCTGTGTCATGCCAACAGTAAAGCATCCGAAGACCATTCATGTGTGGGGTTGCTTCTCAGCCAAGGGAGTGGGCTCACAATTTTGCCTAAGAACACAGGCATGAATAAAGAATGGTACCAACACATCCTCAGAGCAACTTCTCCCAACCATCCAGGAACAGTTTGGTGACGAACAATGCCTTTTCCAGCATGATGGAAATAAGGCAAAAGTGATAACTAAGTGGCTCGGGGAACAAAACATCGATATTTTGAGTCCATGGCCATGACACTCCCCAGACCTTAATCCCATTGAGAACTTGTGGTCAATCCTCAAGAGGCGGGTGGAAAAACAAAACCCCACAAATTCTGACAAACTCCAAGCATTGATTATGCAAGAATGGGCTGCCATCAGTCAGGATGTGGCCCAGAAGTTAATTGACAGCATGCCAGGGCGGATTGCAGAGGTCTTGAAAAAGAAGGGTCAACTCTGCAAATGTTGATTCTTTGCATCAACTTCATGTAATTGTCAATAAAAGCCTTTGACACTTATGAAATGCTTGTAATTATACTTCAGTATTCCATAGTAACATCTGACAAAAATATCTAAAGACACTGAAGCAGCAAACTTTGTGGAAATTAATATTTGTGTCATTCTCAAAACTTTTGGCCACGACTGTACAGTAGCTCATAGCTCCTGCAGTCGGCTCCCCCGGCCAGGCATTAAAATACCCGGTTGAACTAATGTCACGATTGTCCAAGGGAGACAGAGAGGACCAAGGCGCAGCGTGTAAAAAATACATCTTCTCTTTATTTAGGAGATGAACGAACGAAGCAAAACAAATAGACGACCGTGAAGCTATAACCGAACAAAATGCAAACATGCGACCTAGACACCGACACAGACCTAGACACCGACACAGACCTAGACAATGACCCAACAAAAACATGATGCCTATGGCTGCCTAAAATATGGCTCCCAATCAGAGACAAATGAAAGACATCTGTCTCTGATTGAGAACCACTCAGGCAACCATAGACATACCTAGAAACATTCACTCAACCATAGACATACCTAGAAACATTCACTCAACACAAACCCATACACTAAACCCTACACCCCCTTTTCCATATAACCACCCGAAACGAGACAAAACACAAACATTCCCCATGTCACACCCTGACCTAACTAAAATAATAAAGAAAACAAAGATAACTAAGGCCAGGGTGTGACATAACCCCCCCCTTAAGGTGCGAACTCCGGGCGCACCAGCATAAAGTCTAGGGGAGGTCTGGGTGGGCGTCCGTCCGTCCACGGCGGCGGCGCCGGCACAGGTCGTGGTCCCCACCCCACCATAGTCACTACCCGCTTACGTAGCCTCCTCCAAATGACCACCCTCCAATTTAACCCCACTGGATTAAGGGGCAGCACCGGACTAAAGGGCAGCACCGGACTAAGGGGCAGCACAGGACTAAGGGGCAGCACCGGACTAAGGGGCAGCACCGGACTAAGGGGCAGCACCGGACTAAGTGGCAGCACCGGACTAAGGGGCAGCCCCGGGACAAGGTAGCTCAGGACAAAGAGGTAGCTCAGGACAGAGGGATAGCTCAGGACAGAGGGATAGCTCAGGACAGAGAGGTAGCTCAGGATAGAGGGGCAACTCCGGACTGAAGGGCAGCTCCGGACAGAGAGACAGCTCTGGACTGAGGGGCAGTTCTGGATAAATGGCAGCTCTAAGCTAAGGGACAGCTCCGGGACAAGGTAGCTCAGGACAGAGAGGTAGCTCAGGATAGAGAGGTAGCTCAGGATAGAGAGGTAGCTCAGGATAGAGAGGTAGCTCCGGACTGAAGGGCAGCTCCGGACAGAGAGACAGCTCTGGACTGAGGGGCAGTTCTGGATAAATGGCAGCTCTAAGCTAAGGGTCAGCTCATGGCTGGCTGACGGCTCTGGACGCTCATGGCTAGCTGACGGCTCTGGACGCTCATGGCTGGCTGACGGCTCTGGACACTCATGGCTGGCTGACGGCTCTGGACGCTCATGGCTGGCTGACGGCTCTGGACGCTCATGGCTGGCTGACGGCTCTGGACGCTCATGGCTGGCTGACGGCTCTGGACGCTCATGGCTGGCTGACGGCTCTGGACGCTCATGGCTGGCTGACGGTTCTGGACGCTCATGGCTCACTGGCGGTTCTGGCAGATCCTGTCTGGTTGTCGGCTCTGGCGGGTCCTGTCTGGTTGGCGGCTCTGGCGGATCCGGTCTGGAGGAAGGCTCTGGCGGATCCGGTCTGGCGGAAGGCTCTGTTGGATCCGGTCTGGCGGAAGGCTCTGGCGGATCCGGTCTGGCGGAAGGCTCTAGCGGCTCCTGTCTGGCGAAAGGCTCTAGCGGCTCCTGTCTGGCGGACGACTCTGTAGGCTGATGGCAGACGGGCGGCTTTGCAGGCTCATGGCAGACGGGCGGCTTTGCAGGCTCATGGCAGACGGGCGGCTTTGCAGGCTCATGGCAGACGGGCGGCTTTGCAGGCTCATGGCAGACGGGCGGCTTTGCAGGCTCATGGCAGACGGGCGGCTTTGCAGGCTCATGGCAGACGGGCGGCTTTGCAGGCTCATGGCAGACGGGCAGTTCAGGCGCCGTTGGGCAGACGGGCAGTTCAGGCGGCACTGGGCAGACGGGCAGTTCAGACGGCACCGGGCAGACGGGCAGTTCAGATGGCACCGGGCAGACGGGTGACTCAGACGGCACCGGGCAGACGGGTGACTCAGACGGCACCGGGCAGACGGGTGACTCAGACGGCACCGGGCAGACGGGTGACTCAGACGGCACCGGGCAGACGGGTGACTCAGACGGCACCGGGCAGACGGGTGACTCAGACGGCACCGGGCAGACGGGTGACTCAGGCGGCACCGGGCAGACGGGTGACTCAGGCGGCACCGGGCAGACGGGTGACTCAGACGGCACCGGGCAGACGGGTGGCTCAGACGGCACCGGGCAGACGGGTGGCTCAGACGGCACCGGGCAGACGGGTGGCTCAGACGGCACCGGGCAGACGGGTGGCTCAGACGGCACCGGGCAGACGGGTGGCTCAGACGGCACCGGGCAGACGGGTGGCTCAGACGGCACCGGGCAGACGGGTGGCTCAGACGGCACCGGGCAGACGGGTGGCTCAGACGGCACCGGGCAGACGGGTGGCTCAGACGGCACCGGGCAGACGGGTGGCTCAGACGGCACCGGGCACACGGATGACTCAGACGGCACCGGGCAGACGGATGACTCAGACGGCACTGGGCAGACGGATGACTTAGATGGCGCTGGGCAGACGGATGACTCAGACGGCACTGGGCAGACGGATGACTTAGATGGCGCTGGGCAGACGGATGACTTAGATGGCGCTGGGCAGACGGGCAGCTCTGACGGCGCTTGGCAGACGGGCAGCTCGGGACAGACGGGCAGCTCGGGACAGACGGGCAGCTCGGGGCAGACGGGCAGCTCGGGGCAGACGGGCAGCTCGGGGCAGACGGGCAGCTCGGGGCAGACGGGCAGCTCGGGGCAGACTGGCAGCTCTGACGGCTCGGGGCAGACTGGCAGCTCTGACGGCTCGGGGCAGACTGGCAGCTCTGACGGCTCGGGGCAGACTGGCAGCTCTGACGGCTCGGGGCAGACTGGCAGCTCTGACGGCTCGGGGCAGACTGGCAGCTCTGGCGCCGCTGGGCAGACGGCAGACTCTGGCCGGCTGAAACGCACTATAGGCCTGGTGCGTGGTGCCGGAACTGGTGGTACCGGGCTGGGGACACGCACCTGAAGGCTAGTGCGGGGAGAAGGAACAGGGCATACTGGACTCTGGATACGCACATTAGGCCTAGTGCGTGGTGCCGGAACTGGTGGTACCGGGCTGGGGACACGCATCTCAGGGCTAGTGCGGGGAACAGCAACAGGACACACTGGGCTCTCAAAGCGCATTATAGGTCTAGTGCGTGGTACCGGCACAGGTGGTACCGGGCTGAGGGCACGCACCTCAGGGCGAGTGCGGGGAGAAGCAACAGTGCGTACAGGGCTCTGGAGACGCACATTAGGCCTAGTGCGTGGTGCCGGCACTGGTGGTACCGGGCTGGAGACACGCACCATAGGGCGAGTGCGTGGAGGAAGAACAAGGCTCTGGAGACACACTGGAAGCCTGGTGTGTGGTGCCGGAATTGGTGGTACCGGGCTGGAAAGGGAAGGTGCTACAGGAGGAGCAGGACTAGGGAGGCACACAGGAGACCTAGTTCGTGGAACTGTCATTCCCAGACGGTTAGCACGCAACTCAGGACGAGCATGGAGAACTGACTCAGGTAACATCACTTCCCGCACACGCTCTGTCGGGTGGATGTCGTGCCTCACGCACCAACACAGCAGCTCCCTCATTTCACTCTCCTCCAAACTCCTCAATAAATCCTTAACAGTCTCTGTATCATTCCCGCTGCTCACCTCCAATATCCGCACAACTGGCTCTGGTTCCCTCCTTTCACGCTGCTTGGTCCTGAAGGGTTGGGTCATTCTGTCACGATTGTCCAAGGGAGACAGAGAGGACCAAGGCGCAGCGTGTAGAAAATACATCTTCTCTTTATTTAGGAGATGAACGAACGAAGCAAAACAACAAATAGACGACCGTGAAGGTATAACCGAACAAAATGCAAACATGCGACCTAGACACCGACACAGACCTAGACACCGACACAGACCTAGACAATGACCCAACAAAAACATGATGCCTATGGCTGCCTAAAATATGGCTCCCAATCAGAGACAAATGAAAGACATCTGTCTCTGATTGAGAACCACTCAGGCAACCATAGACATACCTAGAAACATTCACTCAACCATAGACATACCTAGAAACATTCACTCAACACAAACCCATACACTAAACCCTATTACCCCCTTTTCCATATAACCACCCGAAACGAGACAAAACACAAACATTCCCCATGTCACACCCTGACCTAACTAAAATAATAAAGAAAACAAAGATAACTAAGGCCAGGGTGTGACAACTAATCAAACTCTTTATTGTCCTATTTTATAGTGTCCGCCCTTGAGTTTAGATGGCAAGATGATTAGTTAAATCATGCCTTTAAGTGTCTGATTGGAACTAAAGCCTGTCGTCCACTCTCCTCTCCAGGTCTCTGGTGTGCCAGCAATGGTTTGAACATTACAGAACATTAAAGCACCTCCAATACCTGATTGTAGATGTAAACCTGCAGTCACATGATCACAGGCCCAGACTTGACCTATAAAGCCCCACTGCAATACTCTATTGTAAACACTGGACCCATTTCCTGTCCCTGATGCTTAATCCTCTACCCTCTGAGTGACATTGGATTGTTGGTTGGTCTGTGGCAATGGACGTGGTTGTGAATGTAATTGAGTATAAGAAGTGGGTTCATTGTGTTTACAATACTATATTGCAGTGGGGATAATAACTAACTAATAATTTTGCTTTTGTCTTACTACACAGCACTGTAATTTTCACACCATAACAATTGACCAGATCACAACAGTGTATCTGTGTTCTTGAGACAAGTAGAATACTGAATAGAGAATTTAAAAAGCTTATTCAATTTCAATGAGGTAGCCATCAGGGAATGAATGAATCAGGAGACGAATGAATGATCGAAAGCAATTGTGCCAGTATATAGCATGTGTAATCAGCCCATTCTGTGCCCATTCTCACTTTACTAATGAAATCATTGTTATTACCATGGTGCTACAAAGGTACATTCATCCCCAGTTATCAGTCTTTACACCATCTGCCAATGAAGCATGGACTTGTGAGTCATAAATACATAAATGCATCATGAATACAATACCTTTGGAATAACCTTGTTGAATAAGTTAATCAGCTAGTTCAAAAAGTAGAGTTTAGAAAAAAAGTAGACATTTAGAAAATGTCACACATTCACTAACGCTGAATTTCAATGGAAACTGTATTTATAGTGTGTGTTTGGCTTCACACATTGACATGTCTCTGTAGACTATGACATGGAAAAGCATTAATAACCATTCTATATTGAATGACAATTTTATTCATAGTCTACATCCTAAAGGGCACCCTATTAGCTATATAGTGGGCCCTATGAGCTCTGGTCAAAAGTAGTGCACTAAATATAGAATAGGGTGCCATTTGGGACATAGATATACACTACATGACCAAAAGTATGTGGACCCATGCTTGTCGAACATCTCATTATGCAGACAATCTGGAATTTTCATGGCATTTGTATTTCTCATAAAAACTAGAGAAGAGAAGCATTTAATCTCTCGTCAACACTCAACCAGGAAATACTGTATGTGCAGTTATAGGCATGTTGCTCTGTTTTGAGCCAGTTGCAGCTTTGCTAGGTGTTTCTTTGCTGCACTTGACCGTATTACTGGACAGTAATCAAGATGGGACAAGACCAGAGCCTGAACAACTTGTACAGTTGTGTCATAACTCTCCTGTGACGATCTGAAGGATCAGGTTACAGTGAGTCTGCTCTGTAGAGCGGGAAGTCGGATGTTTTATGGTGGGTCATACAATACGCTGCCCCTATTCTCTGTAGTGGTCGAGATTGGAATATAAACTGTGGAACACAGAGAGACACTTGGACATCAAAAGTTTGAATAATTAAAAAATATTTATATTTTTGAGAATGTGGGAGGGGGCTGTGGACACTTAAGGGGCAGTCATGACAAGTGTGTTTCATTTGGTGATCTCATGAAGGACAGGAAACACATATAACTGTATCTCTTAAAGTGTACATTATCCAGCTGTCAGGTTTACATCTAAATATTGTGAAACGTATGTGATTAAACATGAAACTATTTGTGAAAAGATGTAATGTGATGTTAACCTTCTAAATGAGAAAATATGGGTTTTCATAGTAAGTTAACCAAATCATTGGCCACGCCCACGTGAGCATAGACATTACGTTGGCGTCATGGACCGCCTTTTTCCACGGAGTATAAAACCACTTCCAACAAAATGTACATTAAGTCAGAGAACGCCGGTACGGAGTCCCCACGTTGGAATGGCTACAATTCTTTAGGCCATTAGACCTAAAGAATTGACGCTACATGTTGACATGGTTAAGAACTACAACTCTATAGGCCACGGAGACCAGACAGCTGTAGTTTTGGCTACACGGCTTGAAATGGTTAAACTCTGAGACTATCGATCACTACAGAATAAGGGCAAACCCTAGACGTATAATTACTAGTCTGCAGCTGGAAATTACGTAAGTTTAGTAGGAGAATACCGACAACCACGGAAGCATCTATTCTATGCAACAACCATCTGTATGCCTGACGTATCCATTATGAACACAACCAGAGACTTTCTGTCGATTGACTCTCCAGCAGACGGACCGGCGACCACAGGGAGAGACAACAAGACATGCACTCGTAAATATGTAAATTGCTATTTATTTTTGAATGAGGGGTCATTCATGTAAAGTATTAGCAATTTCTATGAGTGTTGTTCTCAGCTATGAGTTTCCCGCTCTTGAGCATCCCACACCCCCTTTCCTTTGTCTACTAAGCCATCATACCGGTTTAGCCCACTAGGGACTTATCAATGCATTGTGTTAGTAACCAATATCTACTGTTTGTTTGTTATGTATTTCTGTGATTATTTAGTTAGTTAGTAAATAAATAATTAAGGCAATTTGTATGTTGCTGATTCATCATTTAGGCTAGGGTTTGTGCAGATATCCAAGGGTTTGCGACGTTCAGTAATGAGAACTGATGAGGTAGTAATGATACATTAATAGAAGACTAATCGATAAGATATGAAAATATCTGAAGAGTTGATTCGGGAAATAGAGACTCTATAAACATTTTCCCGTGGTGACCCGACGTCCTAGTTATTTAAAGTTTACGTGACTAGTTTAATCACGTAGTAATAATTACACATAGAGATAATAACAGTTTTCACATTTAATGATAGTCACAGACACTGTCACGCCCTGAACTTAGTTATCTATGTTTTCTTTATTATTTTGGTTAGGTCAGGGTGTGACGAGGGTGGGTATGCTTGTTTTTGTATTGTCTAGGGTTTTTTGTATATCTAGGGATTTTGGTATGTCTAGGTATATGTAGGTCTATGGTGGCCTGAATTGGTTCCCAATCAGAGGCAGCTGTTTATCGTTGTCTCTGATTGGGGATCATATTTAGGTAGCCATTTGCCCTTTTGGTTTTGTGGGTTCTTGTCTATGTGTAGTTGCCTGTTCAGCACTCTTTGTATAGCTTCACGGTTCGTTTTGTTGTTTTGTTCAGTGGTCATTCTTATAATAAAGAGAATGTACGTATACCACGCTGCGCCTTGGTCTCCTCCCTACGACGGCCGTGACAGACACAACATTATGGTGCCCCTTGTGAGAAGTCTAAGATAGAATGAGGTCTTCATGATTGAATTAAGTATATATATTAATTGTAGAAACATTTTACTGTACAAACAAACTATGTTAGATACGATATGAATAGAGCCCATTGAAGTTGTCCCGGTGTCGCGTATCTGATGACGTCAGGGTGTCTTAGGAGTTGGTGATGGCCAGCATCCCGGAGTCGCCTCTTCACTGTTGACGTTGAGACTGGTGTTTTGCGGGTACTATTTAATAAAGCTGTCAGTTGAGGACTTGTGAGGCGTCTGTTTCTCAAACTAGATACTCTGATGTACTTGTCCTCTTGCTCAGCTGTGCACCGGGGCCTCCCACTCCTCTTTCTATTCTGGTTAGAGACAGTTTGCACTGTTCTGTGAAGGGAGTAGTACACAGTGTTGTACGAGATCTTACATTTATTGCTAATTTCACGCATGGAATAGCCTTCATTTCTCAGAACAAGAATAGACTGACGAGTTTCAGAAGAAAGTTCTTTGTTTCGGGCCATTTTGAGCCTGTAATTGAACCCAGAAATGCTGATGCTCCAGATACTCAACTAGTCTAAAGAAAGCCAGTTGTATTGCTTCTTTAATCAGGACAACAGTTTTCAGCTGTGCTAACATAATTGCAAACGGGTTTTCTAATGATCAATTAGCCTTTTAAAATTAGAAACTTGCATTAGCTAACACAACGTGCCATTGGAACACAGGAGTGATGGTTGCTGATAATGGGCCTCTGTGCGCCTATGTAGATATTCCATAAAAAAGATTCAGTTTCCAGCTGCAATAGTAATTTACAACATAAAAAATGTCTACACTGTATTTCTGATCAATTTGATGTTAAATGTACAAAAAATTGCCTTTTTTTTCAAAAACAAGGACCCCAAACTTTTGAACGGTAATGTATAATCATTTGTAAAAATGTCAAAAACTTTTTTCCCCCCTGAATTGTCATAATGGGGTATGTAGAATGTTATGTAACAAAATGTGGCTGTAATGTAATAAAATGTTACCAAAATATTGATTTCCTTGTTGTCATTTTCATGTCAGAGAAGGTGTAACCCACTTTTCAATCTTGTGTTTTATTATTTCGTTTTGTTAGCAGAAAGGGCCTTCATTTATAGTTTCTGACAAACATTGACAGCTCTAGAACAGTAGTCCCCATCTTACACAAGCTTTTGTGACACCGCAGACAATGTTGACTGCCTTCTCCTCAGTGTGTGAGAGCTCAGTGTGTGAGAGACATTCAATATTCCTTGACAGTACAATACTGATGAAGTTATTCAATCTGTCTTTACAAAGGAACACTACAAGTTGGATCTTGAAGTTTAAATAACGTCACTGGTTACTGCAACCACAGTTTTAAGGCAAACTGACAGCCCAGCAGTGTTTAATCGCAGGGATTTTCTGTGCAGGGCCATTTCTGAGATAGCCATGCAGGCAGTCACTGGGGTATTGTATCCAATTTACCTGAGTGCTGGTCGATGATTCAAAAACTAAAGCCCATTCTGATCAATACCGGGGTTAACCAAAGTGATGCGTGTTATCTATTCCTCTCCTCCTCTCGCTCTCACTCTCTTATTCTCTTTTCCTTTTGTATTGCTCGCTCTATCTTTGTCCCTTAATTCTCTACACCTCTATTTTCAGTCACTCTCTTATTCTCTCTCGCTGGTCCCATTGTCCATTTCTCTCCACTGTTTCTATGTTGTCCACCGGAATTAGGATTTCCAAAACCCAGAGAGGCACAACCTCTCGATTCAGCATATTTTCTCTCCCCTCTGACGTCCATTATAGCATAGTGACAAGTCATCACCTTTCTCCTGAGAACCCAATCTCCATACAGTGGGGAGAACAAGTATTTGATACACTGCCGATTTTGCAGGTTTTCCTACTTACAAAGCATGTAGAGGTCTGTCATTTTTATCATAGGTACACTTCAACTGTGAGAGACGGAATCTAAAATAAAAATCCAGAAAATCACATTGTATGATTTTTAAGTAATGAATTTGCATTTTATTGCATGACATAAGTATTTGATCACCTACCAACCAGTAAGAATTCCGGCTCTCACAGACCTGTTAGTTTTTCTTTAAGAAGCCCTCCTGTTCTCCACTTATTACCTGTATTAACTGCACCTGTTTGAACTCGTTACCTGTATAAAAGACACCTGTCCACACACTCAATCAAACAGACTCCAACCTCTCCACAATGGCCAAGACCAGAGAGCTGTGTAAGGACATCAGGGATAAATTGTAGACCTGTACAAGGCTGGGATGGGCTACAGGACAATAGGCAATCAGCTTGGTGAGAAGGCAACAACTGTTGGCACAATTATTAGAAAATGGAAGAAGTTCAAGATGACGGTCAATCACCCTCGGTCTGGGGCTCCATGCAAGATCTCACCTCGTGGGGCATCAATGATCATGAGGAATGTGAGGGATCAGCCCAGAACTACACGGCAGGACCTGGTCAATGACCTGAAGAGAGCTGGGACCACAGTCTCAAAGAAAACCATTAGTAACACACTACGCCGTCATGGATTAAAATCCTGCAGCGCACGCAAGGTCCCCCTGCTCAAGCCAGCGCATGTCCAGGCACGTCTGAAGTTTGCCAATGACCATCTGGATGATCCAGAGGAGGAATGGGAGAAGGTCATGTGGTCTGATGAGACAAAAATAGAGCTTTTTGGTCTAAACTCCACTCGCCGTGTTTGGAGGAAGAAGAAGGATGAGTACAACCCCAAGAACACCATCCCAACCGTGAAGCATGGAGGTGGAAACATCATTCTTTGGGGATGCTTTTCTGCAAAGGGGACAGGACGACTGCACCGTATTGAGGGGAGGATGGATGGGGCCATGTATCGCGAGATCTTGACCAACAACCTCCTTCCCTCAGTAAGAGCATTGAAGATGGGTCGTGGCTGGGTCTTCCAGCATGACAACGACCCGAAACACACAGCCAGGGCAACTAAGGAGTGGCTCCGTAAGAAGCATCTCAAGGTCCTGGAGTGGCCTAGCCAGTCTCCAGACCTGAACCCAATAGAAAATCTTTGGAGGGAGCCGAAAGTCCGTATTGCCCAGCGACAGCCCCGAAACCTGAAGGATCTGGAGAAGGTCTGTATGGAGGAGTGGGCCAAAATCCCTGCTGCAGTGTGTGCAAACCTGGTCAAGAACTACAGGAAACGTATGATCTCTGTAATTGCAAACTAAGGTTTCTGTACCAAATATTAAGTTCTGCTTTTCTGATGTATCAAATACTTATGTCATGCAATAAAATGCCAATTAATTACTTAAAAATCATACAATGTGATTTTCTGGATTTTTGTTTTAGATTCCTTCTCTCACAGTTGAAGTGTACCTATGATAAAAATGACAGACCTCTACATGCTTTGTAAGTAGGAAAACCTGAAAAATCGGCAGTGTATCAAATACTTGTTCTCCCCACTGTATATTTCTTCTTCTCCCCAGCTAAGATCCACTACCAACCTGCTCTACCCATTTAGAGAGAACACCTCACACAGAACATGCCTGTTGGGCACTTGATGAAGTTCGTCATCACCTACCAGATGGTCAGTAACACACATGCGCGCACACACACACACACACACACACACACACACACACACACACACACACACACACACACACACACACACACACACACACACACACACACACACACACACACACACACACACACACACACACACACACACACACACACACACACACACACACACACAATTTATTAACACCTTTGGCTCATAAGAGACTTGACACACATTGATAATAACACTAACACTTTTCTCATATAATGTTCAAAATATATTCTCAGTCTATACTGTATATGAACATGATTTGTTAAAAACGAAATGTTAGTCTAAAATAAATGTGAGATAATGTCTAGATCAAGTTTATAAATTGCATGGCTGGAATGATAAGACAGTAGATTGCACAATCAGATGGAACTGTGTAAATAGGCATTTTAACATAATAGATTTAGCAGGTTATAACTTGTGGGATAGACACCAGCTGGAATGCGCTTTTAACCAATCAGCATTCAGGATTAGAACCACCCGTTGTATAATATAATAATAATATACACAGTGGGATCTCTTGGGCACCTGTAAACATAGAGGGAATATCAACAATAAGGTCAGCACATAACTATATTGTCAGTATCCATTTTACAGTGCCTTCAGAAAGTATTCACATTCCTTTACTTTTTCCACATTTTGTTGTTTTTCAAAGTGAGATTAAAATGGATTTAATTGTCACTCTTTGTCAACGATCTACACAAAATTCTTTGTAATGTGAAAAATGTATTCTTAAAAAAATTCTTCAAGCTCTGTCAAGTTTTTTGTGGATCATTGCTAGACATGCCATAGATTTTCAGGCCAATTTGAGACAAAACTGTAACTAGGCCACTCAGGAAAATTCAATGTCGTCTTGGTAAGAAACTCCAATGTATATTTGGCCTTGTGTTTTAGGTTATTGTCTTACTGAAAGGTGAATGTATCTCCCAGCCTCTGTTGGAAAGCAGACTGAACCAACTTTTCCTCTAGGATTTGTCCTGTGCTGTATAACAATTTTGAAAAACATAATTCAACTTTCACATTGTGGGTTATAGTGTGTAAGCCAGTGTAAAAGAAAATCTCCATTTGAATAATTTTAAATTCATGCTGTAACACAACAAATGTGGAAAAATAACCACACTGAAGGTAAAACACTCTGACAAAATGTGAACATCCAAAGTAAGGATAGAGATTGACTTGACTTGAATTTTGAATATTAGATTCAGTGATGTGCTGCATCTGTTACATTTTTGTTGTGTTTTGCTCTAAGATGTCATAAAGTGTGAACTTTGCTATGAGCATTAGTGTGGTTTTACACAGTCATTTAAAACAGCACAATCTCTTCTGAATAGATGGAAGTTCATCCCAACAAGCATAACACATTTACAATCCACTAATTTTGGAAACCGCAGACCTCAAGTGTACTATTAAGCTAGTGCATCGGGGGCGATCTGTGTGTGGTAAGTGCATCTAGCTCATCCAGCTGTCATTCCCTCTCTCTCCTCTTCTCTCTCTGCTGCAGGCGTTCTGGTGTGAGAAGGGTTTCTCGGGAGAGATAGTGGCACGACCCTCTGCGGAGTGTCCCTTGAGCGTCACCTTCGACGGCACCAGTCCCAGTGGGAGTGCTGCTCTCGTGGGCTTCATCTCTGGCGTGCAGGCCTACGATTGGAGCTCCAGAGAGGATGGATGGAGTGATACGAGGCATATGACAGAGACACAGGGAAGGCAGCATAGACAATATGTGGAGTACACTCTCCCTGAACACGGCCCCGGGGGTCAGAGTTTCTATGAAGCGTAGATCATGTTATTAAAGACAGATATTGTTGAACTGTGAATAACCTAGCAAACAAGGCCCATGTTTTCACCCTGGTTGAAACCAGAGGCATCTATTGGATCATTACCCGACGGCTTCATTATTTTATTAAACATCCGGCTCGTGACATAACACCACCTACAGCTACAGAGATACAGTACAGAGCAAAACAGGGACACACAACACCTTGCTGTAGACTGCCTGTCACCAAATACATACCAGATAGATGATCGAGAATGAGAGAAAAAACAGTTCCACTCCACTGGTAAATGTGTGTGAGAGAGCTATTTTCACACTGTTTGTGATAGAAAACGCAGATAGACAGATAAAGTGATCCCTTTCACACAGTCCTGTGTTATCAGCTTCATATGGCAGCAGGTGAGAGACATGTGGAGAGGGAAAGAGAGAAAGAACATGGAGAGATAGAGAAGGTGTAAATGGGTATCATTTGGCTGAAGAGTATTGGGAAGGGTGCTTACTGGCAGAGTGTGGTAAATGGTGTTGTCACCCTTTTACAGTATATGGGCCAACATGAGTGGCTCCATATCCATAAAAAAAATGTCAGTAGTGTTGAAGTGTTCACTTCAACTTTTTGGCTAAATACAAGCTGCTACCTATTTTCAGCCTTGATATTTGAAGTGGTACACCTGGCTGCATCTCTGCTCTCAAGTGAACTATCAGATGGCAAGGCTCAAACTATTTCTTGTTGTGTCATCCATGAGCCCTAAAACAAAAGAGCACACAAAACACTCAAACTGGTATTCTTTCAAAGACGTATTATGAAAAGAGAAAATACAAACCAGATTGCACGCCAGTCCATCTGTGATTATAAGCAGATGAATAAACGAAACTGCATATCAGTGGGATTCTACAAATCAAATAGAATCAGTCCAAGAAAAAATAGGTTCCCATGTCGTTAATCATGTTTTCTCAACTGAAAATTCTTACATCAGCTGATGTCACAAAGTGCTGTACAGAAACCCAAAGCGCTGTACAGAAACCCAGCCTAAAACCCCAAACAGCAAGCAATGCAGAAGCATGGTGGCTAGGAAAACTCCCTAGAAAGGCCAGAACCTAGGAAGAAACCTACAGAGGAACCAGGAGTAAATGCCAGTTGGCTTTTCATAGCCGATCATTCAGAGTATCTCTACCGCTCCTGCTGTCTCCAGAGAGTTGAAAACAGCAGGTCTGGGACAGGTAGCACGTCCGGTGAACAGGTCAGGGTTCCATAGCCGCAGGCAGAACAGTTGAAACTGGAGCAGCAGCACGGCCAAGTGGACTGGGGACAGCAAGGAGTCATCAGGCCAGGTAGTCCTGAGTCATGGTCCTAGGGCTCAGCTCCTCACACACTCAGAGAGAGAGCGAGAGAGCGAGAGAGAGAGAGAGAGAGAGAGAGAGAGAGAGAGAGAGAGAGAGAGAGAGAGAGAGAGAGAGAGAGAGAGAGAGAGAGAGAGAGAGAGAGAGAGAGAGAGAGAGAGAGAGAGAGAGAGAGAGAGAGAGAGAGAGAGAGAGAGAGAGAGAGAGAGAGAGAGAGAGAGAGAGCGAGAGAATACTTAAATTCACACAGGACACCGGATAAGACAGGAGAAATAATCGAAATTTAACAGACTGACCCTAGCCCCCTGACACATAAACTACTGCAGCATAAATACTGGAGGCTGAGACAGGAGGGGTCGGGTTTATCCGGGTTGCCGGAAAGTAGAGCAATACAGTACTCTAACATAGAGGTGACAAAAGCATGGATTACTTTTTCTGCATCATTTTTGGACAGAAAGTTTCAGATTTTTGCAATGTTACGTAGATGGAAAAAAGCTGTCCTTGAAACAGTCTTGATATGTTCGTCAAAAGAGAGATCAGGGTCCAGAGTAACGCCGAGGTCCTTCACAGTTTTATTTGAGACGACTTTACAACCATCAAGATTAATTGTCAGATTCAACAGAAGATCTCTTTGTTTCTTGGGACCTAGAACAAGCATCTCTATTTTAAAAGTAGAACATTTACCACCCTCCACTTCCTTATGTCTGGAACACAGGCTTCCAGGGAGGGCAATTTTGGGGCTTCACCATGTTTCATCAAAATGTACAGCTGTGTGTCGTCCGCATAGCAGTGACAATTAACATTATGTTTCCGAATGACATCACCAAGAGGTAAAATATATAGTGAAAACAATAGTGGTCCTAAAACAGAGCCTCGAGGAACACTGAAATTTACAGCTAATTTGTCAGAGGACAAACCATCCACAGAGACAAACTGATATCTTTCCGACAGATAAGATCTAAACCAGGCCAGAACTTGTCCGTGTAGACCAATTTGGGTTTCCAATCTCTCCAAAAGAATGTGGTGTTCGTTGGTATCAAAGACAGCACTAAGGTCTAGGAGCATGAGGACAGATGCAGAGCCTCGGTCTGACGCCATTAAAAGGTTATTTGCCACCTTCACAAGTGCAGTCTCAGTGCTATGATGGGGTCTAAAACCAGACTGAAGCGATTCGTATACATTGTTTGTCTTCAGGAAGGCAGTGAGTTGTGGGAGAGTAATGAGAGATTCGATATAGGCCGATAGTTTTTTATATTTTCTGGGTCAAGATTTGGCTTTTTCAAGAGATGAATTTATCACTGCTGAAGTGAAAGCCATCCTCTCTTAGGGAATGCTGCTTTTTAGTTAGCTTTGCGACAGTATCAAAAATACATTTGGGATTGTTCTTATTTTCCTCAATTAAGTTGGAAAAATAGCATGATCGAGCAGCAGTGAGGGCTCTTCGATACTGCACGGTACTGTCTTTCCAAGCTAGTCAGAAGACTTCCAGTTTGGTGTGGCGCCATTTCCGTCCCAATTTTCTGGAAGCTTGCTTCAGAGCTCGGGTATTTTCTGTATACCAGGGAGCTAGTTTCTTATGACAAATGTTTTTAGTTTTTAGGGGTGCGACTGCATCTAGGGTATTGTGCAAGGTTAAATTGAGTTCCTCAGTTAGGTGGTAAATTGATTTTTGTCCTCTGATGTACTGTGGTAGACGGAGGGAGTCTGTAAGGGCATCTAGGAATCTTTTGGTTGTCCGAGAATTTATAGCACGACTTTTGATGATCCTTGGTTGGGGTCTGAGCAGATTATTTGTTGCGATTGCAAACATAAAAAATGTGGGTTCGATAGTCCAGGATTATGAGGAAAAACATTAAGATCCACAACATTTATTCCACGGGACAAAACTAGGTCCAGAGTATGGCTGTGGCAGTGAGTAGGTCCGGAGACATGTTGGACAAAACCCATTGAGTCGATGATGGCTCCGAAAGCCTTTTGGAGTGGGTCTGTGAACTTTTTCATGTGAATATTAAAGTCACCAAAAATGTGAATATTATCTTCCATGACTACAAGGTCCGATAGGAATTCAGGGAACTCAGTGAGGAACGCTGTATATGGCCCAGGAGGCCTGTAAACAGCAGCTATGAAAAGTGATTGAGTAGGCTGCATAGATTTCATGACTAGAAGCTCAACTTTAAATTTACTATCGTAAATGTTAGCAACACCTCTGCCTTTGCGGCATGCGCGTGGGATATGGTCACTAGTGTAACCAGGAGGTGAGGCCTCATTTAACACAGTCAATTCATCAAGCTTAAGGCATGTTTCAGTCAGGCCAATCACATCAAGATTATGATCAGTGATTAGTTAATTGACTATAACTGCCTTGGAAGTGAGGGATCTAACATTAAGTAGCCCTATTTTGAGATGTGAGGTATCACAATCTCTTTCAATAATGGCAGGAATGGAGGAGGTCTTTATTCCAGTGAGATTGCTAAGGCGAACACCGCCATGTTCAGTTTTGCCCAACCTAGGTCGAGGCACAGACACGGTCTCAATGGGATAGCTGAGCTGACTACACTGACTGTGCTAGTGGCAGACTTCACTAAGCTGGCAGGCTGGCTAACAGCCTGCTGCCTGGCCTGCACCCTATCTCATTGTGGAGCTAGGGGAGTGAGAGCCCTGTCTATGTTCGTAGATAAGATGAGTGCACCCCTCCAGCTAGGATGGAGTCTGTCACTCCTCAACAGGCCAGGCTTGGTCCTGTTTGTGGGTGAGTGCCACAAACTGGGAAGGGTCCAGAGACAATTACTCGATGCCGACACATCTTTCTAGCTGATTTACACGCTGAAGCTATGTTGCGCTTGGTGACCTCTGACTGTTTCATCCTAACATTGTTGGTGCCGACGTGGATAACAATATCCCTATACTCTCTACACTCGCAAGTTTTAGCTTTAGCCAGCACCATCTTCAGATTAGCCTTAACGTCAGTAGCCCTGCCCCCTGGCAAACAGTGTATGGTCGCTGCATGATTCGTTTTAAGTCTAATACTGCGGGTAATGGAGTCGCCAATGACTAGGGTTTTCAATTTGTCAGAGCTAATGGTGGGAGGCTTCGGCGTCTCAGACCCCGTAACGGGAGGAGTAGAGACCAGAGAAGGCTCGGCCTCTGACTCCGACTTGCTGTTTATTGGGGAGAACCGGTTGAAAGTTTCTGTTGGCTGAATGAGCGACACCGGTTGAGCATTTCTACAGCATTTCCTTCCAGAAGCCATGAGAAAATTGTCCGGCTGCGGGGACTGTGCGAGGGGATTTATACTACTATCTGTACTTATTGGTGGCACAGACGCTGTTTCATCCTTTCCTACACTTAAATTACCCTTGCCTAACGATTGCGTCTGAAGCTGGGCTTGCAGCACAGCTATCCTCGCCGTAAGGCGATCGTTCTCCTGTATATTATGAGTACAGCGACTGCAATTAGAAGGCATCATGTTAATGTTACTACTTAGCTTCGGCTGGTGGAGGTCCTGACAAACCACGTCCAGATAAAGCATCCGGTGTGAAAAAGTTGAATGAAAAAAGTAGAGTGAGGGAAAAACTAAAAATATAAACGGTAATTAAAAAGTAAAACCGTAAAGTTGGCAGGTAGCAAAGTAAGGTTTGCAACAAAACGCACAGCAGCACGTAAACAGGTGAAACAGATCAGGGCTTCCTAGTAGTGATGTTACGTTTGATACTGGAGCTCCAAGGCATGGAGACGCTAAGATTTCAACATGGAAATGTTGGACTTGAGCCTTGATCTTTAATTTCTTAGAAAGTAAACATTCATACCGTAGTAAAAGACTAGTTAATTCATTATGGACACTGACCTATTTATGACCTGTTGCTCCTAAAGTGTATGGTCATAAAAAAACATGAATCAGGGTAAAGAAGCAGAGGAGACATGTTAACTGTCTGAAGTAACCCTCAGTTTAAACCTATATAATGATACGTTATACTGTATGTCATGAAATGGAGTTTTACAGGAATACTATAATCTGGCAACATTTGTCCCTCTGCGCTGTGTTGAACGTGGACTTGTGGCCTGGCCCTCTGGTCTCCACACCCCATCTCTCCTACTATAACTCAACCAGAGACGTGAGGTATTCACATCGATAGTCCACCAGTGGACCTCAGCTTGAACTGGCTTCTTGGAACTGCATTCATATTTTAACAGGCCAAGCTTATTTCTGTGCATGATGAGAGAATGTGAATTCAAAGCTTCAGGATTAAGACTCTAATTTCTCCTGTTCAGCTGAGCGAGAGGAGGGATGCTGCCATTCTCAGCCTGGTGAAATACCTGGGAGAGGAGGCTGCTAGCTACATCCACTATGAGGAGAAAGTAGGTGTCTAATTGGCCTAGATATAAATGTCATAGAATGTCAAGCCTGAATAGGACAGTCATACTTGAACGTTGGGTCTTAGTGGCTGCATAACCCCTTAAACCTCTTCGTATTTAATAATATGCCTAGTATAATATTATTTATATAGTTATAGTTATATAACTAACTAACTTATATAACACTGGGAAACCTTGGGACTGTGTTGGATGAGCAGTAGACTGGAGCCTCTCCACTAAACCCGCTGTTCCGTCTGCTATCATGGTCCCGGGCTAGTAACTGCTTCAACAACTGCACACTGGGTTTTCTCATAATATCTCTACAGCAAGAACATTTGAGCAGCATGAAGGGCAAGGGTCAATCGCTCCCCTGGGACTAGTCAGTCTTGTAGGGAAGTAGAAAACACACAGATCGCTTGTCGCCGTGACACAACACACTACCAAGATTGACAAACGAGCACATTGGCCTGACAGATGTTGTCTGTTGCAATATGTTAGCATTCTGCTCCCTGGGCGGCGTTTCATGCGCTTAAGCTTTGAATGGCGAGGAAGAATTGCCTCCGAGGAATCCAGGGCTAGGGAGGGCATGGGGGTTGATGATTTTCCCTGCTTGACTAGTTACGAGACTCTGGAGGGAGAAACAATATAGAGAGATGGATATCAACAAGTAGGAGATACAGTGAAGACTGATAGAGGAAGTGAGTGGACAGGTGGATTCACACAGAACACAGTGGGACTATTAGTGCTTAATTTGAGCCGGATCCTGCTGGAAAAGGATCCGGCACCTCTCAGATTTGACTTAGTTCGTTCCGGCACCTATTTGTCCCGGATCCAGTATCTCTTGCAGCATGATTTATGAATTATTTCACTGTTTGCACTGTAGACATTCTAATAAAACGATCAGCATTAAATCAAGTTGCCTCCTTGTTATTTCTCCCGCCCCCCAGAAAGACCATCATGTAAAAGCGTGGGAATCCTTCTGTGTAATCATCCTATCCTGCCACAATGATTCCAGACCTGCTCTCTTATTTGTAGACATAGAGTTTATGGGGAGGGCCGGTGGGGTAAGTAACTGATACTGGCACAGGTCTTGTCTTGGTAGTGATGGTCAGCTAGTGAAGAGGTCCCTACGTAATCATGTCACGTAGCTAGGCTAGTCATCTCACTACTGAATTTGAAACGTGGGAAAGACAAATAAAACAAATCACCACCGGCACCTCCACTCATGCAAAATTCAAAGCTGGGCTGTACAGCGACAGGCCCGCTAATGGGGGAAATCGACTGTTAGGAGTTAAATGGACTTGACATGGGGAGAGTCATTGTGGGAGGTTTTGAAAACTAAGGTAGGAACATCTTTTTCCTTTACAAACTTATTCTGTACTGTGAAATGAATATGGATATTGTCACAGGCAGGAGGCCTATATATTCCCATACTGTATGTGTGTTCTGCTGTCATCTACATTGATTTATTTTATTTGAAGTTCTATTCAGATATTGTGATATTTGTTCTACTGCTACATTGATGTCTGGAAAATGATATGAAATTCAAGTCTTGTAAGCCCTACAGCTGAGTATGTGTGCATATGCATATGGCAGGTGTTCTGATGTATGTTGCTGTACATTAATGTCTTGAAAATGTGGCTTATAAGAAATTCTGACTTGTGTAAGCACCATAGCTTTACTCGAGTACGTGGGGATACTATAGAGTATAGCCTACGCATGGCGGCTGTTCTGCAGTGACGTCTAAATTGCTTTGAATTAATCAGCTGTCCGTTTCACCCCCATAGATAGTAGGCTACTTGGCTGTTTACTCCAGATAATCCCCCTCTCACGCTCACTATGGGTTCTGGGACCTCCCGATTTACAAATGAAGTACTGGGGAATATGACATACATTGGTAACCTAGAAGAGGTGTGGTGCGTTGAGACATAATGTTACAGTTGAAAAGCAGCATCATTTTACAGAGAAAAGCAGCAGAATCTTACAGAGAAAAGCAGCAGAATCTTACAGAGAAAAAGCAGTGTAATTTTACAGAGAAAAGCACAAACCTCGTTATCTTATCTCTGGTTTTCAGTAATTGATTAATTTCAACATGCAAACACATTAAACACATTAACATAAAAACTGTTGTGCTGTATGTAGTGAATAGAGAAGCCTGTGTTTGTGTGTCTGCTTCTGTTGTTGTAGTAAATAGAGATGTGTTGTGTTGTTGTCTCTAGGACTGTACTGTATGTTCTAGATGTGTGTTCTAGATGTGCTCTGCTGTGTGTTGTGTTGCAGGACTGTGTGTTCCAGATGTGCTCTGCTCTGTGTTGTCAGGACTAGGCCTTGGAAGAGTACAGCGGGGGTTGTCCTGTTAATGTCATGGCACCGGGCTGCTGACATATTACCACCCCAGCCTCTGCACGCCCTGTGGCAGGAAATAAACCCTGCTAAGCTGCTACTGTTCTAAACCTCCCCTCTAGTCCCCTCCATCCCTCCTCTTCATCGGCAATATCCTACCTGCACGTAACGCCACTGACATATCTACCCTGTCTATATTTACCAATGACCGCTATTATACCCCGCTCCTTCACCACCCACATCTTGTCTATGCCCTTTCCTTCCACCATAACACACTCACACACACACACAATCAGCCTCTGTAACCACCGTATGGCCCCATAACAAACCCGAACCAGCACCAGCTAACCCCTGAGCAACTACCTGAACTAACATAAAGGAGAACAATATGAGTGATTACTTCTTCACTATGAGACATTCGTCGAGGCCCAAGGAAAATGGATGTGGGGTCGGAGGGGACATCGCTTTCTTGGGAAGATGGTCACATAATGAATTTGCAATGGCCTGTTAGGGGACCCACACAGCCGAACGGAAAGAGGGGAAGAGAGGGGGAAAGAGTTAGGGAGATAGTGGAAGAGGGATGGAGAGAGAGGGAAAGATAGATGTAGAGAGAAAGAGCACACATCAAATCAAATGTATTTATAAAGCCCTTCTTACATCAGCTGATATCTCAAAGTGCTGTACAGAAACCAAGCCTAAAACCCCAAACTGCAAGCAATGCAGGTGTAGAAGCACGGTGGCTAGGAAAAACTCCCTAGAAAGGCCAAAACCTAGGAAGAACCCTAGAGAGGAACCAGGCTATGAGGGGTGGCCAGTCCTCTTCTGGCTGTGCCGGGTGGAGATTATAACAGAACATGGCCAAGATGTTCAAATGTTCATAAATGACCAGCATGGTCAAATAATAATAATCACAGTGGTTGTCGAAGGTGCAGCAAGTCAGCACCTCAGGAGTAAATGTCAGTTGGCTTTTCATAGCCGATCATTAAGAGTATCTCTATCGCTCCTGCTGTCTCTAGAGAGTTGAAAACAGCAGGTCTGGGACAGGTAGCAGGTCCGGTGAACAGGTAAGGGTTCCATAGCCGCAGGAAAAACAGTTGAAACTGGAGCAGCAGCACGGCCAGGTGGACTGGGGACAGCAAGGAGTCATCATGCCAGGTAGTCCTGAGGCATGGTCCTAGGGCTCAGGTCCTCCGAGAGAGAGAAAGAAACAGAGAAAGAGAGAATTAGAGAGAGCATACTTAAATTCACACAGGACACCGGATAAGACAGGAGAAGTACTCCAGATATAACAAACTGACCCTAGCCCCCCGACACATAAACTACTGCAGCATAAATACTGGAGGCTGAGACAGGAGGGGTCAGGAGACACTGTGGCCCCATCCGATGATACCCCCGGACAGGGCCAAACAGGAAGGATATAACCCCACCCACTTTGCCAAAGCACAGCCCCCACACCACTAGAGGGATATCTTCAAGCACCAACTTACCATCCTGAGACAAGGCCGAGTATAGCCCACAAAGATCTCCGCCACGGCACAACCCAAGGGGGGGCGCCAACCAAGACAGGAAGATCACGTCAGTGACTCAACCCACTCAAGTGACGCACCCCTCCTAGGGATGGCATGAAAGAGCACCAGTAAGCCAGTGACTCAGCCCCTGTAATAGGGTTAGAGGCAGAGAATCCCAGTGGAGAGAGGGGAACCGGCCAGGCAGAGACAGCAAGGGCGGTTCGTTGCTCCAGAGCCTTTCCGTTCACCTTCACACTCCTGGGCCAGACTACACTCAATTATATGACCCATTGAAGAGATGAGTCTTCAGTAAAGACTTAAGTTGAGACCGAGTCTGCGTCTCTCACATGGGTAGGCAGACCATTCCATAAAAATGGAGCTCTATAGGAAAAAGCCCTGCCTCCAGCTGTTTGCTTAGAAATTCTAGGGACAATTAGGAGGCCTGCGTCTTGTGACCGTAGCGTACGTGTAGGTATGTACGGCAGGACCAAATCGGAAAGATAGGTAGGAGCAAGCCCATGTAATGCTTTGTAGGTTAGCAGTAAAACCTTGAAATCAGCCCTTGCCTTAACAGGATGCCAGTGTAGAGAGGCTAGCACTGGAGTAATATGATCACATTTTTTGGTTCTAGTCAGAATTCTAGCAGCCGTATTTAGCACGAACTGAAGTTTATTTAGTGCTTTATCCGGGTAGCCGGAAAGTAGAGCATTGCAGTAGTCTAACCTAGAAGTAACAAAAGCATGGATTCATTTTTCTGCATCATTTTTAGACAGAAAGTTTCTGATTTTTGCAATGTTACGTAGATGGAAAAAAGCTGTCCTTGAAACAGTCTTGATATGTTCGTCAAAAGAGAGATCAGGGTCCAGAGTAACGCCGAGGTCCTTCACAGTTTTATTTGAGACGACTTTACAACCATCAAGATTAATTGTCAGATTTAACAGAAGATCTCTTTGTTTCTTGGGACCTAGAACAAGCATCTCTGTTTTGTCCCGAGTTTAAAAGTAGAAAGTTTGCAGCCATCCACTTCCTTATGTCTGAAACACAGGCTTCTAGCGAGGGCAATTTTGGGGCTGCACCGTGTTTCATTGAAATGTACAGCTGTGTGTCATCCGCATAGCAGTGAAAGTTAACATTATGTTTTCGAATGACATCCCCAAGAGGTAAAATATATAGTGAAAACAATAGTGGTCCCAAAACGGAACCTTGAGGAACACTGAAATGTACAGTTGATTTGTCAGAGGACAAACCATTCACAGAGACAAACTGATATCTTTCCGACAGATAAGATCTAAACCAGGCCAGAACTTGTCCGTGTAGACCAATTTTGGTTTCCAATCTCTCCAAAAGAATGTGGTGATCGAAGGTATCAAAAGCAGCACTAAGGTCTAGGAGCACGAGGACAGATGCAGAGCCTCGGTCTGACGCCATTAAAAGGTAATTTACCACCTTCACAAGTGCAGTCTCAGTGCTATGATAGGGTCTAAAACCAGACTGAAGCATTTCGTATACATTGTTTGTCTTCAGGAAGGCAGTGAGTTGCTGCGCAACAGCTTTTTCAAAACGTTTTGAGAGGAATGGAAGATTCGATATAGGCCGATAGTTTTTTATATTTTCTGGGTCAAGGTTTGGCTTTTTCAAGAGAGGCTTTATTACTTCCACTTTTAGTGAAATTGGTACACATCCGGTCGATAGAGAGCCGTTTATTATGTTCAACATAGGAGGGCCGAGCATAGGAAGCAGCTCTTTCAGTAGTTTAGTTGGAATAGGGTCCAGTATGCAGCTTGAAGGTTTAGAGGCCATGATTATTTTCATCATTGTGTCAAGAGATATAGTACTAAAACACTTAATTGTCTCTCTTGATCCTAGGTCCTGGCAGAGTTGTGCAGACTCAGGACAGCTGAAAAAAGACTACCGTTTACTCTAGAATACTACAGTATTTACTTTAGAATTCTATAGTAAACTGTAGTATACTGTAGAATATTATACTACACACTGTAGTATCCCTCGATCGTGTGTAGTACTTATTATAGAATGTTGTAGTATACAACACTAAATACTACAGTCTGAAAAGCACAACACTTTTTTAACTATATTAAATACTACAGTATTCAATTTGCATACAGTCCATTCAGAAAGTTTTCAGACTCCTTGACTTTGTCCACATTTTGTTACGCTACAGCCTTATCTTTATTTTCCCCTTATCAATATACACACAAAACCAATAATGACGTAGCAAAAATAGGTTTTTAGAAATGTTTGCAAATTCATAAAAAATGTCAAACTGTAAAATCACATTTACATAAGTATTCTGACCCGTTACTTAGTACTTCGTTGAAGCACCTTTCGCAGCGATTACGGCCTTGAGTCTTCTTGGGTATGACGCTACAAGCTTGACACAACTGTATTTGGGGAGTTTCTCCCATTCTTCTCTGCGGATCCTCTCAAGCTCTGTCAGGTTGGATGGGGACCGTCACTGCGAACCTATTTTCAGGCCTCTCCAGAGATGTTCGATCGGGTTCAAGTCCGGGCTCTTACTGGGCCACTCAAGGACATTTAGAGACTTGTACCAAAGCCACTCATGCGTTGTCTTGGCTGTGTGCTTAGGGTTGTTGTCCTGTTGGAAGGTCAACCTTCACCCCAGTCTGAGGTCCTGAGAGCTCTTGAGTAGGTTTTCATCAAGGATCTCTCTGCACTTTGCTCCGTTCATCTTTCCCTCGATCCTGACTAGTCTCCCAGTCCCTGCCGCTGAAAGACATCCCGACAGCATGATACTGCTACCCCAATGCTTCACCATGGGGATGGTGCCTGGTTTCCTCCAGACGTGACACTTGGCATTCAGGCCAAAGAGTTCAATCTTGGTTTCATCAGACCAGAGAATCTTGTTTCTCATGGTCTGAGAGTATTTAGGTGCCTTTTGACAAACTCCAAGCGGGCTGTCATGTGCGTTTTACTGAGGAGTGGATTCCGTCTGGCCACTCTACCATAAAGGCCTGATTGGTGGAGTGCTCCAGATTTGGTTGTCCTTCTGGGAACATTCTCCCATCTCCACAGAGGAATTCTGGAGCTCTGTCAGAGTGACCATCGGATTCACTTTGTCATTATGGGCTATTGTGTGTAGATTGATTCAGATTTTTAATTTTTCATCAATTTTATAATAAGGCTGTAACATATCAGAATGTGAAAAAAGTCAAGGGGTCTGAATATCTTCCGAATGCACTATATGCAAGCAGCAATGCCCATATAGAACACAACAGAATCTGTGGATTACCCAAACCTCCCATATCTCTCATCCAGACCCATGAGGTGCTTTAAGATCACTGCATGATCACCAGCAGCATACCTCCCTGCATCCTTCTGCTGGCTTGCTTCTGAAGCTAAGCAGGGTTGGGCCTGGTCAGTCCCTAGATGGGAGACCAGAAGCTGTTGGAGTTCCAGTAGGAGGCATTCTTTACTCTGATCTAAAAAAATATCCCAATGCCCCAGGGCAGTGATTTGGGACATTGCCCTGTGTAGGGTGCTGTCTATTCCCCAGGTTGTTGCTGTAAATAAGAATGGGTTCTCAGTCAACTTACCTGGATAAATAATTAGAGGAGATTTTAAATTATGTAAGAAACTGTAATGACTTTAAAGAGCTCCCCAATGAATGGAAGCCCTAACCAGAGGATGTTCACTGTTTGTTATTGTGCTGGACAAACTCTTGTTCTACCCTTCATTATAACTGTGTGTCAGCTGAGGATGAACAGCCCAACACACAGACATCCTCCGCTCACATGTAAGTGATCTGTATATATATCTATATTTATATAGGAAGAGAGAGAGACCCATTCAGTTGGTGAAAGGCACTGTGGTTAAAGTGACCCAGGTGTTCAGGCATAAGTAAGCCTACGCATCCATAATGCATGCAGAGTAAACATGTATCTGCTAGAACATGCTGGAACATCTGGACAGTGTTTTTATTCATAGATGTTGAGAGTCAGTGAACATTATTTTTTGTTTTCTCTTCAGAGTCATGTAATAGTATCTAATCACATTTTAGATCAGAGTGTTCTGCTACAGGCTCTCTATTAGCAAATCATCTCAATCAGAAGTAAATAACACGTTGTCCTGTTTGAAGCATATTCTAGGTGCAGGTGTCATTTCTCATTAGCTTTCACTCTGATGTCACAGATAATCACCCCCGCTTGTTTCAGGATTGTACTCTCATCGTTGAAATATGTTCCTATTTAGCATTGACAAGCAATGAAATAAGCATGGTAAATATTTCAGTGTGAAGACAGCTGGCAGGGAGTGATAACTGTGAATGCAGATGATTCCATACTCTACATGTAAGCATCCAAAGCCAGTGTGCTCACTGAAATTCTAAATAAGGAATTACAGTCAGTATCAGAATGGGTGATTAATAATAAACTGGTCTTAAATACATCTACAACTAAAAGCATTGTAGCTACACTATATATACAAAAGTATGTGGACACCCCTTCAAATTAGTGGATTTGGCTATTTCAGCCACACCTGTTGCTGACAGGTGTATGAAATTGAGCACACAGCCATGCAATCGCCATAGACAAACATTGGCAGTAGAATAGCCTTACTGAAGAGCTCAGTGAATTTTAACGTGGCACCGTCAAAGGATGCTACCTTTCCAACAAGTCAGCCCTGCTAGAGCTGTCCCGGTCAACTGTAAGTGCTGTTATTGTGAAGTGGAAACGTCTAGGAGCAACAAAGGCTCAGCTGCAAAGTGGTAGGCCACACAAGTTCACAGAACGGGCACCGGCAAGTGCTGAAGCGCGTAGCGCGTAAAATTTGTCTATCCTCTGTTGCAACATTCACTACCGAGGTCCTTACTGCCTCTGGAAGCAACGTCGGCACGATAACTGTTAGTAGGGAGCTTCATGAAATGGTTTTCCATGGCCGAACAGCTGCACACAAGCCTAAGATCACCATGCGCAATGCCAAGCATCTGCTGGAGTGGTGTAAAGCTCGCCGCCATTGGACTCTGGAGTGATGAATCACGCTTCACCATCAGGCAGTCCGACAGACGAATCTGGGTTTGGTGATTGCCAGGAGAATGCTACCTGCCCCAATGCATAGTGCCAACTGTAAAGTTTGGTGGAGGAGGAATAATGGTCTGGGGCTGTTTTTCATGGTTCGGGCTAGGCCCCTTAGTTCCAGTGAAGAGAGATCTTAACGCTACAGCATACAATGCCATTCTTGGCCATTCTGTGCCTCTAACTTTGTGGCAACAGATTGGGGAAGGCCCTATGCTGTTTCAGCATGACAATGCCCTCGTGCACAAAGTGAGGTCCATACAGTAATGGTTTGTCGAGATCGGTGTGGCAGAACTTCACTTGCCTGCACAGAGCCCTGACCTTAACCCCATAAAACACCTTTGGGAGGAATTGGAACGCAGACTGCGAGCCAGGCCTTATCGGCCAACATCAGTGCCGACCTCCCTAATGCTCTTGTGGCTGAAAGGAAGCAAGTTCCCACAGCAATGTTCCAACATCTAGTGGAAAGTCTTCCCAGAAGAGTGGATTCTGTTATAGCAGCAAAGGGGGACCCAACTCCATATTAATGCCTATGATTTTGGAATGAGATGTTTGACGAGCAGGTGTTCACATACTTTTGCTAATGTAGTGTATTTGGTTCAAGACATTCTCTAAGACCTCAGCCTTAACTGGAGTTGTGCATAAATGGTGTGACCATTGAGAAAGTTGGGGAAGTTAAACTCTTAGGTATAACATTTGGTGGTCAATTATCATGGTCAACTCATATTGACAATGTTGTTGTGAAGATGGGGAGGGGTATTTCTGTTATAAACAATATATATATTTTTGACACAAAAATCAACTATACTAGTTTTTCAGGCTCTGGTCTTGTCCCATCTTGACTACTGTCTGGTAATATGGTCTGGGGCAGCAAATAAATACCAATAAAAGCTGCGTCTGGCTCAAAACAGAGCAACGTGGCTTTAACTGCGCATACAGAACTAAGATCAACAACATGCATGCCAGTATTTCCTGATTGAGGGTTGACGAGAGATTAACTGCTTCTCTTCTAGTTTTTATGATAAATATTACTGTGATGAAAATTCCAGATTGTCTGCATAATCAAATAACATTAATCTCAGACACCCATACAAACTCTACGCCCAAGACATGCCACCAGGGGTCTCTTCACAGTCCCCAAGTCCAAAATTCACGGCAACGCACAGTATTATAAAGAGCCGTGATCGCATGGAACTCCCTTCCAGCTCCAATTACTCAAGTAACATCAACAAATATTAAACAAAATGTCATGGAACGGCGGGGACTGTGAGGGGACACACACATAAACACACACATTATTTTGGGGTGGTTGTAGTGTTTGTATTATTGTTACATTTTTCTGTTGTATTGTTTGTATAATGTTATATTTTAAATTTGTGTGTGACTGTCCTTCTCTCAGTGTATCAGTGTTTTGTTACTTGTCATGTTTTGTGTTTTTTGTGGATCCCAGGAAGAATAGCTGCTGCTCCTGCAAAAGTCAATGCGGATCCAAATAAACAAATAAAATGAACTCTCCTTCCCAGGATCCACTGGGCCGGCACAGAGACGGCCACCCAGTGGTGTGGCTACATGGATGGGGCAATTCAGTCAGGTCAGAGGGCAGCCCTTGAAGTCCTAGCCAGGCTGTGCCCTTTCACCCTGACCCAGGAGGAACAGGAGGCTGTGCAGGCTGCCCAGAACCAGAACCATGAGTCTGGACCATGCCAACACATACCTTCCACATCCCATCTCCACAGGGCTCTGATCCTCACCACGCTCATCATGGCCACTGCTGTACTATTGGCTCAGCCACAGCTCTGCCGAGACTGGATTGGACAGGCTCGGCAGGTAGTGCTACGGAGGTTTGCTTTGTGGCAGTAAAATATGCTGTTGTGTTGGCAAAACATCCACTTGACAGGGAAATGCCTCCGCTCACAGATATGTAAAGATGTTAAATACGATTGAATTATCTGTGACATACAGTACGGTTAACACTGTTTGCCTGGTGGACATTTTTCATTTAAAGAAATGTAATGCTTGTACGGTGTAATGTGGTGGTGGTGGTGGGTGGGGGTGAGACTATACAGAAAAAAATATTTTACTTTGGACTGCATTGTACTGTAAGTAAATTAAATTATATGTAAAGGGTTTTATATATGAACATTCCCTACAGTCGTATTAAGTCATACAGTCCCGTCAGAAAGTATTCACACCCTTGACTTTTTCCACATTTGGTTGTGTTACAAAGTGGGATTAAAATGGATTTAATTGTAATTTTTTTGTCAACGATCTACCCAAAATACTCTGTTCTAAAAATTCTAAAATGTAAAAAAGTGTATGAAAATAAAAACACATACAGTGGGGAGAACAAGTATTTGATACACTGCCGATTTTGCAAGTTTTCCTACTTACAAAGCATGTAGAGGTCTGTAATTTTTATCATAGGTACACTTCAACTGTGAGAGACGGAATCTAAAACAAAAATCCAGAAAATCACATTGTATGATTTTTAAGTAATTAATTTGCATTTTATTGCATGACATAAGTATTTGATCACCTACCAACCAGTAAGAATTCCAGCTCTCACAGACCTGTTAGTCTTTCTTTAAGAAGCCCTCCTGTTCTCCACTCATTACATGTATTAACTGCACCTGTTTGAACTCGTTACCTGTATAAAAGACACCTGTCCACACACTCAATCAAACAGACTCCAACCTCTCCACAATGGCCAAGACCAGAGAGCTGTGTAAGGACATCAGGGATAGAATTGTAGACCTGCACAAGGCTGGGATGGGCTACAGGACAATAGGCAAGCAGCTTGGTGAGAAGGCAACAACTGTTGGCGCAATTATTCGAAAATGGAAGAAGTTCAAGATGACGGTCAATCACCCTCGGTCTGGGGCTCCATGCAAGATCTCACCTCGTGGGGCATCAATGATCATGAGGAAGGTGAGGGATCAGCCCAGAACTACACGGCAGGACCTGGTCAATGACCTGAAGAGAGCTGGGACCACAGTCTCAAAGAAAACGATTAGTAACACACTACGCCGTCATGGATTAAAATCCTGCAGCGCACGCAAGGTCCCCCTGCTCAAGCCAGCGCATGTCCAGGCCCGTCTGAAGTTTGCCAATGACATCTGGATGATCCAGAGGAGGAATGGGAGAAGGTCATGTGGTCTGATGAGACAGAAATTGAGCTTTTTGGTCTAAACTCCACTCGCCGTGTTTGGAGGAAGAAGAAGGATGAGTACAACCCCAAGAACACCATCCCAACCGTGAAGCATGGAGGTGGAAACATCATTCTTTGGGGATGCTTTTCTGCAAAGGGGACAGGACAACTGCACCGTATTGAGGGGAGGATGGATGGGGCCATGTATCGCGAGATCTTGGCCAACAACCTCCTTCCCTCAGTAAGAGCATTGAAGATGGGTCGTGGCTGGGTCTTCCAGCATGACAACGACCCGAAACACACAGCCAGGGCAACTAAGGAGTGGCTCCGTAAGAAGCATCTCAAGGTCCTGGAGTGGCCTAGCCAGTCTCCAGACCTGAACCCAATAGAAAATCTTTGGAGGGAGCTGAAAGTCCGTATTGCCCAGCGACAGCCCCGAAACTTGAAGGATCTGGAGAAGGTCTGTATGGAGGAGTGGGCCAAAATCCCTGCTGCAGTGTGTGCAAACCTGGTCAAGAACTACAGGAAACGTATGATGTCTGTAATTGCAAACAAAGGTTTCTGTACCAAATATTAAGTTGTGCTTTCCTGATGTATCAAATACTTATGTCATGCAATAAAATGCAAATTAATTACTTAAAAATCATACAATGTGATTTTCTGGATTTTAGTTTTAGATTCCGTCTCTCACAGTTGAAGTGTACCTATGATAAAAATTACAGACCTCTACATGCTTTGTAAGTAGGAAAACCTGCAAAATCGGCAGTGTATCAAATACTTGTTCTCCCCACTGTATATCTTGATTACATAAGTATTCAACCCCCTGAGTCAATACATGTTAGAATCTCCTTTGACTGTGATTAAAGCTGTGAGTCTTTCTGGGTAAATGTTTGCCCATTATTCTTCAAATTCTTCAAGCTCTGTCAAATTGGTTTGATCATTGCTAGACAACCATTTTTACATCTTGCCATAGATTTTCAAGTAGATTTAAGTCAAAACTGTAACTCGGCCACTCTGGAACATTCACTGTCTTCTTGGTAAACAACTCCAGTGTAGATTTGGCTTTGTGTTTTAGGTTATTGTCCTGCTGAAAGGGGAATTAATCTCCCAGTGTCTGATGGAAAGCAGACTGAACCAAGTTTCCCTCTAAGATTTAGCCTCTGCTGTTCCATTGCGTTCATTTTTTTATCCTGAAAAACTCCCCAGTCCTTAACGACTACAAGCATACCCATAACATAATGCAGTCACCACTATGCTTGAAATTTAAAGAGTGGTACTCAGTAATGTGTTGTATTGGCTTGAAATATGGAGAGCGGTACTCAGTAATGTGTTGTGGATTTGCCCCAAACATAACACGTTTCATTCAGGACAAAAAGAGAATTGCTTTGTCACATTTTTTGCAGTATTACTTTAGTGCCTTGTTGTAAACAGGATGCATGTTTTGGAATATTTTTTATTTTGTACAGGCTTCTTTCTTTTCACTCTGTCAATTATTTAGTATTGTGGAGTAACTACAATGTTGTTGATCCATCCGCAGTTTTCTCCTATCATAGCCATTAAACTGTAACGTTTTTTAAGTCATCATTGGCATCAAGGTGATATCCCTGAGTGGTTTCCTTGCTCTCTGGCAACTGAGTTAGTAAGGACACCTGTATCTTTGTAGTGACTGGGTGTGTTGATGCACCATCCAAAGTGTAATTTATAACATCACCATGCTCAAAGGGATATTCAATGTCTACTTTTATAATTTTTTTATCTACTAATAGGTGGCCTTCTTTGTGAGGCATTTAAAAACCTCCCTGGTCTTTGTGGTTGAATCTGTGTTTGAAATTCACCGCTCGACTGAGGGACTTTACAGATAATTGTATGTGTGGGGTACAGCAATGAGGTAGTCATAAAAATCTATGTTAAATGTATTATTCCATACAGTGACAGGGGTTGAATACTTATGACTCAAGACGTAAAAAAATTATCCAAAAACATAATTCCACTTTTACATTATGGGGTAAAAATAAAATAACAAATGCAACACAACAACATTTTATCCATTTTAAATGCAGGCTGTAACACAACAACATTTGAAAAAAGTAAACGGGTGTGAATACTTTCTGAAGGCACTGCATATCAAATTATTTCACATTAGCTCTATGCTTTTCAAATAAATCATATTATACAGTTATCAGCTTCTGAGTTATTCCATTAGAGAAGAATATAGAAATTCAAATAGGCTAACAAGATGAGTAGTGTGTTAAATCAAATTGACATGCATTTAACTCTAAAATGACATGGACGGTACACCAGTGCCATGGTGAATAGAGGACAATGCAATATATAGTATTTTCCTACGGTACGTATTCATTCTGAGGATATTCCACATTTCTTCATGGTCACACAGTAAGTAGCCAACAATGTAGGTTTGATTTGAATTAAATTAGGTGTGTTTGAAAACTGGTCTTGACTAGGTTTGGAAAGCACATTTATGATATGCTGTGTTTTTCCCAAAGAGCAGGAAAAGCCTGCTAGCGCAGCTTTGTGATATCGCCAGGCAGTGCTTACGCACTCACTCTTTCAAACACATACATGCACCCTTCCACAGACACACGCATACATGCAGACACACACGCACACAAAGCCCCCCCACACACTTAGATGAGTGTGTGATGGATGAGCCAGTCATACAACGATAACTTCCCAGTGTAAGTGATTTAATCGCTGTCGCTCAATTGCACAGTTGAAAGCTTTTTGTCAGACCCAGGCTCCCTGCTAGGGGTATCTCTCACACCCAGCGGTCATTGGACGTCGGTACTGGGTCTCCGTCGGTGCCATGACGTGTTATTTGTCTTCGCTATCACTGGTTTGCAGTGGATCAACCGCTCGCTCTCCCTGGTTTTGTTTAAACCAGCCCAGATTAAATCAAGGCCAGCAGCACCACATCTCTTTGTATGTGTCAACTTGTGGGCCCCCGAATGGGTCACAGGACAACTGGTCCCTGGTGGTTGAAAATTCCTAACTGCACATCAATTCAATGTCCATTTGTTGGCATAGTATAGTATCTCACCTGATATAATACCAACACACCCACATGGAGAGCTTAGAAAACAGATGCTATGGTAGGTGAATATGGGTAGTTCCTTCTCACTGTATATACAGTATGTCATCGGCAGCATAAGTCATGCATGTGCCATCTGGGGGTTTGGCAACATGCCCTGTTAACTGTTTTTTCTGGGGTCATTTAACACGAAGTGATGAGTTGACTCTGTTCTGGGTGAATCACTGCCGAATGACTGGCAGTTCCATACAGCTTTTAATGTAAAAGAGGTGGACCGGAAAAGGGAGCTAAGATCTTTCTGTCAGGTCTTGTCTGTGTCTGTCTGATGAACAGTAATGCTAAGGATCAGGGTATTAAAGTCTGTGCTTCAAAAATGAATGGTGGTCTTGCCTGAGTCTATGAAAAGCAGTGTGTACATTTTTTAAATATCTACTTACAATATTGCCATTGCAAGGTCTGCTAAAAGCTAAATATATGCTGTCTTTTCAGAAAGTCACAAGAGCATTACAGTTTGCTTGGGGGACATAGCTGCATTATAGTAATTAAATTGTGGAACCATAACTATCAGCATTAATACTGTCTAAAGGAGATACAGGAATGCGAAATGTGCAATGAAATTGTAGAAATAAACCTTGAAACATAGTGATGATAAGGAGCTCTAAGGACTGTTTTGTATCTAAGGACTTTCTTCCAATTAGTTTTAGGGGAAGTAAACATACCCAACATAACCCGTGCCTTATCTGAAGTGTTTTTCTCTTTCTCTTTAGCTGCATTACCAAGACTGCAACCTCTGAATGGCCTTACTGCATTTTATTGAAGGAAGATTAGTAGGCTACGGTGTAACCCATGCTGACTGGTGTCATCCAAGAAATTGCAATTGTTCTACATTGCCCAATGAAAGTAAAGTGAGATGGATTCAAATGAGCACTTAGCCTGACTACGTTAGGAATCTCTTTGCATTGAATGTGAGACTATGATAGTGCAACATTTCTTAGAGACAGTCCATGCACCGGGGTAAATGCCTGGGTATGGATGGGTGGGAGAGGAGTGGGGGATGGAGGCCATGCAGGTATCGACGCAAGCTTTCAATCTCTGTCCTCCCACTACCTTAAGAGAAGTCAGAGGCATAGCTAGCTAGCTTAAATCGGTTGATCTATACCCCTAAGCATGGCTAGCCAGGGAGATGCATTCGGCCATGAAGCACAACCTATGCTTTTAATGTCCAGGTAAACAGATGCCAGGGACCTGCACACTGCAGAATGAATAAGGAAGGGAGCGTCATTCATTTATTTATTTCTAATCCCCTTGGGACTGTTGTGACTGAAGACGGCTAATTTCACAATCCCTCCATCACTCTTTTCTCTCACTCTTTGTGGCGAGAGCAACAATCACAGCCTCAGCAGGTTGCTATGGGCATTGAGGTGGAAGACAGAGTGAACAGAGCAGAAATGGCCATGGCAGTGAGGAAAGGGAAGTGGAAATAGCAATTCCTCCATCGACCAATTACAGACCTGTTATTTCAACATAACTTGAAGAGCACGAGAAGGAAGAGATGTTTTTACCCGACCCGTTGTGTAAAATTGAGTCTTGTGTGTTATCTTAACCTTTGATGAAAGAATAATTGCATGTGAGAAATGTATGTGTGAGGAGAATCTGTAAATTGGAAAGTGTATTCATCTCGACTGCAACATTTTAAAAGACTGTATTCGAGTAGGGCAAAAAAAACTGTGCTAGGTGTTTCATAAGTGTAGTCCTCAAATTACGTCATACTTAAATGGGATTTTTTCACCATGGGAAAATGGTCCATGCAAGTGGAGTCTAACTGGCGTAGACACATTGCATAAGTAGATACACTTCCTGGGTCTATTTTTGGTCAATAGTGGCCCCTGCTTGTTTCTTTTTGTGTCTAAGGACTGAGGGGGTGGTCTTTGCCAGTGCAAAATTGGAGAACAATCCAGACTGGGCTGAATTGCACTGCGTTTTTTCTCTGCCTGTTTCAACTATTGTGTATATAATCCAAATTGCATCCACATGGGAGAGAAATGTGACAGAATAGTACCTTCACAGTGTCAAGCTGGATTGCATACAATGCAGTGGCGGTCGGTGCCATTTAAGATTAGGGAGGATGATTATTAGAGCATGCTTCATTTCTATTACAGCATATTGGATGACTGTCGTTCATATTCCATTCAGCCAGCTCAATGTAACATCGACAGGTTCAGGCTACTATATTATACTTGCATTTTCCCTATACCCATCATGAGGTTGCTACAACCTACGACAGAAAGTTTATAACGTAGGTGCACAGGTCGAGAGACACATTGGAGTAATCAAGGTGACAGACTCTTGCCTGCATCTAGCTGATCTGGGGTGTAATCATTAGTCCAACAAACAAGGGTTTCTATTGGACAAATTCAGGTAGATCCCTCATCCTTTCGTTTTCTTCCGTTTAAGAAACATTTTGCAACAGAAGCGGTGGAATGAATACACCCCTGATCAACCGGACACACAGTTCATTTTCATAGCAGCCATATACAGCATCATCACTCCTCTCACCTTTTAAATTAATAAAACAGAAACCTTACTTTGACTTGGAAGAGTTGCAGTGTTGGATAGCCTTAGCCAGCTAGCCACATACATGGCATTCCTCTCTGTTTGAGTCAGGTTGTTGAGTATGCTAAATTAGCTGCATTACCTAAGTATGTGAAACGTAAACTTAGAAGAAACAATGAAATATAGCTAGCCCTCTCGGCTGCTTCTCCTTAAATTTTTTAAGAATGTATTTGTTCAAAACTGTTCCAACTATTGTCTTTCTCTCATAATTACTATGTAAGTCTATGGAAGGGGGTGGGAACCATGAGCCTCCAAGGTTTTGTATTTGAAGTCAATGTACCCAGAAGAGGACGGAAAATAGCTGTCCTCCGGCTACTCCATGGTGCTACCCTACAGAGTGCTGTTGAGGCTGCTGTAGATCTTCATTGCAAAACAGTGTGTTATAATCAATTATTTGCTGACCTGAATATATTTCGTTTTTATCTAAAAAGGATAACTCTTTTAATGTTTTACTATTTAGATTTGTCCTCTGAGGAGCTTCCACTGGTATACACCAGTATATTACCCTACTGTCACGCGCTGACCTTAGAGAGCCTTTTTATTTCTCTATTTGGTTAGGTCAGGGTGTGATTTGGGTGGGCATTCTAGTTTGTCTATTTCTTTGTTGGCCGGGTTTGGTTCCCAATCAGCGGCAGCTGTCTATCGTTGTCTCTGATTGGGGATCATACTTAGGCAGCCCTTTTTCCCACCTTCAGTTGTGGGATCTTGTTTGTGTGTAGTTGCTTTCTGCCCTGCATATAGCTTTATGTTCGTTTTTGTATTTTGTTGTTTTTTGGTGTCATTTTTAATAAAGAAAAACTACCATGCTGCACCTTGGTCTCCTATCAATGAGCATAACACCTACAGTTGAACATCTTCACTCGGGGGCCTTCCGGAGGAGGAAACGTTATGAAGTGCCAACTGTCTGGTCTGGACCCTGGTCAACACTATACAGCCTCATGCATTATTCAATTGGTGTGGTCTCTCCAACACAGCGCTCTGTCTGTGTCACTATCACCGCAGAGCAAGGAAGAGGGAGAGAGGGAGAGAGAGAGAGAGAGAGAGAGAGAGAGAGAGAGAGAGAGTGAGAGTGGAGGAAGAAATGCCACAGGGAACACCAGGCAGATTTGCCATCTGGACCTCTGAGTTGACAGCTTGACACACGTTTCAAGAGCAGCTAAACGCGAGCAAATTCACAAACTTGGCCCCCTCTTGAGAAAAGCTATGCTATGGTACATGGAGCGTAAAGCGGTTGGTGCAGCGGAGCGGTGCCCATGGTGTGTCACAGTATACGGTCGAACAGACGTCAATGCTCCAAAATTAATTAAGCTAATGGTGATGTGACAGGAGAGATGTGTGTGGAATAGAATGGACTCTATCAAGCATAAACACAGACCAAACTTACAAATAAGCATACTGTGCGGCAGTCAAGTCATTTGTACTCTCAGTAACACTCATGTCTTGTGAAGAGTGCTGATGTCTTGGTCTTTTGGTAGTTAGCAGGTGCGTCGAGTTCATCGTACAACTTCATACATCTTTAATAACTGCGTATGGACATACACAGGCAGATGCACACAGACACACAGGCTACTAACAAGCTCATCCAAAGACTACTCACACTTTCTCTAGTTGGTGTGCTCATGCTCACGTTTCCTTCAGTTTTATTATTTAATGTACACCCTGAAAATCCATATGCTGGAGAACAGCTCTGTAACAAATGTATATGGTTTCCATTACAGTATGGTAGAAAAAAAGGATCAATGACATTTCCATTTTATCAATTTATATTGCTCACCATTGACTCAGACATCATTTTCATTATAAAACAGAACAGTTTTCAGTGAACAAATAGTACAGTTAATTATAAAATGTTCTGGGGGAGAAAGCAGAAATATACAGTACAAAATAGTTATCTTTTCAGTGTATAAATCCATTAATACTCTTTTGACGAGGAAAACACCTCCAAGCTCAACCCCATTTTAAACACATACGAAGAACAAAACAGGTGAAACTAATGACTCCCCCATCCCTCGCAATCTCTCTGTACACACAAGCACACACACTCAAATGTAATACATCCTTTGAACACTAGAACTGCCAAAGGGCAACGCCCACTGCCGTTTGATTTTGTAATTAAAATAAAGCAACATCCTGCTTCATCGCTGACTTTCCCTTAATATTTGTATTTTACATTGCTCAGCTGTCAGAATGTTTTAACTGTCCTTTGTAAAAAATAATCTGATAATGGATTCTATTACTTACTACTAATCTAATTGATAAAATGTATTTCAAATACATGTTGAAGTAGTTTTATGTTGGTATTTACAGGTATTTAGGTTGATAACAACACAGTAGATGAATCTCAATGGGTCACCGTTCTCTAGCGGGTACACTTAAAAAAAAGGGTTCCAGCTGTCCCCTTAGGAAAACCCTTTTTGTCCTGGTAGAACTCTTTTGAGTTCCATGTGGAAATGGTTTTACATGGAACCCAAAAGGGTTCTACCTGGAACCAAAAAGGGTTCTTCAAAGGGTTCTCCTATGGGGACAGTCGAACAACCGTTTTAGGTTCTAGATAGCACTTCTTTTTTTTTTATAGTGTACTTGTATGCTGAGAAGCTCAGCGGTTCTAGTGTTAAATGGGATTTGACATATCCTTTTAAAGGAGATTTTGATGTTGTCACATGTATTCAGCGTTACTCATAAGTTGTTAGAAGTGGCATGAACTGTATTTGTGGCACACGCACATAATACTGTATCTTGCTCAAACACACTATCAAGAAATGCAAACAAACTCATGCATGAAGACACACTACAGATACACACACATACACCCACCCACACAGACACGCACGTTGATTTGGCAGAAGAGCACTGTAGTACTATAAGAACAGGAGAGAGTTGAGGCTTCGTCCATCTTCAAAGATTACAGAGGAATCCAAGGAATCCTCTCTGGAACGTTCATCATTCCAATGAATGAACGCACGCACACACACAAACAAAAGAGCTGATTGGATATAGAACATCCATCCCTCTAGTGCTCTGACCCTATGGCAATAGTCTCATATCAGTGAGTATTATCCCAGAGGGAACTCTGCTTTGAAATGGTTTCCTTGTGAAATCCTCTGGTCCTCTCTTAATGTGACAGAACAACCACAGATAGAGTCCTCCCCAGTCCCCACGAGACAGAGGGCTGGATTCAATCTGTATTGCTGAAGCGTTACAGATTGCACAATGAAAATGTAAAGGTAATTTACGATTGAGCCGACATATGCAGCGTTTACCGTGAATGAACTCTACACTAACGTGGGAACATTGCCTTTAAATTTCAATCACGCTGACTGAATAGAGCCCAGACACACAAAACACCCACCCCTAAAGGCTTTTGTTGTCGGAGAGAGACGGTACATTTTTTGTTCTTGAAATAGACATATACTACAGTTGAGAAGTTTGAGACTCAGTTTGACTTTTTATTTTATTTCCTGTCCTGATTATGGGCCAAGGTGTGTAATTAGAGTTGTCTGTGTGTCTGGGAATAGATTGAGTCCTCCACCAGGTGTGATTGGCAAGAGGATCAGTTGTTCTCCAGAGTAGATCGTCAGATGTTTTAGAAAACTCCCTCCAGCTCCCCAGGCGACTAGATGAACAATGACAGCTTAACTCAAATATTACTCAACAGACAGGTGCACACTGTAAACTTGTAAAGCAAACAAAATTATCATAAATACTTCTGAGCCGCAAATCAGAAGATAGCTTATTTTGAAGCCATCTTGACGGAATAGAAATTATGAATATTTTTTGAAACGACAGCTGCAAATAATGGGTTGTTCAACAGCAAAGAAAAATCATGGAAATGGCTGGGCTGAAACTTCACTGTGAAATGTCTGGGCGGTCACAGCCCTGTCCACTTGTCACCTTCATTAGATGTAATGTTCCTTAAGCTCCACAGCCCATTTCCACGTCGCCAGCCTCCAGCAGAGTGACAGGGTTCCACTTCCCATTGTGTCACACGCCAAGTCCCATGTTTCCATGGCAACGGTCAGAGAGGTGCTGCAGACGCGAAGTGTTTCAACCCCCCTCAATCTGGACTAGCACAATTGGCTAATCAAAGGGTTAAAGTGGCCGGTGCGTTAACAGCAACCTAGGTCATAGCTGGATGAACACTGTCCTAGGGCAGAACCAGTCAGAAAGAGTATAGAGACCTTGTAAAAGAAAAGAAAACATAAATATTCAGCGTGATAGAAATCATGAAAGTCATTCTTGCTCCTACATTAGATTGTGAATGGGCTCGTGGAGGTATACTTTGAAGTGTGTTTGTAGACGTTTAGAGAGTGCCACTGTAGGATCAGAACAGACAGTAATGGAGAAGCTGTAGTGTTGTAGGGCCTGATTCCTCTGCAAGTTAGCAATGGGCTGGTTAAACATACATCTTCTAGTGAATGGTGGGTACGTCTCCAAGCCAAGCTCCAGGTAATGGTCGGGGACACGTGTATTCATTCTGAGGGGAAAATAAAGATGACAAAGTTAAAACAAGCGGTGAGTGTGGTACATTGGTGGTGGTTACAACAAAGTAATTACAGTTCCTGGTTAATCTGATCATGGCACAATGGAGCCATGACAATGCAAGCAAAGCAAATTAGGGTAAGCAATTAAGCAGACAATGAAATGCCACCGCTTTGACGGTTTAGAAGTTTGAAATGGAGTGGCTTCGCCTAATGACAGAGACAGAGCGAAGAGACTCCACAAAATTAAAATACTGACTCGTCATCCATGTTCATTTTCAAAAGTGTTAATTAAAGTTTTGCCAATTAAATCAAATTGTTCCATTGTGTTCAATTGACCTTGCTTACATTAACACTTTATCTTAAACAAATTAAAACATCCTGTCTGAATACTAATGGTAATGTGTATTGTGCGCAACGATCGTTATCTCAATTACCCTCTAGTTGGACAAAGGCCTTAATCTAAAAAATCTCTGTGGTGCAGACCTATTAGGCTACATTATGCTTCCCCCTTTGAAAGACCTCAGTAATTACATGACAAATCGGGGCTGGCACTTTTCCTCTCTGCAGATATGGGAATGCCATAACCGATGTTGCTCCTCCACAGCACTTGGGTTAAAAGTCCATTAACCTGGTAAAAAAAAAAAAACGTTTTTGTTCTTGGAATGGTTTGAATGCCAATGAAAGTCCCCAAGCTCCACTCCAGCTTGTTAGAATCTTCACACTTCAACTCCAGAGTCACAAGCTGTGAATGAATCTTAAACCCGAATAACGACAGGAGGAGACTCAGTCTCTGCCTTACCAAGGTTGCCTCTTTGCATTAACCTTTTAAAAAGCCTATTTTGGGGCTTGGCTCTAGGTAAATCCAATCTTAATAACGTAGATTTTGCCATCCTAAGCTATTTCTGGAGTTCTCAGAATCCGCCGGGAATTATAAATGTGAGGCTTTCTGCTGCCACAGCTTAGATAACTATGTGTCAGAGACAGATGCCCTCTTCCTCTGACGTACTGTAAAGCTACATATACAGTAGGATGCCCTGAGAATCATTTGGATTCAGCCTGCTATCAAACATGCAGACACAACTCACTCATCTCTCTCTAAACATTATCTGATTGAAATTGTTGCGTCTACACATGTAAATAAAATATGTCTCTTATCTGCTCACATTGTCCATATTTGTGACCAGATTCCCTGTATGCAAATTAATCTAACATGCTTTATATATGACACACCCACTGGGCACACGCTGGTTGAATCAACGATGTTTCCACGCCATTTCAATGAAATTACGTTGAACCAATGTGGAATAGACATTGAATTTATGTCTGTGCCAGTGGGAAGCTGTATAAATCGATAAAAAACACCACACTTTTATAGTCAATAGTTTTATACTCTCATAATTTCAGCCTACTTTTTTTATCCAACATTTTAAGAATGGGCTTAATAGGCTACAGTCCCTATAGACGGGTGGGCTGATAATGTCACGAAAATGATGTGTGTGCATCAATGTTGCCCCAAACCACACGTTGTCATGATTCTGAACAGTCAGATAGCTAGCAACAATGACAAGAAGCTGCCATGTGGGGAATGGTAGGTGGCTCATTATCATTGTATCTTGTTATTGATACCATGTCTTGTTTTGAGGTGTTTTGACTGATTTCATGTCAATGCTAATATGGCAAAAAAAATGCTAGCTAGCTAAACAACAAATGTAACAATGTATTTGAGAGACAATGAGTCTGACAATGAGTGTTCAGTGAAACTCTCTGATCGCTAAAAAAGACACCAAACAAACGAGCTGAGTATCTGGATGTGTGTACAAAGTACAATTAATGCACAGTATACTTAAAGAGGACACTTAGGTCCTAAAACAGAAACGGGTTAAGTTACAGAGTAGGCTACAAATGCGAATGGGATTTTTATTTTTTTACTGTCATCCAACTCGGAATTCTAAGTCGGACACTCGGGCATCTGTTTAGATCGATGAAAATCAGAAATCTCAGACTTCCAACCTCAATGTGTTCAAAACAACTGGGAACTCGGGAAAAAAAAAGCTCCGACTGGGAAAATCTATTTGAATGGTCATCCAATTTGGAATTCCAACTCGGGAATTCAGGCCTCTTTCTATAGCTCCGACTTAAGTCATGATTTTACCTTGTATTTTTCCAAGTTCCCGGTTGTTTTGAACGCGGCAAGAGCTATGACTTTCCGACCTGAAGATCACTGACGTCATGATTTGATCTCGTTTTTTCCCCCGAGTTCCCAGTTGTCTTGAAAGCACCCATGACCATCAGATTCAGTTACCATCAGTCCAGTAAAATAAAAAAGTATTTTGATTTATGCTCAGCTGTGCCTCGCAAGTGCTACAACAACTGATCTATTTTGTTATCAAAGCTCGAGTTTTGAAATGTAATATAGTCTGAGAAGAACAATGTTTGCAGGCCAGGCATAAATGCCATAAATGTATTAGGCCTACTGCATAAACCTCAATCCTACATAACTGTTTTTATTAGGTTCATGTAAAAAACAACATCTGAGCTGTAAATCTCGGCTTGCCTTTTGACTGCGAAAGTGATCTTGACAGTTTGGTGACCACTGCATTAACCTATAGCAAGACGCGTGGTCAAATTATTAAAATGCATGGATAAAAGAGACAATTGGTATGAAGTGCAAAGGAGGTCACATGTTTAGCAAATACTATGGCCTTAAGTAGCCTTAAGAGTCCTTCATGTTGTAGCCTACATTATATTTGACAGTAGCCTCCACTTATGCTTACAGAAAGCTATGCGCCTTTACGCATCAGTTTGGACATCTTCTGCACTGTTTTAATAGTTGGAAAATGCAACAGAATATAATCAAATTGAAAAGGATTGCATTATAATAGCACTGTATTATTTTCATATCTGATACAGTAACAGAATAATACTATTCACCTCCCACCCACTGTTAATTCTGGCTATATCTACAGGTGGAAAATTAGGCCTACATACTACACCTAGCCATACACGTCATGCATTGCACCCTTATGCTGTGACTCCATCATAGTCTGTCCCATGCATCCCCAATACATTTGTAGTTCAGTTGAAATTCTGATATTACAGTCCTTGGCCTTGGTCTTTCTGTACAATGTTTTCAAATGTTTGATTTTGCGCTGGGATTGGATGTGGGAACAGGAGAACCAGTTCTCTCTCTCATCCGGAACAATATTTTTTCATAAATATCTTTATTTCTATCTGCCAATTTTAGCTGTACGTGGTATTGGACTGTGGATTCCGAACACAGTGCCAGTATAGACACTGGTTTCTAATGAAGACCATGATCTTAATTCAACTGGCTGGTGTTATTTTTTTGTTGCCAAATGTATATGCTTTCGTTGTCTGGATTTGATTACTTAAAAAATATATACACTGCTCAAAAAAATAAAGGGAACACTAAAATAACACATCCTAGATCTGAATGAATGAAATATTCTTATTAAATACTTTTTTCTTTACATAGTTGAATGTGCTGACAACAAAATCACACAAAAATTACCAATGGAAATCAAATTTATCAACCCATGGAGGTCTGGATTTGGAGTCACACTCAAAATTAAAGTGGAAAACCACACTACAGGCTGATCCAACTTTGATGTAATGTCCTTAAAACAAGTCAAAATGAGGCTCAGTCGTGTGTGTGGCCTCCACGTGCCTGTATGACCTCCCTACAACGCCTGGGCATGCTCCTGATGAGGTGGCGGATGGTCTCCTGAGGGATCTCCTCCCAGACCTGGACTAAAGCATCCGCCAACTCCTGGACAGTCTGTGGTGGATGGAGCGAGACATGATGTCCCAGATGTGCTCAATTGGATTCAGGTCTGGGGAACGGGCGGGCCAGTCCATAGCATCAATGCCTTCCTCTTGCAGGAACTGCTGACACACTCCAGCCACATGAGGTCTAGCATTGTCTTGCATTAGGAGGAACCCAGGGCCAACCGCACCAGCATATGGTCTCACAAGGGGTCTGACGATCTCATCTCGGTACCTAATGGCAGTCAGGCTACCTCTGGCGAGCACAAAGAAATGCCACCCCACACCATGACTGACCCACCGCCAAACCGGTCATGCTGGATGGATGTTGCAGGCAGCAGAACGTTCTCCACTGCGTCTCCAGACTCTGTCACGTCTGTCACATGTGCTCAGTGTGAACCTGCTTTCATCTGTGAAGAGCACAGGGCGCCAGTGGCGAATTTGCCAATCTTGGTGTTCTCTGGCAAATGCCAAACGTCCTGCACGGTGTTGGGCTGTAAGCACAACCCCCACCTGTGGACGTCGGGCCCTCATACCACCCTCATGGAGTCTGTTTCTGACCGTTTGAGCAGACACATGCACATTTGTGGCCTGCTGGAGGTCATTTTGCAGGGCTCTGGCAGTGCTCCTCCTGCTCCTCCTTGCACAAAGGCGGAGGTAGCGGTCCTGCTGCTGGGTTGTTGCCCTCCTACGGCCTCCTCCACGTCTCCTGATGTACTGGCCTGTCTCCTGGTAGCGCCTCCATGCTCTGGACACTACGCTGACAGACACAGCAAACCTTCTTGCCACAGCTCGCATTGATGTGCCATCCTGGATGAGCTGCACTACCTGAGCCACTTGTGTGGGTTGTAGACTCCGTCTCATGCTACCACTAGAGTGAAAGTCCGCCAGCTTTCAAAAGTGACCAAAACATCAGCCAGGAAGCATAGGAACTGAGAAGTGGTCTGTGGTCCCCACCTGCAGAACCACTCCTTTATTGGGGGTGTCTTGCTAATTGCCTATAATTTCCATCTGTTGTCTTTTCCATTTGCGCAACAGCATGTGAAATTGATTGTCAATCAGTGTTGCTTCCTAAGTGGACAGTTTGATTTCACAGAAGTGTGATTGACTTGGAGTTACATTGTGTTGTTTAAGTGTTCCCTTTATTTTTTTGAGCAGTGTATATTTCAACCTTTATTTAACCAGGTAGGCTAGTTGAGAAGAAGTTCTCAATTACAACTGCGACCTGGCCAAGATAAAGCAAAGCAGTGCGACACAAACAACAACACAGAGTTACACATGGAATAAAAAAACATACAGTCAATAACACAATAGAGAAAAAGTCTATATACAGTGTGTGCAAATGAGATAAGATAGGCAATAAATAGGCCGTAGTGGCGAAATAATAACAATTTAGCAATTAAACAGTGGAGTGATAGATGTGGAAAAGATGAATGTGCAAGTAGAGATACTGGGGTGCAAAGGAGCAAAAATAAATAAATAATAAATAACAGTATAGGGATGAGGTAGTTGGATGGGATATTTACAGATGGACTATGTACAGGTGCAGTGATCTGTGAGCTGCACTGACAGCTGGTGCTTAAAGTTAGTGAGGGAGATATGGGTCTCCAGCTTCAATGATTTTTGCAATTCATTCCAGTCAGTAGCAGCAGAGAACTGGAAGGAAAGGCTGCCAAATTACTTTGGGGGTGATCAGTGAAATATACCTGCTGGAGCGCGTGCTACGGGTGGGTGCAGCTATGGTGACCAGTGAGCAAAGACTTATAGATGACCTGGAGCCAGTGGGTTTGGCGACGAATGTGAAGCGAGGGCCAGCCAACGAGAGCATACAGGTCGCAGCGGTGGGTAGTATATGGGGCTTTGGTGACAAAACGGATGGCACTGTGATAGACTGCATGCAATTTGCTGAGTAGAGTGTTGGAGGCTATTTTGAAAATGACATCGCCGAAGTCAAGGATCAGCAGGATAGTCAGTTTTACGAGGGTATGTTTGGCAGCATGAGTGAAGGATGCTTTGTTGCGAAATAGGAAGCTGATACTAGATTTAACTTTGGATTGGAGATGCTTAATGTGAGTCTGGAAGGAGAGTCTACAGTCTAACCAGACACCTAGGTATCTGTAGTTGTCCACATATTCTAAGTCAGAACCGTCCAGAGTAGTGATGCTGGACGGGCGGGTAGGTGCGGGCAGCGATCGTTTGAAGAGCATGCATTTAGTTTTACTTGTATTTAAGAGTAGTTGGAGGCCACAGAAGGAGAGTTGTATGGCATTAAAGCTTGTCTGGAGGTTAGTTAATACAGTGTCCAAAGAAGGGCCAGAAGTATACAGAACAGTGTCCTCTGCGTAGAGGTGGATAAGAGAATCACCAGCAGCAAGAGCGACATTATTGATGTATACAGAGAAAAGAGTCGGCCCGAGAACTGAACCCTGTGGCACCCTCATAGAGACTGCCAGGGGTCCAGACAACAGGCCCTCCGATTTGACACACTGAACTCTGTCAGAGAAGTAGTTGGTGAACCAGGCGAGGCAGTCATTTGAGAAACCAAGGCTGTTGAGTCTGTCGATAAGAATGTGGTGATTGACAGAGTCGAAAGCCTTGGCTAGGTCGATGAATACAGCTGCACAGTATTTTCTCTTAACCATAACCGATGGCGGTTATGATATCGTTTAGGACCTTGAGCGTGGCTGAGGTGCACCCATGACCAGCTCAGAAACCAGACTGCATAGCGGGGAAGGTACGGTGGGATTCGAAATGGTCGGTGATCTGTTTGTTAACTTGGCTTTCGAAGAACTTAGAAAGGCAGGGTAGGATAGATATAGGTCTGTAGCAGTTTGGGTCTAGAGTGTCTCTCCCTTTGAAGAGGGGGATGACCGCGGCAGCTTTCCAATCTTTGGGGATCTCAGACGATACGAAAGAGAGATTAATTTCGGCTGATAATTTTAGAAGTTACACTTCAAGGACATCCGTACAAAATGTGTCTTTGAGTACCTCCGAAGGTGGTCAGAAAGATATAATCACAATCAGATCACAATGCGTCTTTTGATTGTCTACACATCGAAAAATGTGGGCACAACCAGAATGTGGATAAGATCAGAACAACCGACGCATGTTAGAACCAGGTATAAATGGGGCTTCGGAGTCTCTCAGTTGGGGGAGCTAATTGGACACTGAGTTCATCTTCGAGCTTCATGCAAGTGCAACTTTAACACAGCCACACACACACACACACACACACACACACACACACACACACACACACACACACACACACACACACACACACACACACACACACACACACACACACACACACACACACACACACACACACACCTTGACTACAGTCATTCACAGAGAAAACCTTTACCTCCGGACACTATAACAAATGAATACATTGAAGCAAAAATGTAAAATACCCTTTCTACTAGTGAATGCACACAGGCTCAGGTAATGTAAGACCCCTGGATACTACCTGCACTTGCTTAGCAGACAAGAATTGAACACAGGCACTGTATTGAGTTGCACATAAATCTCTCTATTGTTTCACTCTATCCCTACTTTTCCAAAGAGTAAATTACATTTTTTATTTTTTGAGTAAAAACTAAAATTATTTTGCTGACCCCTGGTCTAGAGATTCCTCTCTCCAAAAGGTGAACACCTATACTGGCATCTCAAACAAAGTACTGTACAGAGATTCTTCTCTCCTTTTCTGGAAAAAACGGAGAGAGGACGTCTGACCCCTCTTTCCTCCTCTCCGTCAGTTTGCGATGTGCTTGTAATTAGCCTGTTATAGTGTGCACTAATTAGGATGATATAAACATGAGGTAATTAGTTTGCTCTTTGTCAGGGGAGCGGGAGCTAACACAGACATATGCCAGCCGCTCTCTCTGGGAGCACAGGCTCCTCTCTCACCATCCACTCAGGGCTCCAATTAGCCCAAAAGTCTACCCACCAATTTATTGTATTTCTTTTATAGAAGCTTTCACTCCCCTCCTATACGCCATTATGGGAAGAAGCAGCAAGCAGATGCAATTAGAGATGCTCCGGTGTTCGAAAAAAAGGGAAATCACTGGAATTCTCTGTCTTTTTCTTGAGCTAAATTATGCTTCAGTGACCTGTGCATGCACCGTGGAGCGGGTTAGTGTGGCTGTGGAGGAACACGGCCCACGCAAGGTCTTTGTAGGGCATGTGATTAACAAGGTCGGCTAGGACTGGGGAGGAGGTGAAAGTGAAGAAGCACACTGGGGACTGTGTGATTCACACCCGCCAACAAATGAGATAATGATGGACGTGTAGCAGCTCTAGTCTTCTCACCGGAAAAGGACAAAAGAGAGAGAGATGAAATGAGAGCAAAGCTGAGGTTCTCTCTCAAATCAAATCTCTCTCTCTCTCCTCTCCCCCCTCCGTCCGTCCGTCCGTCCTTCCGTCTGTCTGTCGAGCGTAGGCACATTGTTAATGTTGCATCTTACTGGTGATATATTAATATACAGTACAACTCTGACGTTGGAGCTATTACAAACCTCATGAAATAGATATTTTTTTAACTCTCTCTCTGTGTTTACACCTTTCAAATTAGCATTTTGTAAATATCAAATATATAAAGGATTTTGACATAACTGTGTTGACTTTGTATGTCTTCACATGCCAATAGCTAGACAAGTTAGTTCCCAGCCACATAAACACAGTAAATATCCTGCTGTATCATCCTTAGTAAACATTTCACAGAATGTTTGTGACATTCATGAAGACGTGTTGTGTATGACGGAGAACATTGTTCTGGCTGCAATGTTTTATGTTAGCTGATTACTAACTTCCAAATAAACAGTGTGATCAACACAAGGCGAAAACAGAGGGGCTAAAACCAATTGCTTGTCATCTGTCATGAAGCCTGCAGGGAGACGTAGGCCTGCACACTCAGTAATTTGACTGCAATCTGCTTGCATTTTGGGGGAAAAATCTTAACAAAAATCTCAATCTACCAGAACATGTAGAGTAGAACTATACATTTACATTTCAGTTATTGCTGTTCAAATTGTCATACATTGACTAATGTATTGTACAACACTACCAGAAATGAACGAATCTTGTCATGAAAGTGAGAGGGTAGATAGATCTAAAAACAAAGCTAGGTGGAGTAGCAATCATCTGGAAGTATACTGTAGGCAAGTTTGATGTCTACTGGAACACATGTGATCAGGGTCATTCTCACGGAGGTCTCTACCTACCAGGAAACTGTGCTATTACAGGACAATGCTATAACATGAGAACAGTTTCTCTCTCTGAACATAGACTGTATACTTATTATCGTATTTTGAAAGTATACAATTTGCCCCCATCCTTTCCCCCCTTCTTTAAGAAGAAAATAATAAAAGCACATATTAACGGTAGTGCTGAAAGCATGAATGCATGAATATATAAATCTTGACAGCAACAGTAATATTTTGCCCGGGGACACGTATCATGACTCAAACTGCAATGCAAACTTCAACGTGACAGGGTGCACAAATCTCCAGGAGCCTAACAAAAGGCAGGCAGGCAGCCAGCCAACACATCTGCCTGTATAGGAGGTAGCTATGGACTGCTGCAGTGACTAAGTATGTTATAGAATAGTGATTAAGATTTTTGGGGGCTGGATAACGATGGTGTATGTACATGCAATGCAGAGCAGAAAAAAGACACAAGCCATGCTTGAGGAATGGTGTTGGCTCAAGGATCTCTCAGAGGAAATGTGTCGCAATGACTTGTAGAGAGGATCCAACCAAGGATGTCTGCGTATGTGTGTGTGTTGTGATTTATGAATATGATTTATGCTAGTGATGGACGACCACATTAGGAGCGGCAGCTTCCTTCCAACACAATCTCACTCTATCCCTCTCTCTCACACAAACATCATCAACAATCCAACAAACTCTCGAATTCAACGAACCCAGGATATTAAAATAATATTACAATGATGTTAAAATGTTTCCCATATGTATCTATTTATTCATGGTTTATAATACTCTCTAAACAGGGATAAGCTCTCCACCTCAAATATCTAACAAAGAAATGTGCCTTCTTTAGATTTAATTCAGTTGTTAAGTTAAGAGAAAGGCTATCTCCACTCACCATTATTCTTTAAGAGGCATCATTAATATGTACACAAAGAAGGATCATATTGTAATTACCGTATTCTAATACAAGTAGAAAAATTAGGAAAATAAGTAGACATTTTATTTTTCCCTGTTTTTCAACCGGGCAGAAGAGAACACAGGATTGTGTGTTATATTCTTACGGTCACGGTGACTGCAGTCTAACACTGGCACCGAGTGAACGCATATCTCGACAAATGTCTCCGTTCCCCTCTGAAAACCACCCTTTAATAATTCAAACATTTGCTGAGAAAGAGAGCCAGAGTCTTTGTGAATTAAAATTAATGTGACAAGAGAAAAGAGGCAAATATGTTCTCAAAAAACTTTAAGGGCAAAAGAAATTGTCCCCGTTTTCTTTTCCAAGCAGGAGATAGTGTGGAAGCCTGCTGGTGCATTTGATCTTGTTAAGTTCGACAGTCTTTCGTGATCTCTATTCAGGAGGAGGGGACACAAAGGTGACACAGGGCATTGTTCATTCCATTGATCTAACATTGAAACTGCCTCCACTTAAGCAACCTTAGGAATGGTACAGTCAAAGCATGTGATGTACAGTTTAGAGTGCAAGGTCTCAACAGTGCAGCCTTGGGACTTACAATTAAAGAACCAGACTAAGGAACACTCATGAGTCATGGAGTAGTTTGAATATGTCAAGAGGCCAACATGTGACTACTCAGACAATAGTCTGAAAGGAAATTTGGTATGTGAATAGACTTTACTTCGACTGCAAAATCATGTTATAGAAACTGGCAAATGGTATGTGACATAACTCTATTCAGCAAGTCAAATGGAAACAATTGTATGTGTTTGTCTGATGAAAGTCCACTGTGGTTCCCAGTGTTAACTGGTCAGGTTCACTGTCCTGTAGACCAGGCGTGCCTAGATACCGATCCATATCTCCCCTTTCACCCTTCAGTAGAGGGTAGTGATGGGCATTCTGAGTACTTCTCGGTGAGTAGGATCTTCTGGCTCCAATCACCTACAGTACAAGAGCCATTCAGTTTCAGTCGGCCACTCAGTATAAGTCAACAACCAATCATATTCACCTGAAGAAAACTGAAATCATGCCCAACGGGCCAATGGATGCTAAGCCTGCCCTAGGAAGCCTCGCCTTCCTGGCTATAATACCGGGGCTCGCATTCATTTCCTAAATTCTTCGCTTTTCAGCTTGCCTGAAGGAAGAACGTATCACGCAATTAACAAACTTTTCAAGCACATGAAGACAACGAGATTGGGCTCTGACTTAGGTGTCTGTTAGTGGGGAGAGAGTACTTGTCCCCCTAGATGTGGTGAGTTTTGGGTCTTGGTATTGGTTTTTGTGTTTGCTAAAAGCGAACTACTTTATGCTCTTCTTGTGTAGCTAATGCTTCCTTGCTTGAGTAAGATGGCCAGTGGTAAGAGTAAGTTTAAAATGTCTAACCAGCCAAATTTGAGCCTCCGACTGTGCCCTAGGGCATGCGGTTTCAAAATTAAACTTAAAGATACACACGAGTGCTGTCCTGTTTGTCTGGGGTGGAATCACACTCAGAAAGCTATGGCTCTGACCAGTTTGTGTGACAATTGTCTCCGGCTTGGCTCAACTTAAATTGGGTGTCAGGCTGCTGGCGAAGGGTCTTCTGGTGAAGCGACCTCGGGAATGGTGTTGTCTGAGGCGAGAGCAGCAGTGGTGGTCAGAGTTGATAGTGGTGTCATCCCAGTGAGACTCATTCCGGTTTCTCTGGCAGTGTTCAGAGTACAGATTCTGGGGATGATGTAGTATCCCTGGTTGGCTCTGGAGGGTTTTCAGAGTGTCAATCAGATTACATCAGTCCCGGGCAGCCTAGGGCCGATGCTTTGGATTCCACGGGCGAGAGTGAACCATTGGTTGTTAATGTGCCTTTGATGGATCCGTGTCCTTAGGAAACTACGCAGTAATTCGTTTTTTTTTCATGTATTATTTCTTACATTGTTAGCCCAGAAAATCTTAAGTATTATTACATACAGCCGGGAATAACTATTGGATACAAGAGCGATGTCAACTTACCAGCATTACAACCAGGAATACAACTTTCCCAAAGCGGATCCTTTGTTCGGACCTCCATCCTGGACATTGCATCTAATCCCAGAGGCCGACCCAAAACAACGTTGTCGCTGGAGGAGAGGAGAGGCCTCCTGGTCAGACTTAAGAGGACGCTGCCCATTCAAACAGTGCATGCCAAGCAAACCGTCTAAATATGGAATAAAGATATGGGCAGCATGTGATGCCAGGACAAGTTATGCCTGGAACATGCAGGTTTACACCGGGAAACCTGCTGACGGTTTTCCCATAAAGGAACCAGGGGAAGCGGGTGGTTCTGGAAATGACTGCAGGTCTCCAGGGGCACAACATAACATGTGACAATTTCTTCACCTCATATGCTCTTAGTCAGGAGCTGCTCCCAAAAAAAATACCATGGTGGGGATGGTTAGAAGGAACAATCCTGAGTTGGCTCCTGCCTTACTCACTACCAAGGACAGGGATCGTTTTCCCTCTAAATTTGACTTCACTGATACACACACTCTTCTGTCCTACTGCCCGAAGAAAATGAAGAATGTGCTCCTGATGACAACTCTGCACAAGGTTGTCGCTGTGAGTACCAGGGAGGACAAGAAGCCCAACGCTGTCCTGGATTACAACAGGAACGAAGAGGAGCTGACAACCTTGATAAGGTTTGTTACTCTTTATCTTTCAAGTCTCGTACTTTTTTTCCTATTACCAGATTGTTTTATATGCACCATAAAAATGTTGTTGTTTGGTGAAATGCACATTGAATTTGTGAACAATATGGAGTCATTTCTATTCATTTGAATATGTAAATATGTTTTAGATGTGATAAATTAAAACAACGCTTTGATGCAATTTTTCACATTACTATGCAAGACATGAAGCATCACTTTATTTTATGATTGTTGCAGGTTTCTGGCACATACTCTTGTAAGAGGATGACCGTACGTTGGCCCATGGTGATGTTCTTCAACATCCTAGATGTGTCAGCCTACAAGGCGTTTGTGGTGTGGATGGAAGTGAATCCAGGCTGGGAGCAGGGGGAATTCTTCAAAAGGAGACTATTCCTAGAAGAGTTGGGGAAAGCCATGGTGGCATCCCTCATTCAAAGGCGCCAACACCTTCCTCCAACACCATCCTCTGCTGGATTGGTGAGAGATATACAAGGGCCAGAAGAAAGATCTACGGCCGCCAGAGACAGACGAGACAAAAGGAAGAGGTGCAATCTGTGTGCACCAAGCGATGTCAAAACGAGCAGTATGTGCCATAAATGCAGTGCATATATTTGCAAGGCACATGCAACAACCACCACATATGGTCCAACGTGCATGAGAACACACAAAATGTAACCACCATTGATTGACAGATTGTGAACATTTTAATGTTTTTGATATTGTTAGTAATACTGTTATTGTTACTGTTGTTCTTTAATGTGTTCAGACATTAATTTTGTAATATGGTAAAGTTGTCATGTGTCGTTTTGGGCCTATGTCCTTTCTTTACTAATAAAATCATTCCGGTCAGTTTTGACCGGGAACACAACAGATATTATTTTGTGCCACTATTATTATTTTAATTTAATTTAATTGTTTCAAAACAAATGTCCTTGTTAAACTTTGAGACAAAGTAGTCTGTGATAAACAGCACAATATGTTTCATCTGAGTATTTGTTATAGTTAAAATAATCTTTTTTTTTTTTTTACGAGTTCAAAAACGAGTTGTATGAGCTCAGGTCAATGAGGCCTACAGGCCATAAATAGCAAATAGAAGTTCAAAACTTGTAGGGCAGAGGCGGTTTGCCTTGGGCCAGGGAGCGACTTCAAGGTCAGTTTTTGACCATCTTCGTGCTTCTGGGCAGCGGCGGACGTCCTGGCACAGACGCTGTGCTGGGTTGAAGGAGAGCGGGGTGAAAACAGATTCCTCTGCAGCGCCATAGAAGAAGCAGACCTCGAACCCTAGCTGGAGGCTGGGGGAGGGGGGGTGTCCTCAGGGCCCTCCTATCCAAGAGTTTACTGTGGCAACAGTACTCCCAAGTTGCTCGGTCAATGGGAGCAAGTTACTGGTTGCCAAAGTCCCTGAACCTGGTGTGGGATGGATATCAGAATGACGGTACCACGAAAGCACATTGTTTCTACCCAAGGTTCCTCGTGTTCAGCGGTATCGTCCAGTTGTGGGCATAATAAACAGTTTCTTCCCCACATTCTGACACACAATTGTCAAGAGCGGTGGATATGAAAAGTAGTATGACAAAAAAAAAAAGTTGTCCCAGTCCTCAGGGTTTCCCTCTGCCCCTTAAGGAGATAATGTATGGGAAACTGGCAGCATGCTCCATCCAGTGGCTGGCATGCGCAGTTTCACCATGAGTGATGAGGATGGTGATGAGGACGGTGACAAGGGGGTAGGTTTCTGTGTGTCCTCCTCCTTTTCATTGCATCATTAAGTCAATGGTCCTAGAAGTCCTAGCACCTGTCTTGAGAGAGGAGATTGCCATCCTGGACTTGAGTGTTTTAAACCAGCACCTCAAGGTTTACAAAGTTCAAAATGCTCACACTTCACTGGCTATTGCAGTCGGTGTGTCCCATCGATTGGTTCATGTCCATAGATCTGAAGGATACGTATTTTCATGTAGTTGTATATCTTTCCCACAGAAAGTTTCTGAGGTTTAATTTCAAGGATGTGACCTACGAGTTTCTGGTGGTGTCGTTCGGCTCTCCCTATCACCCTCAACCTTTTTTATGTTGGTGGCGATGGCTTTGGGAATGGTGTGATGCCAGGGGATCAGAGTATTGGATAATTGGCTAGTCGTAGCGGAGTCAAGGGAACTTGTTGAGCTCCACACTGCTACACTGGTTTCCCATATTCCGTCTCTGGGGTTCATAGGGAATCACAATAAAACTTTTTGACTCTGGCTCAGCGCATTCAGTTTCTGGGTCTGCTTCTGTTCTCGGTTCTGAATCATGCGTTTTTGTCCCAACAGAGTAAGGTTGCATTCCGGCTGTCTGGCACGGTTTCCGTTGGGGCACTCTGTGCCTTTTCACTTGTGCCTGCAGTTATTAGTCTGATTGTCTCTATGATAGCTGTGGTGCCTCTGGGACTACTGTTGGTGCGTCTATTTCAGCGCTAGGTGATTGCTACGCGTCTGGATGCATCTCATCACCGCCAGCGGTTGCTCAAGGTATCCTCGTCATGCCTAAGGGCGTTGACTCCTTGGAGAGACCCATGGGCCGGGTAGTGTCCTGCAGGCTGATCACAACAGACACATCCTTACTGAGATGGGGAGAACTGTGTGTGGGCTATTCGGAAAGAGGGTTTTGATCAACAGTGGAATGGGCGATGCACAACAATTACCTAGAGATACTGTTTTGGTAGCGCTGAGGGGTTTCCTTACGATGTTAGAGGGCCAGCATGTGTTGGTAAGGTCCGACAACAGGATGGTGGTGGCGTAGATCAAATTGCAGGGGGGGGTCTCTCTATCTCCTAAACCTGGCCCGTTAGCCGCTCGTATGGAGCAGTACACATTTCCTGTCGCTCAGTGTGACGTATCTTGCCGGATCCCTCAACATGGGTGCAGATCTACTTTCCAGAAAGGGTCCCATCTCTATGGAGTGTAGACTGCACCCCTCAGAGGTTGCCCAGATATGGACCAGATATGTGACCGGTTTCGCCACGTAGATCTTTACGCATTTCAAGAAAACACGCATTATCATCTTTTCTTCTCAATGAGGGATCTGGGTGCTCCATTGGGAATGGATGATCAGTGGCCTCAAACCCTATTCTATGCGTTTCCTCCGGTAGACCTGATTTAGGCCACCGTCGAGAGGGTCTGGCAGGAGGGTCTGATTCTGGTGGCACCCATTGGCTGGTTCCCGAAAATCATCCGCCTGTTAGGCGGGGACCCGTGGAGGATTCCGTGTTGTCAGGATGTATTGTCCCAGGCGCAAGGGAGTTTGTCAACCCCAACCGCAGATATGTGATCTGTGGGTTTGGCCCCTGAAAGATTGAATTTGACGGCTAGGAGTTTACCCTCGACCGTGATTACAAGAGGGTTGTATACATATAAGTGGAGCGCGTTTCAGGATTGGTTTCGGGGTAAATGAGTTTCTCCTTTTCAGACCTCTGTTGGACATTTTGATGTTCTTGCAAGAGCTTTTTGAGCAGGGCCTTTCTTTTTCCACATTGAAGGTTTATATGACAGTCATCTCGTCGTGTCATGTAGGGATTGACGGCTCTACCCCGGGGTCTCATCCTCTGATGGTGTGGTTCCCGAAAGGCGTACATCGGCTCAGATCAGTGTCTAAGCCCATGGCACCGACCTGGGACCTGGCTTTGGTCCTTGACGCTCTGTGTGAGTCTCCCAATGAACCATTCAGAGTGTCCTTTCCTACAAGACTGCCTGCTCATGGCTTTGGCGTTGGCCAAGAGCGTTGGGGATCAGTACACCCTTCCTATTTGGAGTGTGGGCCTGGCGACTCCAAAGTGATGTTACGTCCTAATGCAGCTTTTGCTCCCAAGGTTATGCCCATGTCTAACAGGTCACTTGCTTTTCTTTCAAGCTGTTCCCTTTCTCACCTCCTCCGTTTGCTTACGGTGAACAACAGAGGAATCATGGCCTGTGTCCGGTGCGCACTTTATGCACATATATGGATAGGACCAAGGAGACAGTGGCTCTTCCTTTAAAAGTTGCAGCACAGCTTACGGTGTGCCGCAGAATTCTATGGCACATTATTTAAGTGTCAGCCATTGATGCCAGAACGAAGCAATTTACCACAGTCTGCCACCATCTACCACAAACGGTCGCGGCATAAGCTCAAAACTTTTAAAGGAAGAACCAGGGTTTGTGACCAGCTTATTGTCTGTTTCGCTAATACAACTCGGGGTAGGGCGCTTTCGAAGCAGCATCTTCCTCATTGGATTGTGGATCTCCCTAGCATATGACAGCAAAGGAAAAGGGCTGCCTAGCGGTGTGCGTGCTTACTCCACTAGGGGTGTGGCAGCTTCTTGTGCATTGTTCAGGGGCATAAGGATTGGTGATATGTGTGCTGCAGCGAGTTGGGGTTCCCAACATACCATTGTGACGTTTTATTGCTTGGATGTAACTGTTCCCAGTGTGGCTCATAGTGTTGTTATGGCTGGGTCCGGGAGTGGGTGTTAGGCACTGTGCAGGTTGCGCATTTATCCGGGTTACCACAGTTCCCTGTGGGTTTAAGCCTTGGGCTGCCTTGGGGTGCAGCAGCGCATAAATTGCGCATTCATCAGGGTTACCACAGTCTCCTGTGGGTTTGAGCCCCGGGCTGCCATGATTCATTGACTCTGCTTGATGCTATGCAGCACGTATGTGCGCTTTACCAAGAAACGACAAGTGTTTTGTTGTTTTGGAGTTGCGGTTCCTTGTGTGAGTTCTGACATTTCAGGCTCACAAGGTAAGTATTGTTCTTGAAACTGTGGGGTCTATGGACTTGGGCTGCAGTGGCAGCGTGTCAGTATGCATAGCCAAGTTGCAGCAGGGTCTGGTTCCCTATATGGGGCTCTCAAAGTTCAGGCCTCATGAGGCTCTGACAGTTCAGGTATCTCTGGTAAGTATTAGGCTTCTGAAACCCCTTTTTGAGGCTGGTGGAACCCTTGTGTGCTTGGGCTGCCGTGGGCCTCATAGTTTGGTACCCTCCGAGCCGGCTTGGGGCAAGATTGTTTGTCCCATAGTATGTTATACCGAGTGACCTAATGAAAGGGAATGTACAGTTATGAATATAACTACTGTTCCTTGAAGGAGGAAACGAGGTATAAAATATTTTGGCCCTGCACCATTATGGAGTTTGGGCTCGCTGAAGAGTGGTACTGAATTGAGGAAATTAATGCGATCCCCGGTATTAAAGCCAGAAAGGTGGGGCTTCCGAGGGCGGGCTCGGCATCCATTGGCCTGTTGGGCGTGATTTCAGGTGAATATGATTGGTCGTTGACTCTCCATAGTATGTTATATCTCGTTCCCCCCAGGGAACAGTAGTTATATTCATAACTGTACGTACATTTGACTCCCAAATGGCTCTTCGTTCAGTACTGCAAAATGAGAACGCTTGCAGTAACAGTATGCAAAAAAATAATAATCACATGAACATATCACAGATGCGGTTTGGTTCTTGGAGTTCACCAAAAAGATATGTCAAAAAAGAGCCGTTCGTTCGTGAACGACCCATCACAAGTAGAGGGACATACAGAGCTGTAGGACTGTCTTAAGCCTATCTCAGGAGATGGATCCATGTGTCCTTGATCCCTCTTCTTGATATAAATAGAAACAGGAGTGCAGGAGCAGCTCATTCTTTGCTTTCAATTGCAGTTGAATCCCTGGAGGCTTTTTTCTCTCTGTCCCTCAGCCCACTTAATTGACCTCTTCTTACTTATGGACCACAGTGATACCAGGAAGTGGGGAGGGAAGGGCAGCACAAGGGGGTTGAGGTTTCTAATAAGACAAATGGCTTGACACTGAAGACCTGCGCGGGGGCACTTGGACAACACTGTAAATTTGCCTTTGTCTGTTCTAAATAATAACACACTCCCAATCACCGGCTGTGTGTGATTCAACATATTATGTGTGTAGCCAGTGTATGTGTGTCTGCGTAGCAGTATGTAGGCTACAGCAGTGTGTGTGGGTGAACTGGAAGGTGGGTAGGTGTTACTGTTATCTGTGGACACAGTACAAAGTGTCTGCCAGAGCCGGTGGCAATATGAAACAGGAGCAGGTAGAAGATTACAGAATTCAATTTAAGGCAATGGAGGGGGTAGGTCTTTGATATGAGGTTCCACACTGCCACTGCATTTGTTTCCTTCCAGTGTCACAGCAACAGATCAGCCATAGAATCTCTCCCTTCACTGTCAGTCTCAGATCTGCTGTAAAACAGGCAGACTCTGGCTCTCCCTATTTGTCTTAGCTTCAGGACCCACAGTGCCAACTGTAGCTATTAATAAACACTTCAGTAGGGATTGTAGTGTTGGGGGATTGAGATGAGGGAATAGTCTGCACGGGCCTGGGGTATCCTATCCTTGCAGCCATAGTTTTCACACAAGGCGTCCGGGAAACTACTGCACATTGGCACCAATTTGAGGTCATGCCTGCAGTCTAGGCAGGAACAAAATCCTGCTACTGAGACACAGTTGAGGATTTCAAGCTCAGGATATCAACAGGTAAGAACGATCAGGGGCATCATTTGTTTGCCTCACTGGGCTCAGTGCTGTTTAGTCTCGTTTCCGTCAGTCACTGCTTTTTTTATAGACAGATTTAGACTCTCCTTTAGAGAGTCAATGGGAGTGTGATGTAGTGGAGCTAGACGATGGAGAGAGTGTTCAGGGACTAGTTCATCATTCACCACCTAAACCCTCCACTCAACCATGAGACTTCCCCACACCTCCATTCTTTACATAGACAATTGTGATCTGCTCACTGAATCCATTAACACATCAGTTAATGAATAATAAAATAATAGTGAAAAAAATCGGATGACCAACACATTAAGCAGCTCTCTAGCAGACCATAGATCCCGTTAGTGGGGATGAGACCGGATTTGAAAAATGGGGACAAAATATCAAACCAGAAGCTATTGCATATTCATTAACAAGCCTCAGTGGAATGCGTGATTTGAGCACTTAATGGCTACTTAAAGCCGAAGAGAGAGCGCGAGAGAGAGAGAGAGACAGAATGGCAGTGTGTAATGAAAGTGTTCTATAAATCAGGGATGGGCAACTCCAGTCCTCGGGGGCCTGATTGGTGTCTCACTTTTGCCCCAGGCCCAGCTAACACAGCTGACTCCAATAATCAACTAATCATGATCTTAGTTTAGAATTAAATTAGTTTAATCAGCTGTGTTTGATAAGGAAAAAATGTGACACCACTCCGGCCCCCAAGGACTGGAGTTGCCCATCCCTGCAGTAAACGTTTTTTAGAGACACTTGTCAAGTGAAACGTACTGGAGGGGAAATTAGCCATGGGACATGCAAACAGTGGGCTGTGTTGGTCTGAACAATACCTCAACTAGTGGCACTGATTTGACACTGATTTATATTCATGCCTCTGCCTGATGATATTATATTGGAACACGGAGCACATTGCGATGATTCTGATGAACTGTATAAGATCACGTCACCAGTGATATCTAGAATCTGGAGAATATTCAGGACATGAAACCAGATTATGGTTTACTTGAAATCAAAGAACATTTCCGCTTCTTACGTATGTAGCGAGCTTTGAAAAAGGGGCAGCTCTTTTTGAGTAGAAGGAGATCAAAAAGGCAGTAATACCTGACATGAAATCTTTTGACATTGAAATATCTTACACAAAATCCTAATACTGTACACTTGGTTTTCAGTTTGACTTTTCACAGCCTTTGAGATGGCAAGTCGGTTAGGACATCTACTTTGTGCATGACACAAGTAATTTTTCCAACAATTGTTTACGGACAGATTATTTCACTGTATCACAATTCCAGTGGGTCAGAAGTTTACATACACTAAGTTGACTATGCCTTTAAACAGCTTGGAAAAGTCCAGAAAATGATGTCATGGCTTTAGAAGCTTCTGATAGGCTAATTGACATCATTTGAGTCAATTGGAGGTGTACCTGTGGATGTATTTCAAGGCCTATCTTCAAACTCAGTGTTTCTTTGCTTGACATCATTGGAAAATCAAAAGAAATCAGCCAAGACCTCAGAAAAAAAATTGTAGACCTCCACAAGTCTGGTTCATCCTTGGGAGCAATTTCCACATGCCTGAAGGTACCAAGTTCATCTGTACAAATAATAGTAAGGAAGTATAAACACCATGGGACCACGCAGCCGTCATACCGCTCAGGAAGGAGACGCGTTCTGTCTCCTAGAGATGAACGTACTTTGGTGTGAAAAGTGCAAATCAATCAGTCCTATATCGACATAACCTGGTTCAGCAAGGAAGAAGCCACTGCTCCAAAATCGGCATAAAAAAGCCAGACTACGGTTTGGAACTACACATGGTGACAAAGATCGTACTTTTGGAGAAATGTCCTCTGGGCTGATGAAACAAATAGAACTGTTCGGCCATAATGACCATTGTTATGTTTGGAGGAAAAAGGGGGATGCTGGCAAGCCGAAGAACACCATCCCAACCGTGAAGTATGTGGGGGTTTGGGGGGGGCATCATGTTGTGGGGGTGCTTTGCTGCAGGAGGGACTGGTGCACTTCACAAAATAGATGGCATCATGAGGGAGGAAAATTATGTGGATATATTGAAGCAATATCTCAAGACATCAGTCAGGAAGTTAAAGCTTGGTCGCAAAAGGGTCTTCCAAATGGACAATGACCCCAAGCATACTTCCTAAGCAAAATGGCTTAAGGACAACAAAGTCAAAGTATTGGAGTGGCCATCACAAAGCCCTGACCTCAATCCTATAGAACATTTGTGGGCAGAACTGAAAAAGCGTGGGCAAGCAAGGAGGCCTAGAAACCTGACTCAGTTTACACCAGCTCTGTCAGGAGGAATGGGCCAAAATTCACCCAACTTATTGTGGGAAGCATGTGGAAGGCTACCTGAAACGTTTGACCCAAGTTAAACAATTTAAAGGCAATGCTACCAAATAGTAATTGAGTGTATGTAAACTTCTGACCCACTGGGAATGTGTTGAAAGTAATAAAAGCTGAAATAAATAATTCTCTCTACTACTATTCTGACATTTCACATTCTTAAAATAAAGTGGTGATCCTAACTGACCTAAGACAGGACATTTTTACTAGGATTAAATGTCAGGATTTGTGAATTGAATTTAGATTATTTGTCTAAGGTGTATGTAAACTTCCGACTTCAACTGTAGCTATATAGAATAGCCTTATAGTGCATACGAAAAGTATTCAGACCCCTTGACACATTTTGTTACGTTACAGTCTTATTCTTTTTATTACATTTTTTCCCCCCTTTTTTTCCCCAATTTCGTGGTATCAAAATTGGTAGTTATAGTCTTGTCTTATCGCTGCAACTCCCGTATGGACTCGGGAGGCAAAGGTCGAGAGTCGTGCGTCCTCTGAAACACGACCCAAACAAGCCGCACTGCTTCTTGACATAATGCCCGCTTAAACTGGAAGCCAGCCGCACCAATGTGTCAGAAGAAACACTGTGCACCTGGCGACCGTGTCAGTGTGCATGCGCCCGGCCCGCCACAGGAGTCGCTAGAGCACGATGGGATAAGGACATCCCTGCCGGCCAAACCAACCCTAACCCGGACGATGCTGGGCCAATTGTGCACCACCCCATGGATCTACCGGTCGCGGCCGGCTGCGACAGAGCCTGGACTCGAACCACGATCTCTAGGATCACTGCGATGCAGTGCCTTAGACCTCCGCGCCACTCAGGAGGCCGACAGCCTTATTCTAAAATTAATTAAATTGTTATTTTTTCTGATCAATCGACACAAAATACCCCATAATGACAAAGCAAAATCAGGTTTTTAGAATTTTTTGCTAATTTATAAAATAAAACTAAAATATCCCATTTTTATAAGTGTTCAGACCCTTTACTCAGTACTTTGTTGCAGTACCTTGGGCAGCGATTACAGCCTCGGGTCATCTTGGGTATGACGCTAAAAGCTTGGCACACCTGTATTTGGGGTGTTTGTCCCATTCTTCTCTGCAGATCCTCTCAAGCTCTGTCAGGTTGGATGGGGAGCGTCGCTGTACATATATTTTCAGGTCTCTCCAGAGATGTTCAATCGGGTTTATGTCCGGGCTCTGGCTGGGCCACTCAAGGACATTCAGAGACTTGTCCCAAAGCCACTCCAGCGTTGTCTTGGCTGTGTGCTTAGCGTCATTGTCCTGTTGGAAGTTGAACCGTCACCCCCAGTTTGAGGTCCTGAGTGAACTGGAGCAGGTGTTCATCAAGGATCTCTCTGTACTTTGCTCTGTTCATCTTTCCCTTGATCCTGACTAGTCTCCCAGTCCCTGCCACTGAAAAACATCCCCACAGCATGATGCTTCCACCACCATTCTTCACCATAGGGATGGTGCAAGTTTTCCTCCAGACGTGACGCTTGGCAATCAGTCCAAAGAGTTCGATCTTGGTTTCATCAAACCAGAGAATCTTGTTTCTCATGTTCTGAAAGTCCTTTAGGTGTCTTTTGGCAAACTCCAAGCAGGCTGTCATGTGCCTTTTACTGAGGAGTGGCTTCCGTAAGGCCACTCTACCATAAAGGCCTAATAGGTGGAGTGCTGCAGAGATGGTTGTCCTTCTGGAAGGTTCTCCACAGAGGAACCCCGGAGCTCTGTCAGAGTGACCATCGGGTTCTTGGTCACCTCCCTCCCCCGATTGCTCAGTTTGGCCGGGCGGCCAGCTCTAGAAAGAGTCTTGGTGGTTCCAAACTTCTTCCATTTAAGAATGATGGCGGCCACTGGGGACCTTCAATGCTGCAGAAATGTTTTGGTACCCTTCCCCAGATCTGTACCTTGACACAATCCTGTCTCAGAGCTCTATGGACCATTCCTTTGAACTCCTGGCTTGGTTTTTGCTCTGACATGCACTGTCAACTGTGGGACCTTATTTAGCCAGGTGTGTGCCTTTCCAAATAATGTCCAATCAATTGAATTTACCACAGGTGGACTCCAATCAAGTTGTTGAAACATCAAGGATAATCAATGGAAACAGGATGCACTTGAGCTCAATTTCGAGTCTCATAGCAAAGCGTCTGAATAGTTCTGTGAATAAGTATCTTCTGTTTTTATAAATAACATTTTTAAAAAATTGCTTTGTCATTATGGGGTATTGTGTGTAGATTGAGGGATAAAAATATTTAATCAATTTTAGAATAAGGGGTCTGAATACTTTCTGAATGCACTGTATTTAATGTTGGCCATTTCAATTTAGGTTTCAGAATAAAAGGGACATAAAACTGCTCATCCCTTTTCTTTATGTTTGGCTTGATGTTTCTGCTAATATACCTGAGCAAATGATGGATGGTCGCTGATGACAGAGATCTATCATAAAAGTTTTTTAAAAACTATGAAATTATTTTAAAAACCTTTGAGCATCACTTTAAACATCCTATCTTGACCATATCCATGGAGGAAGCAAACAATGTTCTGTCACTTTAACAGTAACGGTAAGCAGTGTAGCTCATAATTGCCTGATGGGGAAAAGTGGCCTAACTCAATTGAAGCTATGCACCATAGTAATACTCAAACTGTCATGCTGATTGAATGCTTATCCTGATGACCACTCTTCAAGGTAAAAGTATTCCATTAATTGCACCTAACCGCTGTTTATATCATCAAACCATGGCTATTATTTCCTGAGGGGTTAATTGTTTCAGCCAACAAACTCAAATATGTGTAACATCTCTGTTGTGACTTCTACCATATGAAAATGTATTTATTGTGACTATGCTCTCAGTTTGTGTCTCAGTGCTATTTTCCATTACCACTGGCAAGAAAACACTCGTTCTCTCTATTTGAAAGGAGATATCAGAGGGGGGGCATTGTAGTGTACACGTAATTGAACACAAATGTAAGTGTTTTGGAGCTGTCTGAATGTAAATCTGTTCCAATTGAGCTTTCAGAGCATAAAGCATAGCATTGAGCTTACAGAGCATAAAGCATAGCATTGAGCTTTCAGAGCATAAAGCATAGCATTGAGCTTTCAGAGCATAAAGCATAGCATTGAGCTTTCAGAGCATAAAGCATAGCATTGAGCTTTCAGAGCATAACGCATAGCATTGAGCTTTCAGAGCATAAAGCATAGCATTGAGCTTTCAGAGCATAAACCATAGCATTGAGCTTTCAGAGCATAAAGCATAGCATTGAGCTTTCAGAGCATAAATCATAGCATTGAGCTTTCAGAGCATAAAGCATAGCATTGAGCTTACAGAGCATAAAGCATAGCATTGAGCTTTCAGAGCATAAATCATAGCATTGAGCTTTCAGAGCATAAATCATAGCATTGAGCTTTCAGAGCATAAAGCATAGCATTGAGCTTTCAGAGCATAAAGCATAGACTTCCTCTCAATTATTATATTTTTGATTTATAGGCAAGAAATATGCCTCTGTACAAACTACCTCTGTATAAACTACCCAGTTTTGTGTTCACCAGTTATAATCATACTATTGGCACTTGCACAGTAAACCAGACTTGACATCATAACTAACAATTTACGTTTTGGTGAGTCCAAACACCTTTGATGACCAAACTGAAACAGCCTCAGAGGAAAAATCACACCATCTCTGATCCTTTCTCCCTGGTGCTTTAATTGGGCTTTGACCCAGCATGCAGCATTCCTCTCTCGTCCTCCTCTTGAGAACGGGCCGCAACTTACAGTCTTTCTCACCGCTTTCCGTTGGGACTGCCTGCACTGCACTGAGCCATAATGAAAGGCTGTGCTGGTCGGCAATATGGCTCTTTTATCAAGCTAAACCGAGCTGACGCCTGCTGCTCAATTATTAAACATTCCCCGAAATGAGCAACAACATACCATAGAAAAAAAACCTGCTGTAGACCCCCTTTAGTACTTTGCAGAGGACAGGGAGAAAAGTGTCTGTGTGTGTTTGAGATGATGAGATTCACTTTGTCACTGTAATGGGGAGAAACACATTTGTACTAAGGCTACATTTCACTGGCATGTTTCCATGAAAACAAGAAAGTACAAGCCTTGGGATCCCCTTCCGGGAAAATCCATGCATTGTCTGAGAAAAAACTCAGATTGAATTAAATGAAGTTCCAATCAGAAATAATATGCCAGCTTTTAAAGTTGAGTTAATCACTTTGCAGGTAATACGAGGTCTCTGTATCTCCATGGATTAAGGGCATAACATGTTGACAGAGTGCAAAAGAATTAGCCACGCAACAGCACTCCTTGTCATAGAGGAGCTTAGCCATTAAGAGTTATTTTAATGAATGGCTTGGTAACTTGGTTCCTATAGGTGCTATATGAAATATTTCTCAAATAACTCACAAAAGGTGAGGCATTTAAAAATAATTAGAAAAGGGTTTGTGCAGAATGAAAATTTGACGTCGGTGCCATGGGTGTTTTGAAATCAAATAAATGCCTTATACTTTTATTACAATAAATGACGCTGGAGGCTTACTTAGCTGCATAGACAGAGGCAAAAATCTAAACTGATAAAACAATTAGCAAACTGCAGTGAGCAGTAAGGGTAAACAATGTTGATCGTAAAGTGATCATTCATATGGATAACATAGGTTCTGTGGACTTCTTTTGTTTTGCAGCACTATAATAGCATCATTCATTCAACGTGTAAACACACAAGTGTGTGAATTAATTTACTCATTATACAAACCAAACATTTACAGGGTTTTAGTTTTTGCTTACTGTGATCTTTGGTTCCTTCCAGTTGAGTTTAATAAACACCTTACTTTTTCTCTCTCCTCCTTCCAAAACGATACCTCTCGGAGCATAAATAATCCCATTTTACTAAATCACTTCAGGTGCGTATCCATTGATAAAACAGTGCATCTGTACAGGGAAACATGCTTCCTGAGATCAAACGTAGACGTGGTGCTGGTGATTGTAATTACCCTGGTATTGGGTATAAATAAGTGCCTCATCCTGGCAGGCCTGGGGCATCCATCTGCATTAAACAGCCCTATCATAAGCTTTGGGATTACCCGTATTGCTAAGGCTCTTTTATGATTACCATAAATCTCCCCAAAACAGGCGGGAGCTAACCGAATGCCCCTTCCACTATGCCCTCTACTATTTTACTAAACACACTGTTGAGTTAAGCGGCTTCAGAGACTAGACTAAAGAAGGCCGTAGCTACTGCAGTCTGGCAGGCAGGGGGACAAATGTTTTATTTTATTTCACCTTTATTTAACCAGGTAGGCCAGTTGAGAACAAGTTCTCATTTACAACTGCGACCTGGCCAAGATAAAGCAAAGCAGTGCGACAAAAACAACACAGAGTTACACATGGGATAACAAACGTACAGTCAATAACACAATACAAAAATATGTATACAGTGTGTGCAAATGAAGGCCAATAGAGGCAAAGTAATTACAATTGAGCAATTTACACTGGAGTGATATATGTGCAGATGAGGATATGCAAGTAGAAATACTGGTGTGCAAAAGAGCAGAAAAACAAAAACAAATATGGGGATGAGGTTGGTAGTTGGTTGGATGGGCTATTTACAGATGGGCTGTGTACTGCTGCAGCGATCGGTAAGCTGCTCTGACAGCTGACGCTTACTGGTGCACCAGTGACCAGATTGCATAGAGGAGAAGGTACGGTGGGATTCGAAATGGTCGGTGATCTGTTTGTTCACTTGACTTTCGAAGACTTTAGAAAGTCAGGGGAGGATGGATATAGGTGTGTAAAAGTTTGGGTGTAGAGTGTCCCCCCCTTTGAAGAGGGGGATGACCGCGGCCGCTTTCCAATCTTTACGAATCTCAGACGATACGAAAGAGAGGTTGAACAGACTAGTAATAGGGGTTGCAACAATGGCGGCGGATAATTTTATGAAGAGAGGGTTCAGATTCTGGCCCAGCTGATTTGTAGGGATCCAGATTTTGCAGCTCTTTCAGAACATCAGCTGTCTGGATTTGGGTGAAGGAGAAGCGGGGGGGGGGGGGGGGGGGGGGCTTGGGCCAGTTGCTGTGGGGGGTGCAGAGCTGTTGGCCGGGGTTGGGGTAGCCAGGTGGAAAGCATGGCCAGCCGTAGAGAAATACTTATTGAAATTTTCGATTATCGTGGATTTATCAGTGGTGACAGTGTTTCCATGTTTACAGATTTGGGGTTGTACCAGGTAGGTTCCTTGATAATTTGTGTGAGATTGAGGGCATCTAGCTTAGATTGTAGGACGGCCGGGGTGTTAAGCATATCCCAATTTAGGTCACCTAACAGTACGAACTCTTACGATAGATGGGGGGCAATCAATTCACATATGGTGTCCAGGGCACAGCTGAGAGCTGAGGGGGGTCTATAACAAGCGGCAACGGTGAGGGACGTATTTCTGGAGAGATGGATCTTTAAAAGTAGAAGCTCGTAGAAAAATTAGACGATCTTTAGAAGTAGAAACTGTTTGGGCATAGACCTGGATAGTATGACAGAACCCTGCAGGCTATCTCTACAGAAGATTGCAATTCCGCCCCCTTTAGCAGTTCTGTCTTGACGGAAAATGTTGTAATTGGGGATGGAAATTTCAGAATTTTTGGTGGCCTTCCTAAGCCAGGACTCAGACACAGCTTGGACATCAGGGATGGCGGAGTGTGCTAAAGCAGTGAATAAAGCAAACTTAGGGAGGAGGCTTCTGATGTTAACATGCGGCTCGTATAGGGTCACCGAGGCAGTTTAAGCGGCAATCAGCAGTTAAAATAATAACATAGAATAGTCCCCGGCCCTGTTTAGGTAAAAAGCTCAGGGACGGGCCTGGAGAGATATAACCACTCTCAAATTCATAGATGGATGCAAGGATTGACATTCATGATATCTACACTATAGTTTTAACCATGTTTTGAGGCTTTTCAGTATTTATTTACATTTACTTTGTTTACAAACATTGGACTAAACAAGCTTATATTTTAGGTTCTGATGGGGTACAACAAGTGAACTAAGCTCGAGGCATTTATAAGTTATAATCTTCAAGAATCAATGGGTACATATCATTCATTTAGAAGTCCATCATTTGATGTAGCAACTGCAGATTGGTCCTTTAAATAAGCCACAAGTAATAGGCATCCAGCCATGGAGACTGGGACCATGTTGATCTCCACCTCTCCTTTTTCTACCCTGCCACATTAGAAGACAGGCAGCCAGGGCAGGTCCAGTCGCTCTATTATGGGGGATCCTACTAATGCTGATCAATACCTCATTAATCCATGTTGTGATTTGGCTTGAATAGACTTGGAGTTTGTTTTTTGGAATCTTATGAGTTGGAGAGCTTCACTTTTCAGTTAGGTCAAGACGGGGTTATGTACTGTAAACTAGCTAGTGGCCCTAAAGTAATTCCTGCATTGTCTTTAATTTGGGCCTTTAAAGAAATACCCCTATAGATTAAACACACACATATTATGAGTGTGGTAAACATAACAAACATGATGTTGTGACTAATCTACAGTATATTTAACCATCCAAGGAGCCAAGCCATGATGCCGTATCAATGACTTATGTGAGACCTTAAAGCAGGAACAGTGTATCCAGGATGTCACTGGAGCCATGCAAAATGGTTTTGCTTTTCACCATGTGCATGATTAAATACTGTGCCTCAAAATGCTGCTGAAGCACAACGCTGTACGAAAATAAGCTGATTGGTAAATAAACTATACAAACAAAAAACGAAACAAAGTGCATTAACGCCAGAGAGCCGAACATGACACGTGGCAGTGTAATAATGCAGCTCCCTGAACCCGAGCTAGGTTACCATTGCCTCCTGGTTCTAAATAAAAAATGTACGTTTCCAGTGTCTAGTTTGATTTATGAATCAAAACCGCAGAAATAATTGGAAACCGTCAAGGTTCTAAGTCGACCGTATTATGAACCAAGATTCAAGGGTGCTTACCCCATTTTGTATGACTTTTTTTTGCACTATGAGATCGAAATAACCCTCTGATATTGTGAAAATGCCGTTTTCGTGTAAGAGCGGTTTGAAAACAACGCCTGCAATTTCAGCCTGTTCAGGTGGGATGGATCTTTTGGCCCAGGTGATATCACAATGCAATCAGATTATAATAGACCAATGACTGTTCATCTGGGTAAGGGGGTGGGCTCTAGACCATCAGCCAATCAGGGCTGTGCATGTAAATATCTTCAAATGAGTTTCCTAACAAAGGGAAATAAATTATTAAAATATATTTTGAAGTTATTTTCATTAAATAAACACACACAGTGATGTATTAGACATACAGTGATGATTTAAAAATACAATTACAAAAGCTGCATGGGGGTTTAACAGTGTATGCCTGATAAAGGATTTACCTCTCTTTCTTGAGCCTTTGTGTTTTTGCTTTTGGGGTTTTGTTTTTAAAGGCTGATGTGACGGGTCATACCTCGCATTCCCTGGAGCCAGAGATGCAGGTGCAGGAGCCAGTCCCGTTGCCGAGCACCTCCAAACCCTCCGGGGTGGCGGCCGGGTTGTAGCTCATGTAATACTCCTGCAGCTGGGAGCTCAGGTTCTGCTCTGGCTCGGGGCTCTTTTTCCGTCGCTTGCGGCCCACCACGGAGCTCTGCTGCAGGAGCCGTGCAGCGTTCGGGTAGCGCCTCCACGACACATAGATGACGGTCAGGATGAGCGACATGGAGAAGAAGAGCGCCACACTGCCCACCACTACCTTGTGGAAGGACATGAGCTCCAACTCTGGGGGCTGAGTCACCACCAGGCTGCGGAGGGAGGGTGGAGCCTGGGGAGGGGAGTCTCTGGGGTCAATTCCTACCCGGCTTGGGAAGGTGGGGCGGGGAAGGGGCTGAGGCAGAGGTGGGGGTAGGGGGACCAGGGTGGTAGGTGGAGGCAGGGGTGGAGGGGGGCTGGTGGGAGCAGGGGTTGGGTCGGGTGTCGTCTCAATGAAATCTGGGGTCGGGGAAGGAGTTTCTGTCTGGAAGTAGTCCGTTTCCTCACAAATTCCATTGTTCCTCGTAGCATCCATGATCTTCTCTCCCTGCAGATGCTTTGGGCTGCTGCATATCATGGTGGTGTCTTTAGTGCCTCGAAAGTTTCTCAGCCAAGCCACTAGTGGGCAGATGCCTGTCCCACATTCCCACACGTTACCCGCCAGGCTGATGGAGGTCAGGGATATCCAGGCAGACACTGCCTCTTGGGACACGTTGGACAGCTTGTTGGACTCCAGATTGAGGATCTGTAGGTTGGGCAGGCAGTGGAATACGGCTGGGTCCAGGGTCTGGATCTCGTTGCCAGACAAGTCCAGTTTCTGCAGCGTGTGCCAGCTCCAGGGCAGGCCCTGGTTGACTGCTCGGATGCGGTTCCACTGCAGATAGAGCCCCCGCAGGTTAGCAAGACGTGGAAACAGAAAGAAGTTGATCCGGGAGAACTGGTTGTGCTCCAGGTGCAGCTCCATGAGTCTCTGCAGCCCCAGGAAAGTGGTCCTGGTGAGGGCCCGGAGACGGTTGTAGCCCAGGTCCAGAAACTCCAGGCTGCGACATTCCAGGAAGGCCCGGATGGGGATGTTGGTGAGGCCGTTGGAGCGGAGGTGGAGGTTCTGCAGCTTCCTCAGGCCGTGGAACTGCCCCGGCTGCAGCATCTGCAGCTTGTTGTAGGACAGGTCCAGGCTGCGGAGGTTGGGCACCCCGTGGAAGGTGGCGTTGTGGAGCTGAGAGATCTTGTTGGAGCTGAGGATCAGCTCTTTAAGTCTGCGGACCCCCTGGAAGGCCCGGCTATCTAGAGCAGAGATCTGGTTGTGGTCCAGGTAGAGCCAGAGGATTTGGTTCAGGTGGGCAAACTGGTAGGGGAGCAGTGTGTGCAGGTCATTGTAGCGGAGAGAGAGGCCTTGGCAGCCCACTGAGATGTTCTCAGGGACATCTGAAAAGCCAGCTGACTCGCAATGGACGATTTTCCCCTCACAACGGCAGCTGTGGGGGCAGGTGCGTTCACCAGAGCAGAGCAGCAGCAGGGCCTGGAGGACGAGGAGCAGGAGGAGTGGGAGGTGCGCCAGTCGTCCATCACACAGCTTAGAACCTACGGATAGAGAGACAGAAAGGGAGAGAAGAAGCAGGCATGTTAGAGAGGAATTCTTACTAATCCACATAGATGGAAATACCCATAAAATTATAAATATTAATGATTTTATAGTTCAATTAGAGTACGTTCATCATAGCCACACTCAAGGATGTTCCGTACATTGTAAAAGGATATTCTGAAAAATATTTGATTTGAAATTAATACATATAAGTAAACACCTATACATCATGTTTTCATATTCTCGTTGCAAATTATTTGAAATTGGTGTACAACAGTTAGTGTATTATGAATATTACGCTTTCAAGGTCTGTTGATTGACATTGCAAATATGTCTAAGTGCACACACACAATGTTTGTACTGGGTAATTGTACTCTCTTTTCACCCCGGTGAATCTGTGCAAGGCTCATAGTCTTGTGTTACAGCTCCTTGCATTTCTAATGCTTCAGTAGACAGCACACAGACTACAGGCCTATGCCCTGATAAACTAGTCAGGAGACAAGACTCTACTTGTCTTGACACATAACACTCCTCTCACCCCCTCTGGGATTCAACGCTTTGATCCTATTCTTCTCTGCTTTGTTCTCTTTGTGCAGCAGATAATAACGTCTTGTCCCCATTTAAAACCATTTGTTAGGAAACAAGAACACCTGTAGATTTAGCTCTAATTGAGGCACATTGCTGCCTGCTGTGTGATGTCTTCCCTTTGCGCATAAAGACAGTGTGACGTGACAGTGAGCAAAATTGAATCCCCTTGAGAACTGATGTGTCCATGAAGTGGCACCTTCAGCTGGATTGTTACTTCAAAGTAATCGAGGAGGTCTCTAGGTTATGGATGGATGACTGTGTGTGTGTGTGTGTGAGATCAGAGGCTCCGTACAGTACATTGACATGGGACCCCTGATCAAAGCAGCCCATTCTCTAGGGCAGTGTTCCCTGTTTGATATCCGTGAGGACAAAAATGTGTAACAATTCCCTATTTACTGAAATGACATAACTGGCACATCATGCCACTGATGAACGCTAGATATCACGCCCTCAATGAAACAATTGAATATTGAAACTTATCTATAAAATGTAAATGTTCTAAGTAATTTAGCAGACACTCTTATGCAGAGCGACACAGTTATTGCATTCATATTAAGGTCGCTATGTGAGCCAACCACATATCACAGTCAGATGCTGGTGACCGATTTTCATGTGAGTATTCAAAAATCCGCATAAAGAAAATATGCGCATTTTCCCACCAGTGGTGTGTTTCCACCATACTGAATTGATGCAGATAAAAATCAGCGAGTGATGACTTAGTGCACACAACATGTACTTCGCTTAAGTTTTCATGTACTGAATAAAAATCTAAAGTTCAATGTGTTTCCATTGCATTTTCAACTCTACCAATAGTTTTGTCACAAAAACTGTTGCGTTAAATAGCAAATGTGCCCATTGTGGTCTTGACACATGCACTCTAGCTCACAGATACAGTGCGGATAGTCTACTTACATTATGACATTATTATGGATAAGAGCGTTAATATTTGTATTTGTCAAATGGCAGTCGAGCATCGATCATCATGTCACCAGAAAAAGACCCTTGATATTTATTGGAATGTACAGTTGAAGTCGGAAGTTTACATAAACTTAGGTTGGAGTCATTAAAACACATTTTTCAACCACCTCAAAAATGTATTGTTAACAAACTATAGTTTGGGCAAGTTGGTTAGGACATCTACTTTGTGCATGACACAAGTAATTTTTCCAACAATTGTTTACGGACAGATTATTTCACTTATAATTCACTGTATCACAATTCCAGTGGGTCAGAAGTTTACATCCACTAAATTGACTGTGCCTTTAAACAGCTTGGAAAATTCCAGAAAATTATATCATGGCTTTAGAAGCTTCGGCTAGGCTAATTGACATCATTTGAGTCAATTGGAGGTGTACCTGTGGATGTATTTCAAGGCCTACCTTCAAACTCAGTGCCTACCTTCAAAATCAGCTATGACCTCAGAAAAAAAATTGTAGACCTCCACAAGTCTGGTTCATCCTTGGGCGCAATTTCCAAACACCTGAAGGTACCACGTTCATCTGTACAAACAATAGTACGCAAGTATAAACACCATGGTACCACGCAGTCGTCATACCACTCAGGAAAGAGACGCGTTCCGTCTCCTAGAGATGAACATACCTTGGTGTGAAAAGTGTAAATCAATCCCAGAACAACAGCGAAAGACCTTGTGAAGATGCTGGAGGAAACGGGTACAAAAGTATCTATATCCACAGTAAAACGAGTCCTATATCAACATAACCTGAAAGGCCGCTCAGCAAGGAAGAAGCCACTGCTCCAAAACCGCCATAAAAAAGCCAGACTACGGTTTGCAACTGCACATGGGGACAAAGATCGTACTTTTGGAGAAATTTCCTCTGGGCTGATGAACCGTGAAGCACGGGGTTGGCAGTATTATGTTGTGGGGGTGCTTTGCTGCAGGAGGGGCTGGTGCACTTCACAAAATAGATGGCATCATGAGGGAGGAAAATTATGTGGATATATTGAAGCAACATCTCAAGACATCTGTCAGGAAGTTAAAGCTTGGTCGCAAATGGGTCTTCCAAATAGACAATGACCCCAAGCATACTTCCTAAGTTGTGGCAAAATGGCTTAAGGACAACAAAGTCAAGGTATTGGAGTGGCCATCACAAAGCCCTGACCTCAATCCTATAGAAACTGTGTGGGCAGAAAAAGCGTGTGGGAACAAGGAGGCATACAAACTGACCTAAGACAGGGAATTGTTACTAGGATTAAATGTCAGGAATTCTGAACAACTGAGTTTAACCTTTTGTCAATAGGGGGAGCTGTTAGCATTATTATTTTTTTTACATTTCCAAATTAAACTGCCTCGTACTAAATTCTTGCTCGTACAATATGCATATTATTATTACTATTGGATAGAAAACAATCTCTAGTTTCTAAAACCGTTTGAATTATGTCTGTGGGTGAACCAGAACTCTTTCTACAGCGAAAATCATGACAGGACATGCGAAGCTCTGAAAAATAGTCTCTGATCTCGGATCAGTTTTAAGCTCTGTGTATGCCCTATGGATCGAAATGAACTGCACCCGCCTTCCCCTGGATGTCAGTAACCAATGAGAAGTGGAATGGCGTCTCTACGTGTTTCTCAGAGTTTATAAAACGCAATGGAGTGAGATGTCCCTTCTTTTGGACGCTCGCCAGGACGCAAGGGAGGACCTCAGAATGGCATGCTCAAAAGCTCTCGTTATTGATCAAAGATATATCCGTCTGTGATTTAATTCGATATAGGTGTTAGAAACATCATAACGAAGTTATTTGAAACCGATTTATATCAGTTTATGCGAGTATATTGCTATTTTTCTGAATTTCCTTAGTATTGCGTTTGAGGATTTGGACATGTGTGTGCCGTGTAGCTATCGTTAGCTGCTAGTTCCGAAGTTGAAGAGGTCGTTTTACAACAAAGCAACGATTCTTTTGGACAAAGGACACATTGCCCAAGATACTGATGGAAGCTCGTCCAAAAGTTATTTATGATTTTATTACGTATTTATGTGGAAAAATGTAAACGCAGTTGTCGGCCATTTTTTGCGGCACTAGTCTGGCTGTAACTCACAATGTATGTCTAGTAACGTTAATTTTAAAAATCTAAATCAGCGGTTGCATTAATAACCAATGCATCTTTCATTAGCTGTCCAACCTGTATTTTTTTAGTCAATCTAATCGATAAATAATCGTAAACATAGGTGCCTTTCCAAGATGGCGCCGGCCAGAATGCATGCCATGTTGACAGATTACATTGCATAACCACGATTTGTGATGCTAAATATGCACATTTTCGAACAAACTCTATATGCATTGTGTAATATGATGTTACAGGACTGTCATCTGAAGAATTCTGAGAAGGTTAGTGAAAAAATGTATATATTTTGGTGGCGATAACGTTATCGCCCCTTTTGCATTGATTCAATGCTGGGGTGATGTTAGCTCATGTGGTATGCTAATATAACGATATATTGTGTTTTCGCTGTAAAACACTTAGAAAATCTGAAATATTGTCTGGATTCACAAGATCTGTGTCTTTCGATTGCTGTATGCTGTGTATTTTTCAGAAATGTTTTAGGATGAGTATTTTGGTAATTGACGTCGGTCTCTGTAATTATTCCGGCTGCTTCCAACGCTATTTCAGATTGCAGCTGCAATGTAGAACTGTGATTTATACCTGAAATATGCACATTTTTCTAAAAAAAACATATGCTATACCATAAATATGTTATCAGACTGTCATCTTATGATGTTGTTTCTTGGTTAGTGGCTATATATCTTTATTTAGTCGAATTAGTGATAGCTACTGATGCAGGAAAAAAATGGTGAAAAAAAAAAGTTGTGTCTTTTGCTATCGTGGTTAGCTAATAGATTTACATATTGTGTCTTCCCTGTAAAACACTTAGAAAATCTGAAATATTGTCTGGATTCACAAGATCTGTGTCTTTCGATTGCTGTATGCTGTGTATTTTTCAGAAATGTTTTAGGATGAGTATTTTGGTAATTGACGTCGGTCTCTGTAATTATTCCGGCTGCTTCCAACGCTATTTCAGATTGCAGCTGCAATGTAGAACTGTGATTTATACCTGAAAAATGCAAATTTTTCTAAAAAAACATATGCTATACCATAAATATGTCATCAGACTGTCATCTTATGAAGTTGTTTCTTGGTTAGTGGCTATATATATCTTTATTTAGTCGAATTAGTGATAGCTACTGATGGAGTAAAAAAGTGGTGGAGTAAAAAAAGTGGTGTCTTTTGCTAACGTGGTTAGCTAATAGATTTACATATTGTGTCTTCCCTGTAAAACATTTTAAAAATCAGAAATGATGGCTGGATTCACAAGATCTGTATCTTTCATCTGGTGTCTTGGACTTGTGATTTAATGATATTTAGATGCTAGTATTTACTTGTGACGCTATGCTAGGCTATGCTAGTCAGCTTTTTTACTGTGGGGGGTGCTCCCGGATCCGGGATGAGTACCAAGTAAAAGTTACATGTATTTGGCTAAGGTGTATGTAAACTTCCGACTTCAACTGTAGCATCAATCTCATCACCATGCACATTCACCACCTTGTGAATTTCATCATAACTTATTTAATCTGTGACTCCAAGTTTCTTCAATATGATGGTTATTATAGCAATATTTACGCATGGAGGCATTTCCACCGCAATTTCTCGCATAATTAATCTTACAGACACAAAAAGATCCCACCATGTCAAACAAACAAATTATCTGTCAGCATTTGTAAAATTGTACCAAAACTTACTGTTTCCATCATACTGTAGCGGTCGAGATTTTCTTTTATGCAGTACTCACATAAGAACTGTTGATGGAAACGTGGTTATAGTAAGTCGTTTTTCCCTTAATAAAGTAGCTATCAACAAAGTTAGTGCTAGTAAGAAAAGACAAGGGAGTATAGTTCAAAAAGGCAATTGTGGTTTTTTTCCTTAATGAGATTAAATACCAACCTTTGCTGCTGTTTGAGAAAAAAAGTAAGTGCAGGCTTTCCTTTTATCAATCTCTCATTCAAAATGTCCTAACCTGCAGTGCCTTTGCAAAGTATTCAGACCCCTTGACTTTTTCCACATTTTGTTAGGTTACTGCAGTGTTAGTCACTATTTTTTGTAAGGGGGCCACTTTGGGTTGAGACAATCATTCAGAGGGCCACACAGATCTTTAATTTGTACTTTTTCTTCCGACATTATCAATTGAGAGAACATTCAGAGCAATAGAGCACATGCAATTGATTTGATGTACAGCACAAATATATACACACACATGTTATGTAGCCTATTCGATGTGTGTAAGACCCATATTAAGGGTTACCTCAGTAGTTGAATGAGCAAAAATGTCCGTTCTGCTCCTTGACTGAATTCATTCTAAATGTATAGTCTGTTGTTGCTATCCTTGTGAGGCAATCCAGGTGTGTCTGTTTCTGTTTTTGTTTCACAATATTCATTGTTGAAAACGTTTCTTCACATGAATAAGTGATGACAAAAATTGTCACCTTTTGCATGCACTGCTTCAGAAGTGAATACTCTGTGCCTGACACAAGGCTCCAGAAATGGGTATCACCTGATCTTAGTTCACCTTACAATGTGTCATTTGCCTGCAGCTCCACTATCTCACTCTCTATTCCAGCACGGTCAGGACAGAGGGCTGTGATGACTGGGGTAAAAGATGACACTAGAACATGAAAGGGGTTCTCAATGAAGTTGAACAACTCCTTGTACTCCATGATATCCTTGAATCCTGACTCAAACTACTTAAACTCTTCCAACACACACACAAATGCATCACAGCTAAAAATGTTGCAGTATGCCTGGGTTGGATGTGGTGACTGCTCTGAGTTTTGGGAAATATGAACAGTATGGTGATTTTATTTTGAAATGCTGTGACCACACGCAGCATTTTGCAGAGAGTTTTATCTTTCCCTTGGAGCTGGAGATTCACCGTGTTCAGGTAGCAGGTGATGTCAGTTAAAAAGCCAGCATTAATATCCACTACGGATCATCCATCTCTGGCTCCTCTCTGCCCTTGCTTGCAACACATTCATGAATTTGAGGGAGGAGAAAGAGAAATCTTTCCAAAACTGCCACAAAACAGCCAACTCACCTCATTGTGAAATATCAAGTCGCCGTATTCTGTCTGGTATTCCTCCAGCAACTCAGTGCCCTTGCAATAATAAATGTTCACCACGTGCACGACTTGCTGCATCACATTCTTTGAGTTTAGCCACAAGTGCTTCCTGATGAATGACACTGTACAATGAAATGTAACAAATTCGGGAATATCCTCTCTCTTTCTCACCAGGCCTATGAATCCCTTCTCCTTACTTCGCATGTTTGGGGTGCCGTCAGTGCACACAGATGCCAGATTTGCCAGATATTATTATCAGCAAAAAATGTAACATGGGCAGTAAACATTTTTGAGGGAAGCGGACCCAAACACATAATTGGGCAATGTCACTTACATCAGTGCTTTTGTCAAATGCAATTCTAAAACACGGCGCCACGGATATGTCAGTAATCCGTTGCTTACCGATGTCCTCGCCGATGTCTTCTATGTGTCTTGTGATGGTCGAGTCAGAGTTGCAGTCCCTTAATTTGCTTTGAAATAGCTTCCTTGTTTGTGAAATCAGCATACAATATTTCAGCTGAGGCCAAAAAACATTATTTGACAATCTCCACATCTGTGAAGGCCTTCTTGTTTCTCGCGAGTATCCAAGCAATCTCATATGTTGCCTCTGTGGTTTTCTCTGCAACAGTGCTAGATCTGTCCATCATCTGTTGTTGTCCTTTGAGCTGTCCTTTGAGTTGTGCTATTTTGCTGTTTCTGTGGTTGCTTTGTGGCAGATCTGTTTTGTCAAAGTGGGCATGATGTGACTGGAAATGTCACTCTAAATTTGCTCGTTTAAAACAATTGACTGCTCTCTGGCAAATTGAGCAAGTCCCATCATGCAGTACAAAATAATACTGGTATGTCCATTTCTCTTGGAACTTTGTGTTTTTCTTGAATTGACCGAATCCTTCTCTTTGCCACCGGAGCCATGTTAGCCATGTTAGCTAGCTGCATTTCCCCGCCGCCATCTTCCTGATTTTCCTGGTTCTCCGGTGGTTGTTCGTTCATAGCTGTCACGTTGTTTTCCAACTCTTCCACCTCATGTTCATTGTCAATAAATTTACGTTTCTTTTTTACAATAAATCGATCCATGTCGATCAGACTGCAAAATTAGCTAGTAGCAAACTGATGTGTCGGTTGCTGTAGCTGAGCAGTTGTGTTCTATTTCAGCAAACGTTCTAGTTCAGCCTTTCTGTTCAACAGCTGCGCTATACTGCCATCTATCTGCCATCCAGGGAACAATAGATATATTCAATGAAGTGATTCAGGCCTGCATTAAAACACATTGAATTGAAATTGTATCATTGTTATGTATTATGAATATAAAACAGGAAAATCACTGGAAGCTGCAAATTAAGTGCTCGTGGAATGAGTACCACCGGGTTAGAGCCTTATTCTAAAATGGAATAACTCTTTTTTCCCCTCACCAATATACACACAATAACCCATAATGACAAAGCAAAAACAGGATTTTAGAATTGTTTGCTAATTTATAAAAAATTATAAACAGAAGTATTACATTTTCATAAGAACTCTGTACTTTGTTGCAGCATCTTTGGCAGCAATTAAAGCCTCGAGACTTCTTGGGTATGACACTCCAAGCTTGGCACGCCTGCACGCCTTCTCACCAAGCTGCTTGCCTATTGTCCTGTAGCCCATCCCAGCCTTGTGCAGGTCTACAATTTTATCCCTGATGTCCTTACACAGCTCTCTGGTCTTGGCCATTGTGGAGAGGTTGGAGTCTGTTTGATTGAGTGTGTGGACAGGTGTCTTTTATACAGGTAACGAGTTCAAACAGGTGCAGTTAATACAGGTAATGAGTGGAGAACAGGAGGGCTTCTTAAAGAAAAACTAACAGGTCTGTGAGAGCCGGAATTCTTACTGGTTGGTAGGTGATCAAATACTTATGTCATGCAATAAAATGCAAATTAATTACTTAAAAATCATACAATGTGATTTTCTGGATTTTTGGATTTTTAGATTTTTAGATTCCGTCTCTCACAGTTGAAGTGTACCTATGATAAAAATGACAGACCTCTACATGCTTTGTAAGTAGGAAAACCTGCAAAATCGGCAGTGTATCAAATACTTGTTCTCCCCACTGTACCTATTGCAGATTCAGTCTTCCCAGCCTGGTGCAGGTCTACAATTTTGTTTCTGGTGTCCTTTGACAGCTCTTTAGTCTTGGCCATAGCGGAGTTTGGAGTGTGACTGTTTGAGGTTGTGGACAGGTGTCTTTTATACTGATAACAAGTTCAAACAGGTGCCATTAATACAGGTAACGAGCCTCTTAAAGAAGAAGTTATAGGTCTGTGAGAGCCAGAAATCTTGCTTGTTTGTTATTGACCAAATACTTATTTTCCACCATAATTTGCAAATAAATTCATTAAAAATCCTACAATGTGATTTTCTGGATTTCTTTTTCTCATTTTGTCTGTCATAGTTGAAGTGTACCTATGATGAAAATTACAGGCCTCTCTCATCTTTTTAAGTGGGAGAACTTGCACAATTGGTGGCTGACTAAATACTGTATATACATACGCACACACATACATATTGTATACTGCTCTGTCAGAGTGACTGAATTCACACCCCTTGAATGAATTCAAAATGGATTCAATTTAGATTTTTTTTTGTCACTGGCCTACACAAAATTACCCATCATGTCAAAGTGGAATTATGTTTTTAACATTTTTACAAATTAATAAAAAATGAAAAGATGAAATGTCTTGAGTCAATAAGTATTCAACTCCTTTTGTTATGGCAAGCTAAAATAAGTTCAGGAGTAAAAACTTGATTAACAAGTCACTTAATAAGTTGCATGGACACACTGTGTGCAATAATAGTGTTTAATATGCTTTTTAAATGATTACCTGATCTATGTACTCCACACATACTGTACCACAAAGACCAGGGTGGTTTTTCAATGCCTCGCAAAGAAGGGCACCGATTGGTAGATGGGGGGGGGAAAGCAGACATGGAAGTTGGTGAAGTTATTAATTACACTTTGGATGGTGTATCAATACACCCAGTCACTACAAAGATACAGGCATCCTTTCTAGCTCATATGCCGGAGAGGAAGGACTTTAAAACAGTTACAGAGTTTAATGGCTGTAACAGGAGAAAAATGAGGATGGATCAACAACATTGTAGTTACTCTACAATACTGTACAGAATACAAATATTCCAAAACATGCATCTTGTTTGCAACAAGGCATTAAATTAATAGTGCAAAAAATGAGGCAAAGCAATTCACTTCTTGTCCTGAATACAAAATGTTATGTTTGGGGCAAATCCAATCCAACACATAACATCCAATACAACACATAACTGAGTACCACTCTCCATATTTTCAAGCATTGTGGTGGCTGTTTGATGTTATGGCTATGCTTGTAATAGTTAAGGACTGGAGAGTTTTTCAGTATAAAAAAAGAAACAGAATGGAGCTAAGCACAGGCAAAATCCTTGAGGAGAACCTGCTTTTCTGCTTTCCATCAAACATTGGGAGATTAATTCACTTTTCAGTAGGACAATAGCCTATAACACAAGGCCATATTTACACTGGAGTTGCTTACCAAGAAGACAGTGAATGTTCCTGCGTGACAGAGTAACAGTTTTGACTTAAATCTACTTGACAATCTATGTCAAGACCTGAAAATGGTTGTCTAGCAATTATCAACAACCAATTTGAAAGAGCTTAAAGAATTTTGAAAAGAATAATGGGCAAATGTCGCACAATCCAGGTGTGGAAAGCTCTTAGAGACTTACCCCGAAAGACTCACAACTGTAATCGCTGCCAAAGGTACTTCTACAAAGCACTGACTCAAGGGTAGAAATACTTATGTGAATGATATATTTCTGTATAAACTTTCTAAAATCTTTAAAATAATGTTTTCACTTTGTCATTATGGGGTATTGTGTGTAGATGGGTGAAGAAAAAACAATAATTTAATCAATTTTGCATTCAGGTTGTAACACAACAAAATGTGGAATAAGTCAAGGGGTATGAATACTTTCTGAAGGCTCTCAGTAGCCAGTTTATTAGGTAGACAGTGAGTCTCATGTCCGTGGCTTGCTATATAAAGCAGGCAGACAGGCTGTTTCAAGGGCAGCTTTTTTCCATCTACGTAACATTGCAAAAATCAGAAACTTTCTTTCCAAAAATGATGCAGAAAAATGAATCCATGCTTTTGTTACTTCTAGTTTAGACAACTGCAATGCTCTACTTTCCGGCTACCCGGATAAAGCACTAAACTTTAATTAGTGCTAAATACGGCTGCTAGAATCCTGACTAGAACCAAAAGATTTGATCATGTTACTCCAGTGCTAGCCTCCCTACACTGGCTTCCTGTTAAGGCAAGGGTTGATTTCAAGGTTTTACTGCTAACCTACAAAGCATTACATGGGCTTGCTCCTACCTATCTTTCCGATTTGGTCCTGCCGTACATACCTACACGTATGCTATGGTCACAAGACGCAGGCCTCCTAATTGTCCCTAGAATTTCTAAGCAAACAGCTGGAGGCAGGGCTTTCTCCTATAGAGCTCCATTTTTATGGAATGGTCTGCCTACCCATGTGAGAGACGCAGACTCGGTCTCAACCTTTAAGTCTTTACTGAAGACTTATCTCTTCAGTAGGTCATATGATTGAGTATAGTCTGGCACAGGAGTGTGAGGGTGAACGGAAAGGCTCTGGAGCAACGAACCGCCCTTGCTGTCTCTGCCTGGCCGGTTCCCCTCTCGCCACTGGGATTCTCTGCCTCTAACCCTATTACAGGGGCTGAGTCACTGGCTTACTGGTGCTCTTCCATGCCGTCCCTAGGAGGGGTGCATCACTTGAGTGGGTTGAGTCGCTGACGTGGTCTTCCTGTCTGGGTTGGCGCCCCCCCCCCCTGGTTTGTGCCGTGGCGGAGATCTTTGTGGGCTATACTCGGCCTTGTCTCAGGATGGTAAGTTGGTGGTTGAAGATATCCCTCTAGTGGTGTGGTGGCTGTGCTTTGGCAAAGTGGGTGGGGTTATATCCTGCCTGTTTGGCCCTGTCCGGGGGTATCATCGGATGGGGCCACAGTGTCTCCTGACCCCTCCTGTCTCAGCCGCCAGTATTTATGCTGCAGTAGTTTGTGTCGGGGGGCTAGGGTCAGTCTGTTATATCTGGAGTATTTCTCCTGTCTTATCCGGTGTCCTGTGTGAATTTAAGTATGCTCTCTCTAATTCTCTCTTTCTCGGAGGACCTGAGCCCTAGGACCATGCCTCAGGACTACCTGGATGATGACTCCTTGCTGTCCCCAGTCCACCTGGCCGTGCTGCTGCTCCAGTTTCAACTGTTCTGCCTGCGGCTATGGAACCCTGACCTGTTCACTGGACGTGCTACTTGTCCCAGACCTGCTGTTTTCAACTCTCTAGAGACAGCAGGAGTGGTAGAGATACTCTTAATGATCGGCTATGAAAAGCCAACTGACATTTACTCCTGAGGTGCTGACTTGTTGCACCCTCGACAACTACTGTGATTATTATTATTTGACCATGCTGGTCATTTATGAATATCTTGGCCATGTTCTATTATAATCTCCACCCGGCACAGCCAGAAGAGGACTGGCCACCCCTCATAGCCTGGTTTCTTCCTAGGTTTTGGCATTTCTAGGGAGTTTTTCCTAGCCACCGTGCTTCTACACCTGCATTGCTTGCTGTTTGTGGTTTTAGGCTGGGTTTCTGTACAGCACTTTGATATATCAGCTGATGTACGAAGGGCTATATAAATACATTTGATTTGATTTGATCAAGGCATTCAGTTACTGTTCGATTGGACATTAGAATTGGCAAAATGAGTGACCTAAGCGACTTTGAGTGTGGTATGATCGTCGGGGCCTAGTGCGCCGGTTCCAGTATCTCAGAAACTTCCGACCTCCTGGGCCTTTCACGTACGACTGGGTGTAGGGTTTACAGAGAATGGTACGGCAAACAAAAAACATCCAGTCAGCGGCAGTCTTGTGGGCGAAAACAGCTCGTTGATGAGAGGTCGAAGGAGAAAGGCAAGAATCATGCTAGCTAACAGGCGGGCCACATAAATAATGGTGCAGTACAACAGTGTAGAGGTCGACCGATTAATCGTAATGGCCGATTAATTAGGGACGATTTCAAGTTTTCATAACAATCGGTAATCGGCATTTTTGGACACCGATTATGGCCGATTACATTACACCCCCACGAGGAGACTGGGTGGCAGGCTGACTACCTGTTACTCGAGTGCAGCAAGGAGCCAAGGTAAGTTGCTAGCTAGCATTAAACTTATCTTATAAAAAACAATCTTAACACAATCACTGGTTGATGATATTACTAGTTTATCTAGCTTGTCCTGCGTTGCATATAATCGATGCGCTGCCTGTTCATTTATCATCAAATCACAGCCTACTTCGCCAAAGGGGTGATGATTTAACAAGCGCATTTGCGAAAAAAGCACTGTCGTTGCACCAATGTATACCTAACCATAAACATCAATGCCTTTCTTAAAATCAATACACAAGCATATATTTTTAAACCTGCATATTTAGTTAATATTGCCTGCTAACATGAATTTCTTTTAACTAGGGAAATTGTGTCACTTCTCTTGCGTTCTGTGCAAGCAGAGTCAGGGTATTGTAACGGCACTCGTCGGATGAAGAAGGAGACCAAGGTGCAGCGTTGTAGGCGTTCATGATTTTTAATAAACTGAACACCGCCACAAAATAACAAAGTAGAAAAAATGAAAGCGCACAGTTCTGTCAGGCAACAAAACAGCTAAACAGAAAATAACTCCCCACAAAACCCAAACGGAAAATGACAACCTATATATGATCCCCAATCAGAGACAACGATAGACAGCTGCCTCTGATTGGGAACCATACTCAGCCAAAAACACAAAGAAATAGAAAACATAGATTCTCCCACCCGAGTCAGACCCTAACCTAACCAAACATAAAGAATAAATAAGGATCTCTAAGGTCAGGGCGTGACAGGTATATGCAGCAGTTTGGGCTGCCTGGCTCGTTGCGAACTGTGTGAAGACCATTTCTTCCTGACAAAGACTAATTAATTTTCCAGAATTGTACATAATTATGACATAACATTTACGGTTGTGCAATGTAACAGCAATATTTAGACTTAGGGATGCCACCCGTTAGATAAAATATGGAACGGTTCCGTATTTCACTGAAAGAATACACTTTTTGTATTCGAAATGATCGTTTCCGGGTTTGACCATATTAATGACCTAAGGCTCGTATTTCTGTGTGTTATTATATTATAATTAAGTCTATGATTTGATAGAGCAGTCTGACTGAGCGGTGGTAGGCAGCAGCATGCTCGTAAGCATTCATTCAAACAGCACTTTCCTGCATTTGCCGGCAGCTCTTCGCTGTGCTTCAAGCATGTGCTTCAAGCAAGTGTATGACTTCAAGCCTATCAACTCCCGAGATTAGGCTGGCAATACTATAGTGCCTATAAGAACAGCCAATAATCAAAGGTATATGAAATACAAATGGTATAGAGAGAAATAGTTCTATAATTCCTATAATAACTACAACCTAAAACTTCTTACCTGGGAATATTGAAGACTCGTGTTAAAAGGAACCACCAGCTTTCATATGTTCTCATGTCCTGAGCAAGGAACTTAAACTTTTTTACATGGCAAATATTGCACTTTTACCTTCTTCTCCAACACTTTGTTTTTGCATTATTTAAATCAAATTGAACATGTTTCATTATTTATTTCAGACTAAATTGATTTTATTGATGTATTATATTAAGTTAAAATAAAAGTGCTCATTCAGTATTGTTGTAATTGTCATTATTACAAATATATATATAAAAATCGTCCCATTAATCGGTATCGGCTTTTTTCGGTCCTCCAATAATCGGTATCGGCGTTGAAAAATCATAATCGGTCGACCTCTACAACAGTGGTCTGAGTAATGTGCAGAATGGCATCTCTGAACGCACAACTCGTTGGTACTTGTCACGGATGGGCTATTGCAGCAGACAACCACACTGGGTTCCACTCCCATCAGCTAAAAACAAGAAGAAGAGGCTCCAGTGGGCACGCGATCACCAACACTGGACAATTGAGGAGTGGAAAAACATCGCCAGGTCTGACGAATCCCAGTTCCTGTTGTGTCATGCTGATGGCAGAGTCAGGATTTGGCATAAGCAGCATGAGTCCATGGCCCAATCCTGTCTGGTGTCAATGGTACAGGCTGCTGGTGGTGGTGTAATGGTGTGGGGAATGTTTCCCTTGATACCAATTGAGCAATGTTTCCATGCCCTGAATAATTCAGGCTGTTCTGGAAGCAAAGGGGGCTCTGACCAGGTACTAGATGGTACTAATACCTAATAAACTGGCAACAGAGTTTATATACACTTTACAAAAATATAAATTCAATATGCAACAATTGCAAGATTTCACTGAGTTACAGTTCATATAAGGAAATCAGTCAATTGAAATAAATTCATTAGCTCCTAATCTATGAATTTCACATGACTGGGAATGGTCACATATACCTAAAAGAAAAGGTAGGGGCGCGGATCAGAAAACCAGTCAGTATCTGCTGTGGCCACCATTAGCCTCATGCAGAGGGACACATCTCTTTCACATACAGTGGGGAGAACAAGTATTTGATACACTGCCGATTTTGCAGGTTTTCCTACTTACAAAGCATGTAGAGGTCTGTCATTTTTATCATAGGTACACTTCAACTGTGAGAGACGGAATCTAAAAATCTAAAAATCCAAAAATCCAGAAAATCACATTGTATGATTTTTAAGTAATTAATTTGCATTTTATTGCATGACATAAGTATTTGATCACCTACCAACCAGTAAGAATTCCGGCTCTCACAGACCTGTTAGTTTTTCTTTAAGAAGCCCTCCTGTTCTCCACTCATTACCTGTATTAACTGCACCTGTTTGAACTCGTTACCTGTATAAAAGACACCTGTCCACACACTCAATCAAACAGACTCCAACCTCTCCACAATGGCCAAGACCAGAGAGCTGTGTAAGGACATCAGGGATAAATTGTAGACCTGTACAAGGCTGGGATGGGCTACAGGACAATAGGCAAGCAGCTTGGTGAGAAGGCAACAACTGTTGGCACAATTATTAGAAAATGGAAGAAGTTCAAGATGACGGTCAATCACCCTCGGTCTGGGGCTCCATGCAAGATCTCACCTCGTGGGGCATCAATGATCATGAGGAATGTGAGGGATCAGCCCAGAACTACACGGCAGGACCTGGTCAATGACCTGAAGAGAGCTGGGACCACAGTCTCAAAGAAAACCATTAGTAACACACTACGCCGTCATGGATTAAAATCCTGCAGCGCACGCAAGGTCCCCCTGCTCAAGCCAGCGCATGTCCAGGCCCGTCTGAAGTTTGCCAATGACCATCTGGATGATCCAGAGGAGGAATGGGAGAAGGTCATGTGGTCTGATGAGACAAAAATAGAGCTTTTTGCTCTAAACTCCACTCGCCGTGTTTGGAGGAATAGAAGGATGAGTACAACCCCAAGAACACCATCCCAACCGTGAAGCATGGAGGTGGAAACATCATTCTTTGGGGATGCTTTTCTGCAAAGGGGACAGGACGACTGCACCGTATTGAGGGGAGGATGGATGGGGCCATGTATCGCGAGATCTTGACCAACAACCTCCTTCCCTCAGTAAGAGCATTGAAGATGGGTCGTGGCTGGGTCTTCCAGCATGACAACGACCCGAAACACACAGCCAGGGCAACTAAGGAGTGGCTCCGTAAGAAGCATCTCAAGGTCCTGGAGTGGCCTAGCCAGTCTCCAGACCTGAACCCAATAGAAAATCTTTGGAGGGAGCCGAAAGTCCGTATTGCCCAGCGACAGCCCCGAAACCTGAAGGATCTGGAGAAGGTCTGTATGGAGGAATGGGCCAAAATCCCTGCTGCAGTGTGTGCAAACCTGGTAAAGAACTACAGGAAACGTATGATCTCTGTAATTGCAAACTAAGGTTTCTGTACCAAATATTAAGTTCTGCTTTTCTGATGTATCAAATACTTATGTCATGCAATAAAATGCAAATTAATTACTTAAAAATCATACAATGTGATTTTCTGGATTTTTGTTTTAGATTCCTTCTCTCACAGTTGAAGTGTACCTATGATAAAGATTACAGACCTCTACATGCTTTGTAAGTAGGAAAACCTGCAAAATCGTCAGTGTATCAAATACTTGTTCTCCCCACTGTAGAGTTGATCAGGCTGTTGATTGTGGCCTGTGGAATGTTGTCCCACTCTTCTTCAATGGCTGTGCGAAGTTGCTGGATATGGGCGGGAACTGGAACACGCTGTCGTACACTTTGATCCAGAGCATCCCAAACATGCTCAATGGGTGATGTCTGGTGAGTATGCAGGCCATGGAAGAACTGGGTCATTTTCAGCTTCCAGGAATTATGTACAGTCGTGAATGACACAAATATAAATTTTCACAAAGTCTGCTGCCTCAGTTTGTATGATGGCAATTTGCATATACTCCAGAATGTTATGAAGAGTGATCAGATGAATTGCAATTCATTTCAAAGTCCGTCTTTGCCATGCAAATTAACTGAATCCCCAAAAAACATTTCCACTGCATTTCAGCCCTGCCACAAAAGGACCAGCTGACATCATGTCAGTGATTCTCTCGTTAACACAGGTGTGAGTTTTGATGAGGACAAGGCTGGAGATCCCTCTGTCATGCTGATTGAGTTCGAATAACAGACTGGAAGCTTCAAAAGGAGGGTGGTGCTTGGAATCATTGTTCTTTCTCTGTCAACCATGGTTACCTGCAAGGAAACATGTGCCGTCATCATTGCTTTGCACAAAAAGGGCTTCACAGGCAAGGATATTGCTGCCAGTAAGAATGCACCTGAGTCAACCATTTATTGGATCATCAAGAACTTCAAGGAGAGCGGTTCAATTCTTGTGAAGAAGGCTTCAGGGCGCCCAAGAAAGTCCAGCAAGCGCCAGGACCATCTCCTAAAGTTGATTCAGCTGCGGGATCGGGGCACTCACTGTGCGTGCATCTGCACGCACAGTAAGGCGAAGACTTTGGAGGATGGCCTGGTGTCAATAAGAGCAGCAAAGAAGCCCCTTCTCTCCAGGAAAAACATCAGGGACAGACGGATATTCTGCAAAAGGTACAGGGATTGGACTGCTGAGGACTGGGGTAAAGTCATTTTCTCTGATGAATCCCCTTTCCGATTGTTTGGGGCATCCGGAAAAAAGCTTGTCCGGAGAAGACAAGGTGAGCGCTACCATCAGTCCTGTGTCATGCCAACAGTAAAGCATCCTGAGATCATTCATGTGTGGGGTTGCTTCTCAGCCAAGGGAGTGGGCTCACTCACAATTTTGCCTAAGAACACAGCAATGAATAAAGAATGGTACCAACACATCCTCTGAGAGCAACTTCTCCCAAACAATGACCTTTCCAGCATGATGGAGCACCTTGCCATAAGGCAAGAGTGATAACTAAGTGGCTCGGGGAACAAAACATCGATATTTTGGGTCCATGGCCAGGAAACTCCCCAGACCTTAATCCCATTGAGAACTTGTGGTCAATCCTCAAGAGGCGGGTGGACAAACAAAAACCCACAAATTCTGACAAACTCCAAGCATTGATTATGCAATAATGGTTTGCCATCAGTCAGGATGTGGCCCAGAAGTTAATTGACAGCATGCCAGGGCGGATTGCAGAGGTCTTGAAAAAGAAGGGTCAACACTGCAAATATTGACTATTTGCATCAACTTCATGAAATTGTCAATAAAAGCCTTTGACACTTATGAAATGCTTGTAATTATACTTCAGTATTCCATAGTAACATCTGACAAAAATATCTAAAGACACTGAAGCAGCAAACGTTGTGGAAATTAATATTTGTGTCATTCTCAAAACTTTTGGCCACGACTGTACATATCCTTGCGGCATGGGGCTGTGTATTATCATGCTGAAACATGAGGTGATGGTGGCGGATGAATGGCACAACAACGGGCCTGAGTATCTCGTCATGGTATTTCTGTTCATTCAAATTGCCCTCGGTAAAATACAATTGTGTTTGTTATCTGTGGCTTATGCCTGCCCATACCATAACCCCACTGCCACCATGTTGCACTCTGTTCCAAACGTTGATATCAGCAAACCGCTCGCCCACACAACGCCATACACGCTGTCTGTCTGTTGAACCTGGGATTCATCCATGAGGAACACACTTCTCCAGCGTGCCAGTGACCATCGAAGTTGAGCATTTGCCCACTGAAGTCGGTCACAACGCCGAACTGCAGTCAAGTCAAGACCCTAGTGAGGATGAGCTTCCCTGAGAAGGTTTCTGACAGTTTGTGCAGAAAGTCTTTGGTTGTGCATACCCACAGTTTTATCCGGGTGGCTGGTCTCAGACGATGCCGCAGTTGAAGGAGCCAGATCTGAAGGTCCTGGGCTGGCATGGGTACTCGTGGTCTGCGGTTGTGAGGCCGGTTGGACGTACTGACAAATTCTCTAAAATGACGTTGGAGGCGGCTTATGGTAGAGAAATTAACATTAAATGATCTGGCAACAGCTCTGGTGGACATTCACACAGTTAGCATGACACTTGCTTTTTGTTCATATGGAACATTTCTGGGATTTTTTATGTCAGCTCATGAAAATAGAACCAGCACTTTACATGTTGCATTTCTATTTTTGTTCAGTGTATACATACTTTAGAAATACATTTTCGGAATGGAAAAACTTTTAGTGTAAACTTAAACGACTAAAGAACCTAAATATTTTTTTAAAAGATATCATCTTTGAGAAATAACAATCACTAAAATAAAAGCTAGACAGTTAGAGATAATTACAAATTTAGCAGTCTGTTATTACGTTTGAGCAAAATAACACAGCATTCGCTATGGCAAAAGGGATAGAATCGCAGGAAATTAGCTTGAATTAAACTGCAACATTTTCTCTCAGCTCGATGGCAAAATGTGTAGAATTGCAGGAAATTCGTTTTAAAAGGTCAAAAATGTATCTCAGATCCATGGAGAAATGTAGAACATTTCTGAAAATTGGCATTAAAAAAAATAACATTGTCTACAATAAAAATTTTAAAAAAACATTGTCTACACCGCCAAAATGGGGATCTCAAAAATTCTCTCTCAAATTCTGCCTCGCCGACGGGCTGACCGTGCCCATTGCCACCCCCACTAACTAATCCCTTTTTGATCTAGAAAAAAACTCTGGCCTTGTTTTATCTTTCATCTCACAGTCCTTTGGTTCTGGATTTCAGTTGCCATTCATCCATGTAAACATTTTTAAACTCTGACAAACAAGTATTAGGGTTGTGACAAATGTAAAAAAATGTCTTACCATTTCAATACCATCATAAAATGATGTGAATTCACAATTCAGATATAGTCCTACGTATGACCGCTAGGGGGCGATGCAGTTCAAATCAACCACAGTCCAGGCTACCTACCAGACGGCACTCACCTTACTGCTGTACCCGACCTACTCAGCAACAATATAATTAATGCCGTTTTAGGTTCTCTGTTGTGTTCCTCTCCTCCATGTTCTCACTTGTCAGTACATGGGACTTTAGTCCCACTTCTCATCAATGTGATGGCTTGTTGCAGTGATGTATGACGGCGTGTTTATAGACGTCCAACCATCTGTTGTTAATGCCACGTATGGTGTTTGAGAGCTCGCGTTTTGTACTTGCAGAGCAATCATTGTACAATTTCTCCATCCAGGCCATCACGTTTTTTTACATGGCATCTTGCAGTCTATATACCATTAGGGTATTGAAGCTGACATCCTCTACCATTGACAATGGCTGCATATCAACTGCAATCAGCACTGTGATTTTCTCACTCCGTCCCTTATCACACTGCTGCCAGCAACGATTTGGGTCTCACGTTGCCTCCCTTTCAACATTGCACCTGTAGCCTGCTGCCACACTAGCTCAATTCCTACTCATTTCATCACGGTCTCATTTAACTTCTCAAAGTATTGCCATAGAGGATTTTACTGCTGTGCCTTCCCTGTCTTACTCTCTGCCATTTTTCCAACTGTTAATGATGATGAATAATTGATCATTTGAAAGATTCATTACTCCTCCTACTTAGGCCTATAGTATTTTTGCATTAGGTATTTGTAAAAAACGTTTTGCCTTTATGATGATTAAGACCCGTTAGTGGCAGTTTTGTGATAACTGCACTGTGATTTAAATTCTGTGAAAAATGTTTCAGGATTTTTTGTAAACATTAACGATCCCAAATCCATGTAAAAGTTTAAACGTCACACTCATAACAAGTATGGTCAGAAAATGATCAGCATCCATTTTGAGGCTGTAATTGATCAGTGACCCATTTGAGCCCAGAATTACCCTGATATTCTGAGGCTGGCTTTCAAAGATGAGTTACCAAAATTAAACCCATTACAGGAGAGAATTCCCATAAGTCTCTGGCTCATAGTTGTATAAAAAACACCTCTGTGAGAGAAAATCATCCAGCCTGCAATACTTCTTCCAGTTTATGAAATTATGATTCAAACTGTGTTGGAAATTATGATTCAAGCTACTGTGTGTAAATTAAGCTCTGATGTCCTCAAACTGATACAGTATGCAAAGCCAGTGCCCCCACCTTTATTAAGAGTACACCGACAGAGCTGGCCAAGCATCCATTGCAATTTACAGACTCATCACTTTTACCTAAATGGTAATCCCACTGGAACAGTTAGCACATCCCTCAATGAGCCTACAGAGAACCCTCTCTTCCATGAAATAACTTACAGATGATTTGGTGGCTTGCATTAGCACACGTGCCTCTCAATAAAGGCCTATGCTATAAGGGGGAAATCAATAGAGACACTTCTGGACATATTTCAACCACGAGAGAAATTCTCCAGGTGTAACATATTATCTGGGGTCGGACCAGTCTCTCGTGCTTCGGGCTCATTGATGACTTTGCAAGACGGCTACGCTAATTAGCACACATCGGCTCAACATAGATCTCCGAACGGAAGCGGAGCGATAACACCCAGTGGAAGTGTCTTTATTGTGCTCCCTCGGGGCTTTTAAAGAGCGCCAGGCAGAGAGACGTGGCCATTACTGGTCATTAAACATGGCGTACTGTTCAGACGTAATCTGATTTCCCCCCCCCCACATAGATCTGACATAATATAGGGCCTGCCAGGAGTCCCCCTTCCCAATGTGGTGCCAATACTCTCTAGAAACCACTTAAACAGAGATGAATCAACAAGCCTGTGAGATAGAGTAAACAAAGTGTTATGCCATTGCCTGCCTCTCTAGGCATACCAAGGGGAATTAAAAAAGAACATGAGAGGTGCAATGACAAAGGACTACAATTACTTACAGACACACACAAGCACACACACAGACACACAGGAGCACACAAACACTAGAGCACACACACACACAGGAGCACACAAACTTATTTTATATTCATTACAATGCTTAGCTAACATTAGCATTACATAAAATACCCCCAGCCAAAGGTTTTATCTGGTACCCTCTCTATCCAATGTTGTAATGCTACACTTATAGACTAAAGTTACTTTTCAATCTGATTTCAGAATGAACAAATTGAGCATGTGCCTCCCAATGCTCTAATTCTGCTACAAACATCATTGAGAGGAAAATATCATAAAATTATGAACACTGACAGCTCAACTTATTCTAATGTCATTTTCAACAACAACGTTCTACTTCAAGGCCGTTGCATAATGGTAGTATATTCCACAGAACCTTCTTTACACGGTCGAAGGCATGAAACAAGGTTCTGGTGTAAGCATAGCCACCACCTCAGGGTTGCACTGCAGATAAAAATCTATCCAAATTCCTCCCGCTTCTCTCTGTTGCTAAAATACATTGATGGCATCGAGCTCCTCCAAGGTTAGTTCATTTAAAAGCAACTCATTTAAAATCGTCTAAGAGGCTGGCCCTTTCATAAGACTGGGTTGGATTCTGGCAGCCATGGCAGAGTCAGCTGTCGTCTTCCTTGGCGGAGCGACAAGTTGATATTTCATTTGAATGCACAGTGCTCTTGTGGTGGGCTGACGCAAAGGCTATTACCCAGAGTGCCCATGTGAGCAGAGTGGCCAGCCCCGGGAGAGCTGCACCGTGGAGCACTTCAGAGAACCAAAAAATATGACATATAGCCTAAGCCCTCAGCATAGAGCATGGGTCAGGTACGGTATGGTATGGAATGTGCAAAATACATTGGGCCCTCCCTATTCAATCACTCTCAGTAATGGGTTTCCTTAATAAGTAGAAATCCATAAGGACATTGCACTACTAGCAATGGGGAAAGAAAATGTAATCTCAAGATAACATGGCTCAAGATGTTTTATTCTCATGTGTCTTTGAAATTAAGAAGAAGATACTCAAATTGTATGTCTGAGCTCATTAAAACACTTCAACGTCAGTGAATAGAACATCTTTGTTATTCTACCCTGAGCTGCTGCCTACATGGAAACATGCTCTCCTCTATAGTAGGTAATTACTAGAGGTGGGGTTACCAAGGGACATGGGAGTTAGGGGCTTCAAAGACAAACAAAATGGAGGAATTAACCTCTCCTTGTAAAGGTAAAACGCCAAGATCAAACACATCATTTATTGTACATTTTGCTAACTCAACAAGTGGATTAGGAATAGATGCAAGAGAATCCATAGTCTAGACGTATTCTTTCAACATTGATAGTGTCTCCTTAGACACAGGAGCAGAGAGCTTATAGTACATTGCATTTGGAAAGTATTCAGACCCCTTAACTTTCCCACATTTTGTTATGTTACAGCCTTATTCTAAAACGTATTAAATAAAACATTTTCTTCAGAAATCTACACACAGGTTTTACTTTTTTTAAATTATGAATGTGCAAAACATATGAAAGAGCTCATTTACATAAATATTCAGACCCTTTGCTATGAGACTTGAAATTGAGCTCAGGCGCATCCTGTTTCCATTGATCATCCTTGAGATGTTTCTATAACTTGATTGGAGTCCACCTGTGGTAAGTTCAATTGTTTGGACATGATCCAGGAAAGGCACACACCTGTCTATATAAGGTCCCACAGTTGACAGTGGATGTCAGTGCAAAAACCAAGCCATGAGGTCAAATGAATTGGTCCTTAGAGCTCCGAGACAGGATTGTGTCGAGGCACAGATCTGGGGAAGGGTACCAAAAAATGTCTGCAACATTGAAGGATCACAAGAACAAAGTGGCCTCCCTCCATCATTCTTAAATGGAAGAAGTTTGGAAACACCAAAACTCTTCCTAGAGCTGGCCGCCCGGCCAAACTGAGCAATCTGTGGAGAAGGGCCTTGGTCAGGGAGGTGACCAAGAACCTGATGGTCACTCTGACAGAGCTCTAGAGTTCCTCTATGGAGATGGGAGAAACTTCCAGAAGGACAAACAGCTCTGCATCACTACACCAATCATGCCTTTATGGTAGAGTGGCCAGACGGAAGCCACTCAGTAAAAGGTACATGACAGCCAGCTTGGAGTTTGCCAAAAGACTCTCAGACTCTCAGCGGCAGGGACTGGGAGACTAGTCAGATCGAGGCAAAGATGAACAGAGCAAAGTACAGAAAGATCTTTGATGAACACCTGCTAGAATAAGGCTGTAACTCAGGACCTCAGACTGGGGCGAAGGTTCCCCTTCCAACAGGACAATGACCCTAAGCAAACAGCCAAGACAACGCAGGAGTGGCTTCAGAAATGGATTCTCAATGTCCTTGAGTGGCCCAGCCAGAGCCCAGACTTGAAGCTGATCGAACATCTCTGGAGAGACCTGAAAATAGCTGTGCAGCAACGCTCCCCATCCAGCCTGACAGAGCTTGAGAGGATCTGCAGAGAAGAATGGGAGAAACTCCCCAAATACAGGTGTGCCAAGCTTGTCGCGTCATACCCAAGAAGACTTGATGCTGTAATCGCTGCCAATGGTGCTTCAACAAAGTATTGAGTAAAGGGTCTGAATACTTATGTAAATGTAATACCTCTGTTGTTGTTTTTTTAATTAGTAAAAATGTCTACAAACCTGTTTTTGCTTTGTAATTATTGGGTATTGTGTGTAGATTGATGATGGGAAAAAACTATTTAATACATTTTAGAATAAGGCTGTAACGTAACAAAATGTGGAAAAAGTCAAGGTGCCTGAATACTTTCCGAAGGCACTGTATGTATTAGTGCTGAGCCAAGCTCTGGCTTAGTAGCACTATACGTGATATACTGCAATATTGAGTGTGTTCACTCAGATTTAAGACACATACAATTAAAAAGACTTTCAAGCCATAGAAGTTCGTGACATATTACCGATGCAGGACTGCCATCATGCAACACAGATTAATTGGTCACACTGAAATTGCAATATTGAAATGAAGTACCCCTTACACACTTAAAACCCATTATTTTACACACATTTATTTAGAAATGGGAGAGAGCTGTAAAGTTCACAGTGGAAGCAGGGAGCAGTATAAAATCGACTGATTTATGATAAAAGCTTATTTTATAGGTAGAGCTAGCAGAAGTGTAGCAGCAAAGGCAGTGGAAGTGGAGGCAGAGGTAGAGGAGATGAAGCTATAGCACAGCAACAGCTGTAGATGTACAATATAGGAGCTGGTTACTGGTGGCAACAGGATACTGCTGCTAATCATTATCAGAGAGACAGTAATTGTGAGAGAAATTCATCCTGGATTACAGTACAGAAATTAGAGCCTTAAATGAAATGAGGACAAACATCCTTAACCTCAATTACTCTGTGTTCATCTCTATGGCTGGAATGAGGCAGATTTGGTACGTCTCTGATGCAGAACTGAGGGAGAGAGGCCAACGCACACACATCCCTGGGATCAGAGTGGGAGGCTGGGGAATGGATTAACAAAGCATATTAAATTATTTTAGAAAAAAATATATCAGGGAAGGCTCAAGAGAAGAGCAAGAGCTGTCTTATGTGCTCTCTTCAAGAACATTTTGGGGGGGAGAATAGTTTGCATTTTACTTTGTCTTTTCCCATGTCTCAACTGTGCAGATTAGTGTTTTCCAGTGCATATTATATAACGGTATAGTTTTGGATCTATTTTTCTAAATGAATTATTTTAAATAAGGAAAGCAATATTTTCCAGTATTTCATACCGAGTAGATAACTCAAGCGTTAAGAGATAATGTCAAGATTAAACTGCACAATTATGGGCATTAAGTGCTGATTAGCTAACATAATCTTCCGATTAAAGGATTGTAGATAATTCTAGGATTTCATCGCTTATTATCGACGAACAGACTTGCAGTTGAGCCAACAACTTTTTTAAAGTTCCAGTTTCAAGTTTTATTAGTCGTGTATACGAATCAGAGCAGGTGGTCAGTCCAGTTCAAGTGTTCTGCTGTCTGATGGCTATTCAAATAGAAACTGTCTCTAAGCCTGTTGATATCAGACCTTACCGTGATCTGGGGTCAGGATCTGGGGACCCATGCCAAATCTTTTCAGTCTCCTGAGGGGGAAAATGTGTTGTCGTGCCCTCTTCATGACTGTCTTGGTGTGTTTGGACCATTTATAGTTTGTTGGTGATGTGGACACCAAGGAACTTTCAACTCTGGACCCGCTCCACAACAGCCCTGTCGATGTGAATGGGGGCGTGTTCGGCCCTCCTTTTCCTGTAGTCCATGATCAGCTACTTTGTCTTGATCAGGTTGAGGGAGAGGTTGTTGTCCTGGCACCACACTGTCAGGTCTCTGATCACCTCCCTATAGGCTGTCTCATAGTTTTCGATGATCAGGCCTACCACTGTTGTGTCATCAGCAAACTTAATGATGGTGTTGGAGTCGTGCTTGGCCACGCAGTGGTGGGTGAACACGGAGTACAGGAGAGGACTAAGCACGCACCCTTGAGGGGCACCAGTGTTGAGGATCAGCGTGGAAAATGTGTTGTTGCCTACCCTTACCATCTGGGGGCAGCCCGTCAGGAAGCCCAGGATCCAGTTGCAGACAGAGGTGTTTAGTCCCAGGGTCCTTAGCTTAGTGATGAGCTTTTAAGGCACTATGGTGTTGAACGCTGAGCTGTAGTCAATTAACAGCATTCTCCCATCGGTGTTCCTTTTGTCCAGGTGGGAAAGGGCAGTGCGGAGTGCGATTGAGATTGCATCATCTGTGCAACTGTTGGGACAGTATGCGAATTTGAGTGGGTCATTTAGGCAGGTTACCTTCACTTTCTTGGGAAAAGGGACTTTGGTGGTCTGCTTGAAACATGTAGATATTACAGACTCGGTCAGGGAGAGGTTGAAGACACTTGCCAGTTGGTCCGCGCATGCTCTGAGTACACGTCCTGGTAATCGATCTGGCTCCATGGCGTTGTGAATGTTCACCTGGTTAAAGGTCTTGCTCATATTGGTTACGGAGAGCGTGATCACATAGTCATCTGGAACAGCTGGTCATCTCATGCATGCTTCAGTGTTGCTTGCCTTGGCAGAGCTCTAGAGTTCCTCTGTGGAGATGGGAGAACCTTCCAGAGGAACAAACAGCTCTGCAGCACTCCACCAATCAGGCCTTTAGGGTAGTGGCCAGACAGAAGCCACTCCTTAGTAAAAGGCACAACAGCCAGCTTGGAGTTTTCCAAAAGGCAGCTAAAGACTCTCAGACCATGAGAAACAAGATTCTCTGGTCTGATGAAACCAAGATTGAACTCTTTGGCCTGAATGTCAAGCATCATATCTGGAGGAAACGTGGCACCATCCCTATGGAGAAGCATGATGGTGGAAGCATCATGCTGTGGGGATGTTTTTCAGCGGCAGGGACTGGGAGACTAGTCAGGATTGAGGCAAAGATGAACAGAGCAAAGTACAGAGAGATCCTTGATATAAACCTGCTCCAGAGCGCTCAGGACCTCAGACTGGGGTGAAGGTTCACCTTCCAACAGGACAACGACCCTAAGCACACAACCAAGACAACGCAGTAGTGGCTTCGGGACAAGTCTCTGAATGTCCTTGAGTGGTCCAGTCAGAGCCCTGACTTGAACCCGATCGAACATCTCTGGAGAGAAAGGAAAATAGATGTGCAGCAACACTCCCCATCCAACCTGACAGAGCTTGAGAGGATCTGCAGAGAAGATTGGAAGAAAGTCCCCAAATACAGGTGTGCCAAGCTTGTAACGTCAGACTCAAGGCTCTAATCGCTGCCAAAGGTGCTTGAACAAAGTACTGAGTAAAGGGTCTGAATACTTATGTAAATTTCATATTTCCATTTATTTTTTATAAATTAGCAAAAAAATCTAAAAACCTGCTATTGCTTTGTCATTATGAGGTATTGTGTGTAGATTGATAAGAAAAAAATATATTTAATCAATTTTAGAATAAGGCTGTAACCTAACAAAATGTGGAAAAAGTCAAGGGGTCTGAAGACTTTGCGAAGGCACTGTATACCTGTTTGCTTTAAGTGTGTGGTATCTTTGTCACAGGAAACAAGCTGTAATAGCAGTGATAGGAGATTCAGCACCATTGAAATTATTGACAGAATTCTGATGTTCAGCACCACATTACACTGGACAGCGACTGTCTCTGGTGCAGCCTGTAAATAAGGCCTAACCATGGAAGTAACTCTGTTTGATATCAATGTGACTAACCAGGCTGTTTTTCAACCACACTTTTGAAATGTAAATAATAAGCAATACATGTTTACATTTTAGTAGACACTCTTATACAGAGCGACTTACAGGCGCAATTATGGTTAAGTGCCTTGCTCAAGGGCACATCGGCAGATTTTTCACCTAGCCAGCTCGGGGATTCAAACCACTGATCTTTCAGTTACTGGCCCAACACTTTTAACCGCTAAGCTACCTGCCACCCTAAACCATTTAAACTAACCGAAAATAGTCCTCTCCATTGTTGCTTCGAAATCCCAACCAAAAAGTGTTACATATTTTCATAAAATAAAGTATCTTTACATATCTTTATCCAGGAGGAGATTAAGTAAGTAGCTACATTAAGCCAGATGTGATCCCAGGTCTCAATGAAGCTGAGAGCAGTTCTTGCATGTCTTGTTTTAGTAAACATGCAAGGCAAAGGGGATTTAGCATGGATCTACTCTTACAAGCGCTCATGTCTGGCCGATTAACAAGCACAATGAGAAAGCAACAAATAAATTAGCATGGCAGCCGACAGACACAGCCACAGACAATCCATTCTACATCAAAGAAAGCTGGTGATTAGACCATGTCATCTTATAGCCCCAATGATCTCTATCACCTATCTGTCATCATTTGTATCTAAAAGCCACCAATAAAATGCTAATTGTTCTTAAATGTTAATGTCCCACCCCACAAATTCTAAAGAGGCCCTTGAGAGGCAAAACCATGCCAGTGTCTGCATCTATGGATCTGTGCATTTCAAAGTCTGACATTAATTAGGTAAGGGATGGGATTTAAAGTGGAAGGTAGTACAACTGTTTTACTGTGTTCCATCACAGTTAAATATGAAGGAAGGGGCATTATATACTCTCAATCGAAAAAGATTATTCATCTCAAGGGTAAAATAAAGGTTAAACAAAAACAACTGTAACTCATGAATTTATTTATCTCATTATGATTCAGGATCCTATATCTACACAGCATTCAGACTTCATACAAAGCAAAGCAAGCACATTTATGAAAGTTTTTCAGTGCTACTAGCTACAGTTGAAGTCGGAAGTTTACATACACTTAGGTTGGAGTCATTGAAACTCGTTTTTTCAACCACTCCACAAATTTCTTATAAACAAACTATAGTTTTGGCAAGTCGGTTAGGACATCTACTTTGTTCATGACACAAGTAATTTTCACAGCAATTGTTTACAGACAGATTATTTCACTTATAATTCACTGTATCACAATTCCAGTGGGTCAGAGGTTTACATCCACTAAGTTGACTGTGCCTTTAAACAGCTTGGGAAATTCCAGAAAATTATGTCATGGCTTTAGAAGCTTCTGATAGGCTAATTTACATAATTTGAGTCAATTGGAGGTGTACCTGTGGATTTATTTCAAGGCCAACCTTCAAACTCGGTGCCTCTTTGCTTGACATCATGGAAAAATCAAAAGAAATCAGCCAAGACCCCATAAAAAAATTGTAGACCTCCACAAGTCTGGTTCCTTTTTGGGGGCCATTTTTAAACGCCTGAAGGTACCACATTCATCAGTACAAGCAATAGTACGCAAGAATAAACACCATGGGACCACGCAGCCGTCATACCGCTCAGGAAGGAGACGCGTTCTGTCTCCTAGAGATGAACGTACTTTGGTGTGAAAAGTGCAAATCAATCCCAGAACAACAGCAAAGGACCTTGTGAAAGAGCTGGAGGAAACAGGTACAAAAGTATCTATATCCACAGTAAAACAAGTCCTATATCGACATAACCTGAAAGGCCGTTCAGCAAGGAAGAAGCCACTGCTCCAAAACCGCCATAAAAAAAGCCAAACTACGGTTTGCAACTGCACATGGGGACAAAGATCAACCGTGAAGCACGGGGGTGGCAGCATCATGTTGTGGGGGTGCTTTGCTGCAGGAGGGACTGGTGCACTTCACAAAATAGATGGCTTCATAAGGGAGGAAAATTATGTGGATATATTGAAGCAACATCTCAAGACATCAGTCAGGAAGTTAAAGCTTGGTCGCAAATGGGTCTTCCAAATGGACAATGACCCCAAGCATACTTCCAAAGTTGTGGCAAAATGGCTTAAGGACAACAAAGTCAAGGTATTGGAGTGGCCATCACAAAGCCCTGACCTCAATCCTATAGAAAATGTGTGGGCAGAACTGAAAAAGAGTGTGCGAGCAAGGAGGCCTAGAAACCTGACTCAGTTACACCAGCTCTGTCAGGAGGAATGGGCCAAAATTCACCCAACTTATTGTGGGAAGCTTTTGGAAGGCTACCCGAAACGTTTGACCCAAGTTAAACAATTTAAATGTAATGCTCCCAAATACTAATTGAGTGTATGTAAACTTCTGACCCACTGGGAATGTGATGAAAGAAAAGCTGAAATAAATCATTCTCTCCACTATTATTCTGACATTTCACATTCTTAAAATAAAGTGGTGATTCTAACTGACCTAAGACAGGGAATTTTTACTAGGATTAAATGTCAGGAATTGTGAAAAACTAAGTTTAAATGTATTTGGCTAAGGTGTATGTAAACTTCCGACTTCAACTGTATATAGAATCAATTAGTTGGATTATTTGTTGGATTTCAGTCCGACTGTTCTTTCTACCAAAAAGCTCTGACACATGAGTTGAATCAAATGCCACCATTGTTAAAGAGCATTAAGTCCTTATTTCTAGGATAGCCCTAGCCTACAGTACCCTCATGTCGTTTTTCACAGTATACCAGTACCACGGTACTGTCATGGTACCAAAACCTCATGATACAACATTTTAGGATACCTAGTACCATTTCATATGATACTACCACATTTTTGGTGGTATCATATGCCCCACCGATCTAAAGAAGCCGCTGGCGCCTGTTATAAAATGTTTATAAAGCCAGTTTTATCTACAAATTTAAGCAACAGCCACTAACTAGTCACTTGTACGCGCCGGTCCAATAATATCCACTTCACTTTCATACGCTTATCACGTGTGGCAGGTATAATCTGCCAGCCGCATTTCCTTCCATCCATCACTCACCTGCTTCTCTCCGTCCACTCTTCCTGCACATCTATTCCTTCATCAGTTTTTAAAATATAATTTAGGCGTGATGGCGAGGGGGGATGCAGACCATGATGAGTCTTCTGTTGTTACATATGTACTGTATATTCAATACATTGGAGCAGCATGCAGAGCGAGCAAAGTTGATACATTGTATACAGTGGTGGAAAAAGTACTCATTTTTCATACTTGAGTAAAAGTAAAGATAACTTAATAGAAAATTACTTAAGTAAAAGTGAAAGTCATCCAGTAAAATACTACTTGAGTAAAAGTCTAAAAGTAGTTGGTTTTAAATATACTTAAGTATCAAAAGTAAATGGAATTGCTAAAATGTACTTAAGTATGACAAGTAAAAGTAGAAACCCTTTCAAATTCCTTATATTAAGCAAACCAGACGGCACAATGTGATTGTTGTTTTTTATTGGTAGATAGCCAGGGGCACACTCCAACACTTAGACATCATTAACAAACGAAGCATTTGTGTTTAGTGAGTCCGCCAGATCAGAGGCAGTAGGGATGACCAGGGATGTTCTCTTGATTTGAATTGACCCATTTTCCTGTCAAAATGTAACAAGTACTTTTGGGTGTCATTGAAAATGTATGGAGTAAAAAATACATTATTTTCTTTAGGAATACAGTGAAGTAAAAGTTGCCAAAATATAAATAGTAAAGTACAGATATTCCAAAAAACGTTTTACTTAAAGTACTTTACACCACTGATTGTATATCATTTCCCTGGTATAATTACCAAGAGCACCAGCCAGTCAGATAGGCTTTGTAAGTTCGCTTTCACCCAGTAGTGCCAGAGAGGAAAAACCACTTCACGACAGTCATGCTTGCAGCTTTACATCAAAGAAAACAGCTTGTCTGTAGATCAAACGGTAAAAAGAATATGACTCATATTACCTGAGCTACCTTTTTTTCTTACTACGCGACTTCGTGCGCATTTGGTGTAATTTCACAAAACATGTAGAGGGCCGTTTTAAACTAATCCAGTTTGTTATTGTTTTGATAACAATGTTGTTCAGTCATGTTACCTAGCTAGCTAACAACCTAGTAACTTGACAGTAGGTCTAGGCAAATTTGATTGGCACAAGAAGAAAGGAAAAGGGTCTGCTACTCATGAGATATGTTTCAAAGGTAGGATTCACATAGGCCTAACTATATCAAAATTCTATCTCTTTCTGGTGCTTCTTACATTCTGTTTGGTGCCTAACGTATTTAAAGTTGGAAGCAGTGTGTATGTTTGTCGGAGAGAGAGAGTGGTATTTATGATGGCGACAGAGAGAGTGTGTGTGTTAGCTGAAGAGTAAAGGTTTCACGTGTGAATATCAGTGACAAAGCTTTTTTTGTGTAGCACATGTGCATAACATTTAGATAACGGGAACAAGTGTCATGGGACTGGACGAAAAGGACACTAGGCCACTCTGAACCTCCAAAGGTGACAGAGGTGACAGGTATTGTTCTGCCCTTAATGTCAGATAACCGGAGCTTACATTTTGACGAACAGGTATCAGTAGGAATTAAATATCCCATCAGAGAAGCTAGCCATGGTATTGGTATGAATTCAGGGCCTTGAAGCCACTGTCTGACTCCGTCTCCATTGTTATCCATACTGAGGAGCTATACTCAACTTAGTGGCCAGTGATGTGGCCTGCAGCAGTTGAGAAATCTATATCTAGTCACTGATTAAAGGAGTCGATATGTGAAGCAGTAATTGGGTTTAACCTGCCGGGGTCCTGCCTCACTGCAGACTGGCAGGAATGGCTCATCAGCTAGGTCAACATTGGATGACTATAGGGGCAGAAGGCAAAAAACGATTCAATTTTCAGTTGAATTTAATGAGACCATACCGGCATCTCACCAGTGGAATCCTCATGCAGAGCAGGGGAGAGCAGAGCAACACATTGGTGTGATAAGCAAAACCTACAGTTTTCTAAAATGAGAATTTCTCAACAACTGTTCATAATGCACTAGTGCATAACCTATGCATAAGTAAATACATCATTAACGTAATCTATTAGCAACAGCCAATTATCTGTAAACAAGTGCATCACACCTATAGCCTTCCAATTAAAACCAGGAGAAACACATGCATATTTTAAAAGCAGTGGTATATAAGGTGCATATTATGTTGTCCATTATGCTACAAATGATGATAATGATATAGTCATCTCATACCACTCAGTGTGCTGTTACCCAGTGGCATAGCGCAGTTTGGTGAGGTGCCCCCACAAGGTCCAAACAAGCCCCCCCCCCTGACTTCCTGCAATTCTACACATTTTTCCATGTGCCAAAGAGAACAATATTTTTTACATTCATGCTGGATGGACCTAGCAGCTGGGTCTTTTTGAATGATATCATTAGGTTATTTCCAGGATGCATGGCTTATTAGGGGCGTGGCTTTCAGTTCGATCTTATTGGCCACCCATGAGAGTAAATGTAATTCCTGTTAATCATAGTATGTTTGGATACTGCACATGTAAATTGTTCAGTTTTGTTGTTGTTGCATTTGCCATATTCCTAGAGAATATTATGATTATTTATTACATATTATAATAAGGTATGCTACCTTTAATACATAATAAGGTATGCCACCTTGTTGTATCCCAACAATGAGACTTACAAAGGGTTTTAGAGAACACAAACTTCTGTAAGCCTCATTGAAGATACAAAAATGTCAACGTCCAACCTTAACGTGTGATAACTATACAACAAACTGATGAACAGGAATTACATTTACTCTCACGGGTGGCTAAAAATAACTATGTGAAAGCCACGCCCCTACTAAACTACACTGACAGTTTTCTGATCTGACCTGCTGTGTCATATCACTATAACCCAACATCAACAACCCAACCGTGCTCTTTTTAAAGAAAGCAACCCAACTAAGTGACCCAACGCCTGCAACCCAGTAGTTGGGTCAACCAAACAACCCACCATTTTTTTGTTGTAGTTGGATATTCATTTATCAAAATGAAAAGTAGTCTCGTTTAAAAATCTGACTGTATCCACTCACCCATATCTGCGTGCCTGGCTTTTCCCCAGTGTTCGAAGGCGTAATCCCCAGCACAGATCACCGCGCCGTTCTCCACCGTTCTCCAACACTTGGCTTCGTTCTATCCGTGGGCAATGCGCGCGTCGCCTCACTAGACAAACACGAAGACTGACTCACCTGCTCTCATGCTAAACAATTCATCCAAACGTTAATGGTTTAGATATCGCAAATTCAAGTTTACCCCCATGACTACATCCACGATTAGTTAACTTTTGTAGTTATATTCAGAATAGCGTTTAAATTACGCATGAATGTAGGCTATTTTTGACGTAAGGAAAAAATACCCCACGCACAAAACTCATATTTTTGTGCTATGATTTTATCCACAACAGCAATACACAAAATAAAGAAAACGCTAAAGGCAGGATGAAAAGTTAAATAAACTCTACATTTTGCTACAAAAAGAAAGACCCCCCTTTCAAGATGCCCTCATAGCTGTCTTGCCACAAACATCAAGAGGAAGCGTCGTATTCTGAGGGAGACCAGAGGAATCCGGGCTGTCATTACAGTGTGCAGTCTGATGCGAGCGTGCGCCCGTGATTGCGCGCGCGCCTGAGTGTGCGTGTGTATGTGCGTGTGCTTGTGTGTGTCAAGCAGAGCTGCAGCAGTGGAAACAACAGTTTAGTCTGCAGGTGGCTCTGTAAAATGACTGCCCTTCTGGTTTATGGGCTCAGATTGATGTTTAATACACCCCTTTTCTATCTACCTCGATCGTCTTCCCAAAACACTATTCTGCTAACCCAGTATCGCCTACGCACTCGATTCGGAAGGCAAATTCACGAATGTTGTGCTAACATTGAGGAATACGGAGGGCTACTGTACACAGGAAGGAACTTGATTTATAATGAGGGATACCGGTTGAAAATCGGACCTCTGAAATGAAAATGGTGGCCCTCCCTTCAATAAAATATATTTTTACCTGACCCTCCCTGAACACTTAAAAAAAAAAAAGGGACCCTCCCCTATACCCAAAATAATATTTAAAACATAAAGTGGATAGCAGAGAACATGCCTACAGGTTACCCAGTGGTGTAAAGTACTTCAGTAAAAATACTTTAATGTATTACTTAATTCGTTTTTGGGGGTATATGTACTTTACCCAAAAGTACTCGTTACATTTTGACAGGAAAATGGTTCATTTCACACACTTATCAGAAGAACATCCCTGGTCATCCCTACTGCCTCTGATCTGGCGGACTCACTAAACACAAATGCTTTGTTTGTAAATGATGTCCGAGTGTGAAAGGATTTCAACTTTTACTTTTGATACTTAAGTACATTTTAGCAATTCCATTTACTTTTGATACTTAAGTATATTTAAAACCAAATACTTGTATACTTTTACTCAAGTAGTATTTTACTAGGTGACTTTCACTTTTACTTGATTCATTTTCTATTAAGGTATCTTAACTTTTACTCAAGTATGAAAATGGAGTACTTTTTCCACCACTGAGTTTACCCTCACTCCTAGGACAGACCAGGGCTGGGTTTACCAAAAGCATCGTGGCATTAAGATCATCTTAATTCCATTGACACTAAATGGACAGAAGATTATCTTAGTGCTACGATACTTTTGGGAAACCCATTTGAGAGCCTTAGATATGCAATTTTAGAAACTTTTCTTGTTTTTGTATGCATTACATTGCGAAAGTAGCCAGAAGGTTGTGGATTCACAGACCCCCGCGGACAAGGGTAGGGGTGAAAAGAAATCCAATATAATAAAAGCACTGCATGAATCTATCACCTTATTTTCAGTCCAGGAAAAAATAGCCTTTTATTAACTCATTTCATGGAATTTTATGTCAAGTTACATGACTGGAGACAAGCAGAATATTTTTTAATACCACAACAGAGCATTCAGCACTCTAGACTTTTTGATTTCTATACAGGCCATTGTTAAAAAAGAGGACACCGGTAGTCTAAGTTTGGAACAATGCTAAAGTTGTCTATCACCTCTAAAAATGTAGCGCAACAGAACCAGTTACAACTGAAGTATCTGATCATCTATGAATTCAAGAAAAAGTCAGTTGTTTAACACAGCAGCCGCATATCATCAGGTAGGCCTATATGCACTTGTAACTTTTTTCTTTTGGAAAAATATAATTTTCTGATTTATTCTGTTTTATTCAATGATATTTTTGTTAGAATATATATTTGTGTTGACTGTGGTTAGGGCATGGGAATATAAAAGCATCTGCTTCTCGAATTAGCCTACTTTCAGCACCCATGCGCTGTCCAGCTCTGCGTGTGCCAATTCATAGTAATATAAGTTATATAAATTACTAAAATATGGCTTATTGTAAGGTAAATAACTCTGATAAATAGCTTCATTATGGGCAACAAAACATATTGTTTTTATTCAAATCAATTATAGCAGTAGCAAGCTTACCTCCGGTCCTCCTCATTTTCCAGCTCTTCCTCTCAAACTGACAAGGACATCAGTAAGCCTATTCCGCGTGCACAGATCAAGGTTTATGTTAGCTGGAAATTGCCGACTTATGCCCCCCCCCCCCAAAAGAAAAGCAGACAAAAATGACTGAGAAAAAAAATCTATTTGTAAAATAATGCTTTTTATTCATTGATGGAAATACCAGTCAATGTAAATAGTAAATACATTTGACCTTCATGCTTATCCGTCTATAGGTTAATTTGCATAATTTAGTGGAATTAAATGGGCCTGTGTGTATTTCCATTAGTCATCATGTACAGTGCATTCGGAAAGTAGTCAGACCCCTCATTCAATAAAAAAAAAAAAAATGTTTTTAAATGTATTACAAATAAAAACATAAGTACCTTATTTACACAAGTTTTCAAACCCTGCTATGACACTTGAAATTGAGCTCAGGTGCATCCTGTTTCCATTGATCATCCTTGAGATGTTTCTACAACTTGATTGGAGTGCACCTATGGTAAATGTAATTGATTGGACATGATTTGGAAAGGCACACACCTGTCTATATAAGCTCCCACAGTTATCAGTGCATGTCAGAGCAAAAACCAAGTCATGAGGTTGAAGGAATTGTCCATAGAGCGCCAAGATAGGATTGTGTCGTGGCACAGATCCGGGAAAGGGTACCGCAGCATTGAAGATCCTCAAGAACACAGTGGCCTCCATCATTCTTAAATGGAAGAAGTCTGGAACCACCCAGACTCTTCTTAGAGCTGGCCGCCCGGCCAAACAGAAATCGGGAGAGAAGGGCCTTGGTCAGTGTAAAGGACATCACGCTGCTTGCTTAACAAATACCCCTTCCTCCTAATTCAGCCCATACCTGGTGCGAACTCGGGACCTCTGCCTCGCTAGCACAGGTGACCGCCCTCCTGAATCATTTTACAAGTTGGCGCCTCGCGAAAAGCTAGTTATTCGCTGGTGCAAGTGGGGACAATTCAGGCCGAGGAGTAAGTTTTATACATCCATGTGTTAAAGTACAATAGCACACCTAAATCAACTTGTCAATTAAAATAACACTTAAGGAATTTTAACAATATAATATGGCTAACCAGAAGAAAATAATAAAAAATAATCTACAAAGAACTTTTGAGATTAAGGAAGGTTCTTTATAGAACATTCCCCATAAAGGTTTTATAAAGAACCGTAAAAGGGTTCTATATATCCCCCAAAAGGGTTGTAACCACAGCGGAACAGTTTTTTGGTGGTATACAGGAGCTTTTATTAATGGTTCATTATAGAGGGCTTGCAGTTGACGTATGACGACTCCTGGCAGCCATGTTGGAAGACCACCGTAGTCATTCTTCTGACAAGTGGCTACCCCAAACTGCATGATAACAGTGCCTAAAACTAGTTGATTCAACACCACTGTCATTCTCTGTAGAGTATTTGGCTGGTCTAACAGGGCAGAAGAGACAACGGGAAAAAAATATGTTTATAGATTCCCCGCAATCATGAAACACCAGTGTTGATACCACCATAAGGCTCAAGAACTGTCAGAAAAGCAAAGAAACCTTTTTGCCCATCAATACCTGAACCCAGACAGCTGTCAGTAACGGGTCTGCTGTGAAAATTTAATTACTGGTAAGTTAAGTCTGATTGATTTCGACCTTAGTTTAGATGTTGTGCCAACCAGGTATTTTAGGTTAACAGAAAGTTAACCTAAATTAGCTAGCTCGATAGCTTGTAGCCTAGCAATTAGCATGTATCGCTTGAGTTTAATGTTATGGGGAAGCTATTTTTCACCATAAAAATTCACCTTTATAACAAAGGATTGCATACCTCTTCAATTGCATTTGCCGACAAATGTAAGCTTACTATTCCTAATGTTATGAGTAGATTGGATGGTGATAATTTAGGCTATTAATAAGTGCGTAGTGGCTATATCAGAGACATTTCCTTTGCAGAGGAAAAATGTAGACTTTGATAAACATTTCATCCAATTCTACTACACTTTATATGACTGAAGAAATTAGCAGAATCTTTTTTTAATACAATGGTAGCCTAGGCCTACCCTACTGACACTGACAACAGATTAATACAAACGGCCTTGTCTTGAATGCATATAACCTAGGCCTATGAAAAAGGGGTCCTGGCTAAAGAAATATCCAGCTTTTGTCAAAAGTACATTTGAAGTCGGAAGTTTACATACACATAGGTTGGAGTCATTAAAACGTATTTTTCAACCACTCCACAAAATTCTTGTAAACAAACTATAGTTTTGGCAAGTTGGTTAGGACATCTACTTTGTGCATGACACAAGTAATTTTCATAACAATTGTTTACAGACAGATTATTTCACTGTATCACAATTCCAGTGGGTCAGAAGTTTACATACACTAAGTTGACTGTGCCTTTAAACAGCTTGGAAAATTATGTCTGTTAGAAAAGTTTGGCCATAATGACCATCGTTATGTTTGGAGGAAAAAGGCGGAGGCTGGCAGGCCGAAGAACACCATCCCAACCGTGAAGCACGGGGGTGGCAGCATCATGATGTTGGGGTGCTTTGCTGCAGGAGGGACTGGTGCACTTCACAAAATAGATGGCATCATGAGGAGGAACATTATGTGGATATATTGAAGCAACATCTCAAGACATCAGTCAGGAAGTTATAGCTTAGTCGCAAATGGGTCTTCCAAATGGACAATGACCCCAAGCAAACTTCCAAAGTTGTGGCAAAATGGCTTAAGGACAACAAAGTCAACGTATTGGAGTGGCCATCACAAAGCCCTGACCTCAATCCTATAGAAAATGTGTGGGCAGAACTGAAAAAGTGTGTGCGAGCAAGGAGGCCTACAAACCAGACTCAGTTACACTAGCTCTGTCAGGAGGAATGGGCCAAAATTCACCCAACTTATTGTGGCAAGCCTTTGGAAGGCTACCTGAAACGTTTGACCCAAGTTAAAAAATTTAAAGCTAATGCTACCAAATACTAATTGAGTGTATGTAAACTTCTGACCCACTGGGAATGTGATGAAAGAAATAAAAGCTGAAATAAATCATTCTCTCCACTATTATTCTGAAATTTCATATTCTTAAAATAAAGTGGTGATCCTAACTGACCTAAGACAAGGAATTTTTACTAGGATTAAATGTCAGGAATTGTGAAGAACTGAGTTTAAATGTATTTGGCTAAGGTTTATGTAAACTTCCAACTTCAACTGTATATCTTTTGCATCTTAGCTAACCCTAACCTAATTCTCCTAACCTGCTGCCTAAATTCTCAGAATTTGCTACGGAATGTCAAATTTGACGTTGATTTGACAAAAGCTGAATCCCTTCTAGCCATGGCCATGAAAAGGGGAGATGAAAATTGTACAATATGACAGCCATATAGCCTGGAGGACATTATTGTCCAAAGAAACTCCAGTGGTTATCATATATTCATATGACAACCCAATGATCATTTTTTGAGAACTTTATTCTTAAGAGGGAGGAAAATGTATGGACATTACAGCACAGGACAAAGGCCTCAATGGCATAGCACAACCTGCTGTGTTGACTATTGATTGTTCAAGCCCAAAAATAGACGTCATCTTTTTATGACAATAAAACATCTGAATGAATTAAATACAACCAAACCATTAAGAGCCCTGATGGTGTAGGTGACCTGAAGTGATTTTCTAACATCAGGTTTGCTTTTAATTTGTTTATGTACTACTGTAGGTTCACCAGCTGACCTCTATCTAGACACCCATGCAGACTGGATTCCCACTGTGAAGATGAGCAGTGCTTCAGCAGCATCAGTTTCTACTTCTACTACTTAGTCCTTTTCCAGATATGAAAGGAGACATCCCTCAATTATACAAGATGGTTGTTATATGCTGTGCTTTGGTCAATCTGAATGATTCTGTTGTGCCAATTGAGTAGAGCACCTTCACCTTGTCGTCATGACAAAAGTGCCCCCTTAACCTCAAACAGTGTGAATATATAAAATGTCATTTAGAACGTGTACAATACGATTGTTTATGATATTGTACTTTTCTAATGGGCTATATTGTTGTATGGGTGAAATTAAAAGTATTTTGTCATCTCTGCTTTGCCTAGCCCCATTGAATGAAACATCTTTATCATCCAACAATTTTTTTTATTTACAATTTGAAATACATTTAACATAGACAATGTAATTGTTGTGGTAGTCTTTGGCAAAACCATCTTCATTATCACAGTGGCACCTACAAGTGCCACTCAGACCTTGGCGAAAAGTATCTGGCAGTGAACTTGGTGGTAGTAGTTGTGTGTGTGTATTAAGCTAACGATCCCATCTCCTGCTTCCAGACATTTCACCACCTAGATTACAAGGGTTGGATTTGCGCCAACAAATGTAACATTAGAACAAGGCATGCACAAAATCTAGTATAATGATTAGCCTCATATCCATTATCTACTGGTATCGTTTTTAATTTGAGAACATATAGCTGAACAATATGTGAACGGTGTGTGAGTTAAGCTATTCTCTGCTTCAGATGCACAATGTCAAGGGATGCATTGCAAATGCACATAAGGCTTAAAGGCGCTGCATGGTTAATCCGGAGTCTGCATTGGCCGTGCAGCATTTACGTGATATGGCCTCTGCAGAAGCCAGGGCACTCCTACTTCTTGCGCTTCGCGGCGCAGCACAGAGCTGTTGTGAAGAAAGTGAGGAACTCTCGCCCCCAACTACTGTCAACCAATCATGTCAATGCAGAGCTACATGGAGGCCTTCCCATTGTTACAAAATTTGTTACGGAACAGAGCTCAATTTGGCCTCTGCAATTGTGTCACACCATCCATACGGCACTTCCTAGCACATTTTCAGGTCAAGCATGAATTGGCTCTAATGCCATATTACTGTAGGCCAGTGGTTCTCATCTCCAGACCTCATGGACCCAGAACAGTGCAGTTTTATTGTAGCCACAGACACACACCTGATTCAACTTAGCAACTAATCATCAGGCCCTCAATTAATTGAATCAAGTATGATTTTCCAGGGCTACAACAGGTGTGTTTGGGGTACTCAAGGACTGGAGTTGGGAACCACTGCTGTAGTCCTATGGCTGCATTGGAGTTGCATGCCATTATCAGTTGCGAAATGGGTTCACATAGCAAATATCCTAAACAAAATTGTGACAATCAAAAAACTAATTGGAGAGCTTATGACTGAACAAAAAGGTAATGTTCATTTGAGAATACAGAGAAATCAGAGACAGATTCCCTTCCCTCATTTTGTTGCTGGATTGTGATCTGTGATTAATCAACATCAACACTAGTTCATCTTGAATAATAATTAAGTTAACAAACTAAACAAATTGAAAGACTTACCTTCAATCAACACTTTCATATCGTTTTAAAGTGTACAAGTAAGTGAACTCATATGTAAAGGTTCAACAGTTTAGTAACAAGTAGGCTATTACTACTAAAACACAATTTCAGGTAAAAAAAGAAAGAAGTAAATACCAGAGGTGGCCAACGTCACTCCACTGATCCCTGATCTACTAGGTGAGCAGACTTCTGTTGCAGCCCAGCGATAACACACTTGATTATAAACTAATTAGGTTTGATACGTTGAATCAGGTGTGTTAGTACTGGGCTGGAAGAGAAGCCTGCACACCACAAGAGGTTGGTGGCACCTTAATTGTGGAGAACGGGCTCGTGGTAATGACTGGAGTGGTATCATTCATGGTTTCCAGGTGTTTGATGCTGTTCCATTTGCTCTGTCCGGACATTATTATGAGCCGTTCTCCCCTCAGCAGCCTCTACTGCTGCACACCCAGCAGGGTTGGCCTGCTACAGTTGTAATAGGTTTATACAATGTGTGACCTTGAACTGTATTTTTGTTCACAAAATTTGCTAACATATACAGTAATCCATTGTATACAAGGATGACCCTTATTCTCTTGGGACATTCATTGGGACCTCTTCATCTGCAGACAGGGTTTGGAAGCTCTCTGTACATGAGATCAGAAAACATCAAAGAAACAGGCTGCATTATACTCAAGTTAGACAGCCCTGACTATTATGTTGCTAGATCGCTCTCTGTCCTCAGTTTCTCACCAGGGACTGAAACTGGAGAATAGTTTCACAATGTCCTCCCACAAAGTTACCTGCCCTATCCAGAGTAGCCTACTCTCCCTTCCAGCTGGAAGTGCTAGCTAATCCTTTCATCCTCTTCCACGGCTGTTAGCAAGCTACCTACCTAGCTACAAATGCATCAAGATGGCTAACTACCTAATATGAAGTTATTTAATTCATGTAGCTAGCTAGCTAGCTATACAGAATGTAAAGTTAGCTAACTAGCGAACATTACGTTAGCAGCTCATTTGAGTTAGCCTGCACTCCAATTTTCTGTGTCAAGCTAGCTAATAATACATTGTTTTATTACTTTCAACATATTTACTTACTTGAATAGGTTCATCCACTGTCTCCATTTTCTGGGTCCTTAGAAAAACTTAACTTCTTCCCGAAGTTTCTGGTGGTAACAAAATGCAGCCAGTCATGTGGACGATTGGAGGACTTTCAACAGACTGAGTTTGGTCTTCCGACATGGTGATTTGTGACACAACAAAGCGCTCTATAGAAGCTTAAGAAAGGGTTATTTTTTGTGTGTGTATGAGTCATTGTGATTCACATGAAGGTGATCATTATACAATGGGTCATCCCTATCACTCATATTGGGCAATTACAAGGGATGAAAAGGGTAGACCTGCGAGTCAGATCTGAACAGGAAAAATCACACTGTTTGACAAGCATTAAGGGCCAAATCATTCTAATTCATCTGCTGGTCAGACAATTGGCTTATGTTCAAGCTGTTCCTGTGATCTGAGGGCATGTCATAGATGATATAAACTCAAGTTGAAAAAGTTAGGAGGAGAACTCAGGTGTGGAACACAGAGTTCTGTATAAGACTGTGAGCTTTTACATTAGAAGTTGATTAATGTACAATAAGTTGGTGTTAGTTTCCTAGTTAATTAGCCACCACCATCTCATGCAACCAATCATACACATGAACAGGTGACATTAACAGACACCACCACCTTGATTGAAGTATATCTAAACCATCTCAAGGCCATGGTTACATCATACATCACATACTGTACCAGTACAAGTCTGACTGCACATAGGGAAGGAAGGAAGGAAGGAAAGGAAAGTTAGGAAAAGGAAGGAAAGTCAGCCAAAACTTAAAACCAACATCAATATGGAGGAGTCAACATACACTTGTAAGTAAAAACGAATGTAAATAAGTTAGAAATTGTGCTACTAATGCACATGACGGCACAAACACATATCGTAAAAGTAATTATGTTTTTGTTTGGTTAGCTTTTGGAAACGTTAGTTAGCACATACAACTTTCCCTGACAATACACTTATACATTGTAATTTAAAATTTACCAGACATTGTCGGGTGTCTGCAGATGCGTTGTCTTTTAGCCAAGATAGGAAATGCAATCATAATTGACGGTAGTGCATAAAGAACACACAACAGCTACCGGTGGTTCTATGATGACTGAAAACACAACCGTGGGACGAACAAGTGACACATTTCCAGGCAAGGGCGGTCCATTTAAAATGAATTCATTCTTTTTTTAAATTTAAATTTTATTATTCAAAAAAAAAAAAAATACATTTATTTTATTCATAATACAAAAATCAACTTACATTGCTACATCAAACATGTCTAGCAAACCAAACACAGGTATTAACAATGCTCAAACATACAAAAAATATAAATACAAATAAAATACAAAAAATAAACAATTTAAGTGCAATTATATTCACTCTGAAAATATCTTATTATAATGATTCATGAAGATGTTATTCTTGTTGTTATTCACTAGGGTTAGTGTTTTAATAAGATAATTAAATTCAATCAGAAAACTTGGTAATATTGGTATAGAATTTAGTAATTTCTGTTTGTGTATAAAGTATTTGACAACAAGAATTTAAAAAAATTACAATAATTTCAGTGGTTTTGTTATCATTGCAATAGTAACATATTATATATTTTATGTTAAAATTATAGGCAGTGTTCATAATGTTAAATAAGTACTTTGTAAGGTTTTCCCAAAATTCTGACATAAATTTACATTCAAAGAACAAGTGAGACAGATTCTCACCTTTTTCACAGAAAACACAGATATCATCAATAGCCACACATTTGGAAATCATAGAATTACATGGATATATCTTATGTAAAATTTTGAAGTGCACTTCCTTAACTTTGTTTGGTATACAGTATTTGTAAGGCCTTAACCATGCATTTCTCCAGACAATGTCAGGAATAAGCATGTTCCAGAAAAACTTTCCTCTCGGTGTAAGTTGGTTTTGTGAATGAAGAATTTGTCTTATATATTTATTACAACAAGATTTATCAAGTAAGCCCACGCCTTCCAATCTGAGTTCTGGATAAACTTTGTGATCATTCCCAAAATTAAGATGACTTTTCATAAGTGTAGTTAGACCACTGGGAACGGCTTTGATCACAGAAATAAACTCTCTGAAAGGTATTGGAAACTCTTTCAATGTTATAAATTGTTCATATGTGAGAATGTTCTTGATATTTTCGACAACAAGGGTAATAAAGTCAATATTCCTCTCATGCCAGCTGGGGTAGAACAATGACTTATTCCTTACAGTTATGTCTGAATTATTGCACAAAAGAGCTTTATGAGGGGAAAAATTGTGCAGGAAACATATTTTCCAGGCCAGTAAAGCTTGTTGGTGAAACCTAGCCAAATTAGCAGGAAATCCTTCAGGAATATAATTACATTTCAGTAAAAATTGATTCTTTGGAATGAAATACCATATTGAATCAGTATCGAGCAAACATTTTTTCAAACAGTGTATCTTGAAAGTGTTATTTATGTCAACAAAATCCAACACTTCTAGACCGCCTTCAGCTCTTTTGTTAGAAAGGACATATTTTTTTAGTTTGTGAGACATATTTTTCCAGATGAAGTCAAGAAAGGTCTTATTGATCTCTTTACAAGTAGCTGGATTTACACATAACGATAATGAGGGGTACACAAAACGAGACAGTCCCTCTGCCTTGGACAGAAGTACTCTCCCAAGTATAGAAAGATCTCTTTGTAGCCAATTATTAAATATATTTTTAGTTCTCTTAATTTTAGGAGAGAAATGCAAATGTTGTCTGACTAAGTGGTTTTTTGACAGATGTATTCCTAAATATTTAACACAGTCCTTTACAGGAATATTTTCAATTTCTTTATCATCAGAGTCAAATAAACATAAGATTTCACATTTAGAAACATTCAGCATTAATCCCGATGCAATAGAAAATGCAGTTATAGCATTAAGGGCATGTGTGACCTGGTCTTTGTCTCTTAAGAAAAGAGTAGTTGGGAAATTTTGATTTCTTTGTTAAAAATGGTTAAGCCATACAAATTTGCATCATTCAGAATATCTAGAGATAGAAGTTCCACAACCAAAATGAATAAAAATGGCGAAATTGGGCATCCCTGTCATACACTTCTGTTGATACTAAATATTTTGGAAGTATTAAGGTTTAGTAGCACAGAACTATTTATATCTTTGTAAAACATGCAAATTACTTTAATAAAATGTTCACCAAATCCAAAAAGTTTAAGAGACTGTCAGGGATTGTGTGCAGAGAGGTAGCGGAGTCAAGCACAGGACACAGGTGTTGAGCAAAACAACGGCGTTTACTCAAAATACAAGCAAAAATTCTTCATAGGGAATATAACAAACACACATGCACCAACAACAACCACTAACGAAACAAACAATCACGGACAGAACAGAAATGTATGCCAGAGGGTTAAATAGGGAACATGATAGGGGAATTGAAACCAGGTGTGTGTAATACAGATAAAACAAAACTGAGAAATGGATCGGTGGTGACTAGAAAGCCGGTGACATCGACCGCCGAACACCACCCGAACAAGGAGAAGGGCCGACTTCGGCGGAAGTCGTGACAGTACCCCCCCCCCCCCCCCCTTGACGCGCGGCTCCAGCCGCGCGACGACACCGGCCTCGGGGACGACCCGGAGGGCGAGGTGCAGGGCGATCCGGGCGGAGACGGTGAAACTCTTGTAACATTGAAGGATCTAGAATGTCCTCCACCGGTACCCAGCATCTCTCCTCCGGGCCGTACCCCTCCCACTCCACGAGGTACTGAAGGCCCCTCGCCCGACGCCTTGAGTCCATGATGGCTCGTACGGTATACGCCGGGACCCCCTCGATGTCAAGAGGGGGTGGAGGAACCTCCCGCACCTCAGACTGCTGGAGCGGACCAGCCACCACCGGCCTGAGGAGAGACACATGGAACGAGGCGTTAATGTGATAATCAGGGGGGAGTTGTAACCTATAACAAACCTCGTTCAGTCTCCTCAGGACTTTAAATGGCCCCACAAACTGCGGACCCAGCTTCCGGCAGGGCAGGTGAAGGGGCAGGTTTCGGGTCGAGAGCCAGACCCGATCCCCCGGTGCATACACCGGGGCCTCACTGCGGTGGCGGTCGGCACTCACCTTTTGCCTCCTGATGGCCCGTTGTAGCCACACATGGGCAGCGTTCCATGTCTCCTCTGAGTGCCGAAACCATTCATCCACCGCAGGAGCCTAAATCTGGCTCTGATGCCATGGTGCCAGGACCAGCTGATAACCCAGCACACACTGAAAAGGTGATAGGTTGGTAGAGGAGTGGCGGAGGGAGTTTTGGGCCATCTCCGCCCAGGGGATGTAAACCGCCCACTCCCCCGGCCGGTCCTGGCAGTAGGACCTCAGAAACCTACCCACATCCTGGTTGACTCTTTCCACCTGCCCGTTACTCTCGGGGTGGAAACCTGAGGTAAGGCTGACCGAGATCCCCAGGCGTTCCATAAACGCCCTCCAGACTCTAGACGTAAATTGGGGACCCCGATCAGAAACTATATCCTCAGGCACCCCGTAGTGCCGGAATACGTGGGTGAACAGGGCCTCCGCAGTTTGTAGAGCCGTAGGGAGACCGGGCAAAGGAAGGAGACGGCAGGACTTAGAAAACCGATCCACAACGACCAGGATTGTGGTGTTACCCCGCGACGGGGGAAGATCCGTCACGAAATCCACCGATAGGTGTGACCACGGTCGCTGTGGAACGGGAAGGGGTTGTAATTTCCCTCTGGGCAGATGTCTAGGTGCCTTGCACTGTGCGCATACCGAACAGGAGGAAACATAAACCCTCACGTCCTTAGCTAAAGTGGGCCACCAGTACTTCCCAGCAAGGCAGCGCACCGTCCGACCGATGCCAGGATGACCAGAGGAGGGTGACGTGTGAGCCCAACAGATCAAATGATTGCGGACATCAAACGGAACGTACAGACGCCCAGCTGGACAGTCAGGTGGAGTGGGCTCTGCACGTGACGCCCGTTCGATGTCCGCGTCCACCTCCCACACCACCGGTGCCACCAGGCGAGAGGCTGGAATTATGGGAGTGGGATCTGTGGACCGCTCCTCTGTATCATACAGCCGGGACAGTGCGTCTGCCATAACGTTCTGGGAACCTGGTTTGTAGGAAAGGGTGAAAACAAAACGGGTGAAAAACATGGCCCACCTTGCCTGGCGAGGGTTCATTCTCCTCGCCGCCCGGATGTACTCCAGATTGCGGTGGTCAGTCCAAATGAGAAAAGGGTGTCTAGCCCCCTCAAGCCAATGTCTCCACGCTTTCAGAGCCATGACAACAGCCAGCAACTCCCGGTCCCCCACATCATAGTTTCGCTCCGCCGGGCTGAGCGTCTTCGAAAAGTATACACAGGGGCGGAGCTTTAGTGGCGTACCCGAGAGCTGACACAGCACAGCCCCTATCCCAGCCTCGGACGCGTCCACCTCAACTATGAATGCTAAGGAAGGATCAGGATGAGCCAGCACGGGAGCCGAGGTAAACAGAGCCTTCAGGTGACCAAAAGCCCTGTCCGCCCCAGCTGTCCACTGCAGTCGCACCGGTCCCCCCTTCAGCAGTGAGGTAATGGGAGCCGCTACCTGACCAAAACCCCGGATAAATCTCCGGTAGTAGTTGGCAAACCCTAAGAACCGCTGCACCTCCTTTACCGTGGTTGGAGTCGGCCAATTACGCACGGCTGAAATGCGGTCATTCTCCATCTCTACCCCTGACGCTGAAAAGCGGTACCCTAGGAAGGAGATGGACTGTTGGAAGAACAGACATTTCTCAGCCTTAACGTACAGGTCATGCTCCAACAGTCGACCAAGCACCCTGCGCACTAGGGACACATGCTCGGCGCGTGTAGCGGAGTATATTAGAATGTCATCTATATACACCACTACACCCTGCCCGTGCAGGTCCCTGAAAATCTCATCTACAAAGGATTGGAAGACTGATGGAGCATTCATTAACCCGTACGGCATGACGAGGTACTCATAATGCCCAGAAGTGGTGCTAAATGCTGTCTTCCACATCTCCCGCCTTGATACGCACCAGGTTGTAAGCGCTCCTGAGGTCCAATTTTGTGAAGAAGCGCGCCCTGTGTAATGACTCGGTCATACTGGCTATGAGTGGTAGCGGGTAACTGTATTTTACCGTGATCTTATTTAAACCTCGATAATCATTACACGGGCGCAAACCTCCATCCTTCTTCTTCACAAAAAAAAAACTTGAGGAGACAGGTGAGATGGAAGGCTGAATGTATCCCTGTCCCAGAGATTCGGTGACATATGTCTCCATAGCCACCGTCTCCTCCTGTGACAGAGGATAAACGTGACTCCTGGGAAGTGCAGCGTCTACCAAGAGATCTATCGCACATTCCCCCGGTCGATGGGGTGGTAATTGAGTCGCCTTCTTTTTACAGAAGGCGAGTGCCAAATCGGCATATTCTGGGGGAATGTGCATGGTGGAAACCTGGTTTGGACTTTCCACCGTAGTGGCACCTAAGGAAACACCTACACACCTCCCTGAACACTGACAGGACCATCCCTTGAGAGCCCTCTGTTGCCACGAAATAATCGGCTCATGAGAGGCCAACCAGGGAAGACCCAACACCACAGGAAACGCAGGAGAGTCGATCAGGAAGAGACTAATTCTCTCCTCGTGATCCCCCTGCGTTCTCATAGCAATGGGCGCTGTGACCTCCCCAATCAGCCCCGACCCCAAAGGACGACTATCTAAGGCATGTACAGGGAAGGGAACATTAACAGGAACAATAGGGATCCCTAATCTATGTGCCAAAGAGCGGTCAATAAAGTTCCCAGCTGCACCTGAATCTACTAGCGCCTTATGCTGGGGATGCGGGGAAAACTCAGGAAATTCTATGGGTAACCACATGTGTGCAACAGGGGGCTCTGGGTGAGTTGTGTGCCTACTCACCTGGGATGACCCACCAGTGCTCCGCCTGCTACCTCGACTTCCAGGAGAAACACCCCAGCACCGACCAGCAGTGTGCCCTCTGCGGCCACAGTTGGTGCAGGGAATGGTCCCCCCTCCGGTCCCCCTCATAGCAGCCCCTCCTAACTCCATAGGTGTTGGATCCAAGGTGCTGGGTAGTGGAACGGGCGGACCCCGATCTAGACATCCGCGGGAGGCCAACAGGTTATCCAGCCGGATAGATAAGTCCACCAGCTGGTCCAGGTTGAGAGTGGTGTCCCTGCAGGCTAGCTCCCTACGAACGTCCTCTCGTAAACTACACCTGTAGTGATCGATCAGGGCCCGCTCATTCCATCCCGCACCAGCAACCAGAGTTTTGAAGTCCAGTGCGAACTCTTGAGCGCTCCTCATCCCCTGTCTAATATGGAACAATCGCTCTCCCGCCGCTCTCCCTTCAGGTGGGATGATCAAAGACTGCCCGGAAGCGGCGAGAGAAGTCTTCATAGTCATCCAGAGTTAGGCCTTCCCTTCCCCAGATGGCGTTGGCCCACTCCAGGGCTTTACCAGTCAGGCAGGAGATGAGGGCGCCCACCCTCTCGCGTCCCGAAGGGGACGGATGAACAGCCGCCAGGTAGAGCTCCAGCTGTAGTAGGAACCCCTGGCACCCGGCTGCTGTTCCGTCATACGCTCCTGGGAGCGAGAGCCGAATCCCACTGGGTCCTGACGATGGAGGGGTGGACATCGGTGTAGGTTGAGGTGCGGGCGGAGGTGATGGGGCATGATTGACCGGAAGACCTCCTCTCTCCCATCTGTCCATTGTTTGCAGCACGCGATCCATGGCTGTCCCTAGACTGTGTAACATGGTCGCGTGCTGTTGGACTTGCTCCTCTACTGGGAGAGAAGGGCTGGCTGCACCTGCTGACTCCATTTGAAAAGGTCCGTGATTCTGTCAGGGTTTGTGTGCAGAGAGGTAGCGGAGTCAAGCGCAGGACACAGGTGTTGAGCAAAACAACGGCGTTTACTCAAAATACAAGCAAAAATTCCTCATAGGGAATATAACAAACACACATGCACCAACAACAACCACTAACGAAACAAACAATCACGGACAGAACAGAAATGTATGCCAGAGGGTTAAATAGGGAACATGATAGGGGAATTGAAACCAGGTGTGTGTAATATAGACAAAACAAAACGAAACTGAAAAATGGATCGGTGGTGACTACAAAGCCGGTGACGTCGACCGCCGAACACCACCCGAACAAGGAGAAGGGCCGACTTCGGAGGAAGTCGTGACAGAGACCTAAAGAGAAATTCATGTTCAATTGTGTCAAAGGCTTTACAGAAGTCCAGAAATAGGACAACCGCATCTGAGTCAATTGCATCTGAATAATCTATAAGGTCCAAGACTAAACGAATGTTAGAGCTTATGTGACGGCCCTTCATAAATCCTGTTTGAGTCTCATTTATAATGGTATCTATTCCTTTCTTTAATCTTTTGGCATAAACCAGAGCAATCAATTTGTAATCAACATTTAATAAAGTAATTGGTCTCCAATTGTCAATGAGAGAAGAGTTTTTATCAGGCTTCGGAATTAATGAAATAAGGCCCTGTTTCATAGTGGAGACTATTTCCCCATTTTTAATGCAATCTTGAAACATATTGAAAATCGGGTCTTCTAGCAACTCCCAAAACTGTCTATAGAATTCAACTGACAGGCCATCAGGGCCAGGTGATTTCCCTTTTTTCATTGAATTCAGAGCCTCTAATTTCTCCAATTGACACAGGTGAATCGCAAACTGAGTGGAAATCATCCTCAATTACCGGGACAGAATTCTGAATGTGGCAAATGTAACTTTCACAACCATCTTCCTGAAATTGAGAGCTGTAAAGGTTTTCATAAAAGGAATTGACAAATGATGATATTGTAATAGGATCTCTGCATAAAACATCGTTAATGAATTCGTTCTTCCCCTGCAAGTGTCAACTCATCATACGTCATCATACGTCATCTGAAGAGTCCGCTTAACTTGAGGGCAGAGGGGAGATGGTGTGTCTTTTACATTTTTGGAATGCAGGCAATGTAAAAAAAAATATATATATATATATATTACATCAACGTAAGGAAATTGTCTCTTTTTTTCACCCAACTTTTAAGCTAAATCCAATGACATGGTGATTTTTTTTCTTGATTTCACGTTAGTTGACAACTCAACCAAATGTAAATCAAAACTAGACGTTGAACTGACATCTATGCCCATTGGGTTGTTTCTCATTATAAGCATATTCTATCATTTATTGAGCATTATTAGCTCAAGGCTTTGTTTTAAGCAGGTTTGCTGAAACAGGCTCACTGCCACTCTTCATCTTAGTGTCATATTTCAGCATAAAAGCATGAAAGAGAAAGAGATGCAATGCATAACGCACATCAAAGCATAGACGTTCACCATTCACAGCTAGAAACAACTGACATGGAAGGTTAGAAAATGTGCATGTGTGTGCATGCGTGTATCCCTGCGCTTATGAATGAGTGTGTGGTGAATGACCGTCATATACTGTATGTGTGGCCTATAGGTAGTGCGGATATGGGCGATTCCAGTGGGAGGGCTGGGGTAAACATGTCTGAGGTGGTGCTGGAGTTGTTTGTGTGTGCATGTCTGTCTCACTAGAATCTAAGGAAATGGAATTTGGATGTCTTGACTTTATGAACTCTTCCATTAGCGCACTTCTCTGAGCTGTAGATGTTGGGATTTAGAAATGATGAACGCTGCAGTTAAATCAATAATAGATAAGAGTTCACACTACCCATAAACCTGTAATTGATTTTTTATTACGTTTAGAAAGTTAAAGGCCCAATGCAGCCATTTTTATCTCAATATCAAATCACTTCTGGGTAACAATGAAGCACCTTACTGTGACTGTTTTCAATTAAAATGCTCAAGAAGAAACAAATTGCTTCTTAGCAAAGAGCTATTTCTCAAACATGAATTTTGCTAGGACTGTCTGTGAGTGGTCTAAGTGGGGAGGGGAAAACTGAAACTAGCTGTTATTGGCAGAGATGTTTGGAACCAGTGGAGGCTGCTGAGGGGAGAACGGCTCATGGCCTGAACAGAGCAAATGGAATGGCATCAAACACCTGGAAACCATGTTTGATGTATTTGATACCATTCCACCAAATCCGCTCCAGTCATTACCATGAGCCTGTTCATTACCACGAGCCTGTCCCACTAACCTTCTGTGTTTGGAACTCTTTCTTATTGGTCTATTAATTAACCAGGGACTATTAATTAGTCAGGAGGCAGGCCAAAACTCCATCCCACCAAAACAGGCCAAAGTTTCAGGTGGTCTTTTCAAACAGCTCTTACACTAAAAGTACATTATCATAATATTCACACTATTATTCCAACCACAGTGTGGAAATATATATGAAACACAGGAAATGTCTTTTTTGCAACATCTCATGATGATCTTTCATTTTGCGGCGTTTACACAGGCAGCCCAATTCTTTTCAATAATTGGTCTTTTGACCAATCAAATCAGCTCTGAAAAATATTGGATGTGAAAATATCTGAGAATTGTCAAAATACCAATTAGTGGGAAAAAGATAAGAATTGGGCTTCCTGTGACCTTCATTAATTATTTTTGTAGTTATATTAATGCATAAGTTATAGTCAGGTCCAGATCATCATCAAGTGAATCCAAACCTCGCAAAACTATACTTTCAATATTTCTGTACTATTTTCACTGACTCTAATTGTTATGGTGTAATATTTTATATTACATATGTCTTTATTTGAATATAGAGAAAATACAGTATGTCCAGTAATTCTTCACATGATTGGAACATTGTACATTGGACAATTTTGAGACCGCAATATAAATGCCCATGGTGAAATATAAAACTCCAATTAGCTTTTCCACATTGATGAATGATGGAAAAAAGTGAATGAACACTTTGTGGCTGAAGGGGTGTATCTGGCACCACAGGTCCCAGATTGGTGGGGCAATTTTTTTCCCCTGGGGCCCATAGTTTTTCCTGATCTGGTAACCTAACCAGGTATAAATCCAGACCCTATCGGGTATGACAGTGATTAATCAGTGGAAGTAGGTTTTGTATGGGCTATAATGGGACCAGAGTTTGAAGGGTGAAACTCATTTACTGCATTTGTATACAATTCAAAACTTGAAAGTGCTATTTGGAGAACAGCAAAAACAAGCCAATATGACCCCAGCCATTATTACCTTGGCTGCTGTAGGTTCATTCGCCTCAGTTGATAAGGTAACAGATATCCTATTAGCTATATAATTGTAATGTTATACCCCTGAAAGGGGAGAAATTTGAGAAATTATTCACATTGACATGTAGCATCAGCAACTGCTCAGTCAGTTCTAATGATGAAATGCATAAAATCAACAAAATATTATCTCCTAACACAAATAAATGGGCTATAAATACAAAACGTTACCAGTTCGTTTACCCTGGCCAGAGGGGACAGGGCACGTTGGTTCTAGCATATGCAGCTGCGGTTATACCCACATGACAAAATACTATAGTACACCATGGTATAATTACTGTGTATTTACTGTAGTCTTTTTGCGGATTGTAGTATACTGTAGTGTTTACTGTAGTGTTTTTGGGGACATTATTATAGTATTTATTGTAGTGTTTTTTTTAGACATATTGTAATATTTACTATAGTGTTATTGTTTTATTATCTTTTACATAAAAGTGGAGTCTTTCTCCTTGAGGAAACCAACGGGAGAGCAAATGTTCCATAATCTGTAGGTAGGTAGGACTGGGGTCTGCTCTTTTCTATGTATGGAACACAATATATGATAAATTCTTGGCATGTAGGTTTCTCACTTATAGGTGGCACAAATTGGGGAATGGGTAGGGTATATGCAAATTAAATACTGTAGTATTTACTATAGTTAAAGTGTAGTGTTTTAGAGACATTACAGTACAATTTTGTGGAGAATACTGTAGTATTTACTATAGTATACTACAACATTCTTCAGTAAGTACTGTACATGATCGAGGGATACTGCAGTGTGTAGTAGTATTCTACAGTATACATCAGTTTACTACAGAATTCTATAGTAAACTGTAGTATTTTATCATGTGGGTAATCAGTAGCCTACAGTTGATCAGAACGGAAAATCCTCTCGTTTTCATCCCATACAGCATGCCAGATCGAAAATGTTTAGGTGTAGGCTGCTGCAACATTTCTGTGAAGAGTTTTTGCTTGTGTCTGTAGGGAGTGAGGTGTTACCGTATTTGCTAAATAAAAAATATTTCAAAAGTGGAGAGTGCGTTTTGTGCTTTACATGCCTTAACAGATTTGGGTTGGACCACAGCAGCAGAGTCCAGCAACATACTGGAGAATGTAAGCCTATCACAGAGTTCAGAATCACCTTTATTTACAGATTACTTCTAGGAAATACCCAACCCTGTCTTTAACAACTGTTTATTCATATGCAGTCAGCCAGCCTACCTCTTTATTGTTCCCCACAGTGGTCACCAACGCAGAGTAGCACATGATCTAAGATGGAGTTCAAATGTTATTCGTCACATGCTTCGTAAACAACAGGTGTAGACTAACAGTGAAGTGCTTACTTACTGGCCCTTCCCAACAATGCAGAGAGAAAGAATAGAGAAATAATAGAAAAGTAAAACGCGTAATGATAGAAGTAATAATAAATACACAATAAACGATAACTTGGCATATACATGGGTAACCACTACCGAGTCGATGTGCAGGGGTACGAGGTAATTGAAGTAGATAAGTACATATAACTAGGAATAAAGTGACGAGACAACAGGTTAGATAATAAACAGTAGCAGCAGCATATGTGATGAGTCAAAAAAGTAAGGTCAAAAAGGGTGAATGCAGGTAGCTATTTGGTTAACTATTGAACTAACTACACTGCTCAAAAAAATAAAGGGAACACTTAAACAACACAATGTAACTCCAAGTCAATCACACTTCTACGAAATCAAACTGTCCACTTAGGAAGCAACACTGATTGACAATAAATTTCACATGCTGTTGTGCAAATGGAATAGACAAAAGGTGGAAATTATAGGCAATTAGCAAGACACCCCCAAAAAAGGAGTGATTCTGCAGGTGGTGACCACAGATAACTTCTCAGTTCCTATGCTTCCTGGCTGATGTTTTGGTCACTTTTGAATGCTGGCGGTGCTCTCACTCTAGTGGTAGCATGAGACGGAGTCTACAACCCACACAAGTGGCTCAGGTAGTGCAGTTCATCCAGGATGGCACATCAATGCGAGCTGTGGCAAAAAGGTTTGCTGTGTCTGTCAGCGTAGTGTCCAGAGCATGGAGGCGCTACCAGGAGACAGGCCAGTACATCAGGAGACGTGGAGGAGGCCGTAGGAGGGCAACAACCCAGCAGCAGGACCGCTACCTCCGCCTTTGTGCAAGGAGGTGCACTGCCAGAGCCCTGCAAAATGACCTCCAGCAGGCCACAAATGTGCATATGTCAGCATATATCCTAAGTGGACAGTTTGATTTCACAGAAGTGTGATTGACTTGGAGTTACATTGTGTTGTTTAAGTGTTCCCTTTATTTTTTTGAGCAGTGTATTTAGCAGTGCATCTGTAACGCCTGCCGTGCGGTTGCAGAGGGAACAGTCTATGACTTGCGTGGTTGGAGTTTAAGGCCTTCCTCTGACACTGCCTGGTATAGAAGTTCTGGATGTCAGGGAGCTCAGCTCCAGTGATGTACTGGGCCGTACGCACTACCCTCTGTAGCGCCTTACGATCAGAAGCCAAGCAGTTGCCATACCAAGCTGTGATGTAGCCAGTCAAGATGCTCTCAATGGTGCAGCTGTATAACTTTTTAGGATCTGAGGGCCCATGCCAAATCTTTTCAGCCTCCTGAGGAGGAAGAGGCGTTGTCGTGCCCTCTTCACGACTGTGTTGATGTGTGTGGACCCATGATCCTTAGTGATGTGGACACGAGGAATTTGAAGCCTCAACCCGTTCCACTAAAGGCTACCGATGTGAATGGGGTGTGTTCGGCCCTCTGTTTTTTGTAGTCCACGATCAGTTCCTTTGTCTTGCTGACATTGAGGGATAGGTTGTTGTCCTGGCACCACACTGCCAGGTCTCTGACCTCCTCCATATAGGCTGTCTCATTGTTGTCGGTGAACAGGCCTACCACCGGTGTGTCGTCAGCAAACTTAATGATGGTGTTGGAGATGTGCACGGCCATGCAGTCGTGGGTGAACAGGGAGTACAGGAGGGGTCTAAGAACGAACCCTTGAGGAGCCCCCGTGTTGAGGGTCAACATGGTTGATGTGTTGTTGCCTAACATCAACACCTGGGGCGGTCCGTCAGGAAGTCCAGGATCCAGTTGCCGAGGGTGGTGTTTAGTCCCAGGGTCCTTAGCTTAGTGATGAGCTTTGAGGGCACTATGGTGTTAAATGCTGAGCTGTAATCAATGAACAGCATTCTCACATAGATGTTCCTCTTGTCCAGGTGGGAGAGGGCAGTGTGGAGTGCAATAGAGATCCCGTTAGAGATTGCGTCAGCTGTGGGTCCATTGTGTCTGAGATGAAGGTGTTGATGTGAGCCATGACCAGCCTTTCAAAGCATTTCATGTCTACAACTGTGAGTGCTACGTGGCGATAGTCATTTAGACAGGTTACCTTTGCGTTCTTGGGCACAGGGACTATTGTGGTCTGTTTGAAACGTGTAGGTAATACAGACTGGGTCAGGGAGAGGTTGAAAATGTCAGTGAAGACACTTGCCAACAGAGCCTGCTAACCTTCTAATCAGCTTGTTTGCATGGGCAGGAGTTTCGGTTTGCCTGGTGGCATCACAAGACTGTAAATTGGTTAATATACCAATAACAAAGAGTTCCAAACCTCTCTGCAGTTTGTTTGCTCAAGGAGAAAGCCACTTCTATGTAAAAGGTAATTAAACAAAAACACTAGATTATATACCTGTATATTGCAGTCTGCAAAAACACTACATTAATTACTACATATAAATTGTGTATAGTACAGTTATTTTACTATAGTATTTAAACTATAGTTAACTAACTACTACACTACAGTATTTACTGTAGTGTTTTTGCGGACACAGTGAATAATACAGCAAAGTCCACAAAAACACTACAGTGAATACAATAGTATATTAAATGAGCATTTTAATGGAAAACTATTATACAGTGCCTTGCAAAAGTATTCATCCCCCTTGGCATTTTTCCTGTTTTTGTTGCATTAGAACCCGTAATTTAAATAGATTTTTATTTGGATTTCATGTAGTGGACATACACAAAATAGTCCAAATTGGTGAAGTGAAATGAAAAAAAATCCCCAGAGTCCGCAACACCACTAAGCAAGGGGCACCACCAAGCAAGTGACACCATGAAGACCAAGGAGCTCTCCAAACAGGTCAGGGACAAAATTGTGGAGAAGTACAGATCAGGGTTGGGTTATAAAAAAATATCCGAAACTTTGAACATCCCACGGAGCACCAATAAATCCATTATTAAAAAATAGAAAGAATAATGGTACCACAACAAACCTGCCAAGAGTGGGCCGCCCACCAAAACACAATGACCAGGCAAGGAGGGCATTAATCAGAGAGGCAAGAAAGAGACCAAAGATCACACTGAAGGAGCTGCAAAGCTCCACAGCAGAGATTGGAGTATCTATCCATAGGACCACTTTAAGCCTACCCTCCACAGAGCTGGGCTTTATGGAAGAGTGTCCAGAAAAAAGTAATTGCTTAAAGATTCAAATAAGCAAACACATTTGGTGTTCACCAAAAGGCATGTGGGAGACTCCCCAAACATATGGGAGAAGGTACTCTGGTCAGATGAGACTAAAATTGAGGAAAGAAGGAAAACGTTATGTCTGGTGCAAACCCAACACCTCATCACCCCGAGAACACCATCCCCACAGTGAAGCATGGTGGTGGCAGCATCATGCTGTTGTGATGTTTTTCAACGGCAAGGACTGGGAAACTGGTCAGAATTGAATGAATGATGGATGGTGCTAAACACAGGGAAATTATTGAGGGAAACCTGTTTTAGTCTTCCAGAGATTTGAGACTGGGACAGAGGTTCACCTTCCAGTAGGACAATGACCCTAAGCATACTGCTAAAGCAACACTTGAATGGTTTAAGGGGAAACATTTAAATGTCTTGGAATGGCCTAGTCAAAGCCCAGACCTCAATCCAATTGAGAAACTGTGGTATGACTTAAAGATTGCTGTACACCAGCGGAACCCATCCAACTTGAAGGAGCTGGAGCAGTTTTGCCTTGAAGAATGGGCAAACATCCCAGTGGCTAGATGTGCCCAGCTTATAGAGACTAACAGCTGTAATTGCTGCAAAAGGTGGCTCTACAAAGTATTGACTTTGGGGGGGAGTGAATAGTTATGCATGCTCCAAATTTTTTTTGGTCTTATTTCTAGTTTGCTTCACAATAAAAAATATCTTCAAAGGGGTAGGCATGTTGTGTAAATCAAATGATTCAAACCCCTCCATTTTAAATCCAGGTTGTAAGGCAAGAAAATAGGAAAAATGCCAAGGGGGGTGAATACTTTCTCAGGCCACTGTATATAACATTCTATTGGTCGCAAGAATTCTGTATAATAACTTAAATTGAAAAACTCTAAGTTTTGAATCCGGCCTCGTTTTGCGTGTAAATTCATAAACCATATGCCATGGAATCAGTACATTGTAAATCTCTTTCCAACTATTTTGCAATTTGTATGACACAGCTGTCAATTTTTTGTACCAAGCTTATAGAGATATACCCCAAGATACTTGCAGCTGTAATTGCTGCAAAAGGTGGCTCTACAAAGTATTTGCTTCGGTGGGGTGAATAGTTAAGCACGCTCAAGTTTTCAGTTTTTTTGTCTTATTTTTTGTTTGCTTCACAAAAAAAAATATTTTGCATCTTCGAAGTGGTAGGCATGTTGTGTAAATCAAATGATACAACCCCCCAATAAAATAAATTTTAAATCCAGGTTGTAAAGCAACAAAATAGAAGAAATGCCAAGGGGGTGAATACTTTCGCAAGCCAATGTAGTAAGGTACTTCATTCTTACCCAGAAATGATTTGATATTTTTAAAATGGCTGCTTTGGGCCTTTAACAATGTCTGAGTCTTCTGTTGTGTACGGCCCTGATTCTCTCTCCTCAGGGCCTGTGTGTTTCTCATGCACTTATAAGGTCACTTACTAAACTCAGCAAAAAAATAAACGTCATCTCATTGTCAACTGCATTTATTTTCAGCAAACTTAACATGTGTAAATATTTGTATCAACATAACAAGATTCAACAACTGAGACAAACTGAACAAGTTCCACAGACATGTGACTATCAGAAATGGAATAATGTGTCCCTGAACAAAGGGGGGTCAAAATCAAAAGTAACAGTCAGTATCTGGTGTGGCCACCAGCTGCATTAAGTACTGCACCAGATTTTCCAGTTCTTGCTGTGAGATGTTACCCCACTCTTCCACCAAGGCTCCTGCAAGTTCCTGGACATTTCTTGGGGGAATGGCCCTAGCCCTCACCCTCCGATCCAACAGGTCCCAGACATGCTCAATGGGATTGAGATCCGGGCTCTTCGCTGGCCATGGCAGAACCCTGACATTCCTGCTTTGCAGGAAATCACGCACAGAACAAGCAGTATGGCTGGTGGCATTGTCATGCTGGAGGGTCATGTCAGGATGATCCTGCAGGAAGTGTACCACATGAGGGAGGAGGATGTCTTCCCTGTAACGCACACCGTTGAGATTGCCTGCAATGACAACAAGCTCAGTCCGATGATGCTGTGACACACCGCCCCAGACAATGACGGACCCTACACCTCCAAATCGATCCCACTCCAGAATACAGGGCTCGGTGTAACGCTCATTCCTTCGACAATAAACGCAAATCCGACCATCACCCCTGCCATCCTGTACCTGTCCCGCAGGTGTGATGTTCGGATGTACTGATCCTGTGCAGGTGTTGTTACACGTGGTCTGCCACTGCGAGGACGATCAGCTGTCCATCCTGTCTCCCTGTAGCGCTGTCTTAGGCGTCTCACAGTACTGACATTGCAATTTATTGCCCTGGCCATATCTGCAGTCCTCATGCCTCCTTGCAGCATGCCTAAGACACGTTCACGCAGATGAGGGACCCTGGGCATCTTTCTTTTGGTGTTTTTCACAGTCAGTAGAAAGGCCTCTTTAGTGTCTAAGTTTTCATAACTGTGACCTTAATTGCCTACTTCTGTAAGCTGTTAGTGTCTTAATGACCGTTCCACAGGTGCATATTCATTAATTGTTTATGGTTCATTGAACAAGCATGGGAAACAGTGTGTAAACCCTATACAATGAAGATCTGTTATTTGGATTTTTATGAATTATCTTTGAAAGACAGCATCCTGAAAAAGGGACGTTTCTTTTTTTGCTGAGTTTATACAAGGCCATGTAAACACAATGCACCTCTCCCCATGACATGTCAGTACATTAAGAGAGCATGAATTAGTGAAGAATGACGGAGGCGAATGCGCTGTAATTCCATTCAACACATCTCTCCTGTCTCCTTGAGAACATGGTTCTCTCTGATCATCGAGAAGCAAAACAAAGCAGACCTAACTGCTGCTGTGCTCTTAATGTGCGACACAATGGAATACTCGAGGGAGAGGAGATGCATACAAAAGGAGCATAATGACACAGGATGAAAGGGAATCTATTGGCCTTCTTGGCATTAGTTTTTTTCAATTGCTAACAAGCATTGATCAATACTGAAGCCACTTTTTCAAAACTCTTCACACAGTCTGCATTACCAACATGCATCTTGGCCAAACAGTTAATCTCACCTCCAAAACTCAAACCACCAAAACACTTTATACATGTCTCAAAATAAGCTTGTTTGACCATAACACTGGCAACAATTCTCCCTCAGAAAGCATAAGTTGTCACTCATAACACACTGTCCTCAAAAACACTAACAGGGAGCATTACATACATTAACTTTTCTCTTTTAAGTTTGAATGATTTTTCACATAAATCAGTATTTCATTATAGAATAAGAATAGCACCTTTTCACTTTAACTGTACTAAAGTATATGTAACAAGAATTAATCAGAAATGCAGCAATTTGCTTCAATAGCCTTTATTTTTTTCTATATCCTTGCATATAGTCATTTACTTGTGAAAAATAAAAAGTTGAAACAAAAAACAAATTCCTGAAATTACAGGGCTGCAATAATAATTTTAAAAAAAATATCAACAACATGTATAGTATAATCACCATTACTGTACAGTACTGTGAAGGTTCTAGTTCTCCCTCTCTCCTGCATTTGGCCACAAGTTCTCATCAACATCACATCTGCAGCCGAGTGGTGGAATGCCACATTATCCCACACAACAATGAAGGTAGGGGAGTTTCTTGCCCCTCTCTCCTCCGCTGGCACAAGTCGATTATGCAGGTCATCCAGAAAATAAATGAGCCTCTCTGTATTGTAGGGGCCAATGAGTGGTATGTGACACAGCAAACCATCATTGGACAGTGCTGCACACATTGTGATGTTATCTCCTTTCTGGCCTGGGACATCCACGGTTGCTCTCTGTCCAATCACATTTCTTCCCCTGGGGATTGTTTTTGCCAGGTTGAATCCAGCTCCATCCACAAAGATGAATGTATGTGCAGTTTGCCTGGCTTCCATCTCCATTACTCTCTAAATTACAGTAAATCCACAGTTTTACAGTACTTTACAAATCAAAGCAAACTTTATTTGTCACATGCGCCGAATACAACAAGTGTAGACTTTACCATGAAATGCTTACTTACAAGCCCTTAACCAACAGTGCAGTTGGTTACATTATGAATAGAGGTGTATGTTCTTTCACACGTTCACCGTTTCTCTCAAAGGGTACAGTGTACAACTACTTCACCCTTATTTTATGTTTCTCTAGGACTCTGGCAATTGTCATTGTGCTGACCGTATTCACATTCCCAAAAGTGATATTGTCTGCCAGCACTCTGTCCCGAATTTCTCGCAGTTTTATTGCATTGTTGCCAATTACCATGTCAACAATGGCAATTTCCGACGCATCTGATAATATTCTGCCTCTCCCTCCTATGGGAGGCAACCTTTGGATCCTACTGAAAAACACAAAACAATCAATATATTTCAAAATGTCAGTACATGTAAAATTGTGTACATACTGTACTGTAATATGTAGTTCAATTATCATTGAAGGATGCACATCTCACCTGTTGTTTTGCCGGAAAATTCCTACTATTGATGCAACTGTTGAATGCTGCAGATTTGGTTGCACCTTAAACCAGCCTCTCTCAGAGAGACCATGGTTTACAACATGGTCAATAATTGTGGCCCTTATCTCGTCAGACTACCGCTGTCACGTTCCTGACCTGTTTTCCTTTGTCTTGTATTTATTTAGTTGGTCAGGGCGTGAGTTGGGTGGGTTTGTCTATGTGTGATTTTCTATGTTGGGATTTTGTGTTCGGCCTGGTATGATTCTCAATCAGAGGCAGCTGTCAATCGTTGTCCCTGATTGAGAATCATACTTAGGCAGCCTGGGTTTCACGTGTGTTTTTGTGGGTGTTTGTTTCCGTGTTAGTGTTTTCACCACACGGTACTGTATAGGTTTCTGCACTTCGTTTATTTGTTTTGTATTTCAGTGTTCAGTTTTCGTTATAATAAATCATTATGAACACTAACCACTCTGCGTATTGGTCCGATCCGTCTCGCCTCTCCTCGTCCGAGGAGGAGGAAGAATATGACAGCCGTTACAACCGCTCTTGGTCTTCCTCTCCTTTGTCCTCCACGCATTCTCCCTCTCCCTGCCACTCTTCTTTCCCCACCAACATGTCTTCCTTGATTCATGTTTCCATGGATCATTCCGAAGCCATTCTCTTTTGTCTGTTTGGTAACGAGACTAAAAACAGGACACTTGGGTAGGCTTTCAGCTGAAATTGCAATCAGCTGTGTTTAGAATGATTAAATATTCTTCTGAGATTTTCTATATGTTTCAATCTGGTTACTGCAGAAATGCACAACATTTGCCATCATTCTGTTTTGAATGTGTTTTTAACAGTTTTGGAAACGGTGTGTTAGCATTTGAAAACGTGCTGCAAATATATCGTTTTGCAGGTGGTGGAGTATGAATGAGAACAGAGTTCATGGATTTCAGAGAATGTGGTCATTGAATGCATTTTGTGTGAAAACAATGACAAATTATTCACAGTTTGGTCCACATACACTTCTGTTTCGCTGACTGTGTGAAGAGTTTTGACAATGTGACTTCAGTTTTGACCAATGCATGTTAGCAATTGAAAAAAAACTGAAATAAACCCTCTTGGTCAAGCCATGGTCAGAGGTTTCAATCTTTGTGTTGGACAATCATCAGATAGTGTTGGTTGGAGAGGACTTTTAACTATACTGTTCAGTAAATAGCTTTGACTGTACATTGCTGACATGAGCCAATCAGAGTAAACATTGATGACCTAAGGTCATATATCTCTTACTGCCTGGCTCATTCGTGGAAATGTGTCTTACTCTGTGCATTACTCTGTGTGCAGTTTGCTTACGCCTTGGTTTTCCAATGGCAATGTGAATAAAACAAAGCGTTCACATTAGTTTTAGTTTTATATAGTACTGATTGCTGGTAAAGGAGCCTTGCGTGGAGACATGGCAGTTGTTGGTTGATGGGGGAGGCAGGTAGCCTAGCAGTTAAGCACGTTGGGCCAGGAACCAAAAGGTCGCTAGTTTGAATCCCCTAGCTGGCTATGTGAAAAATCTGTCAAGGCACTTAGACCCTAGTTGCTCTGGATAAGTGTCTGCTAAATGACAAATAAATCATTTCAAAATAATAATAATAATGGCTGTCATAATATCAGCACCAGAGTATGTGAGCGGAGCTGGAGCAAGGAGAGTGCCCAATTTGACTGGAGTGTGAAGCGAAATTCCCAAAGGCTGGAGCATCAGCCTTCTCGCCCACTCCAATTTTGCTCCAGTAGCGCTCACTTTACGAGCTCAGGGCATGCCCGCCCCAGCATGCATTTGTAGTCTACTTGTGTGTTGCTAGAGCCACTTGCTTTAGCTACTGTCATGGAGTTCGCTAAATATTTTCATAAAGAAACTGATAAAACACACAGGTGCTAAATCTAGGTGACTTACAAAGATGAGGACCAAGAGAGGTAGTGCGGTGATATAGTGTACACAACTAAAGAATCATTGTGGTATCTGAAAAGACACGTATCCCAAAAGCACGATGGTTTACTTACTACATGCACATGCTAAAAGAAAAGAACGAGCTGGGTAGATAACTGTGTCATTGAAGAAAGGTGTTTATAAACAAAATATCTGGTCTCTTAAAACATTTAGTTCATCTTCGTTCTATTATCTATACAATAGACCATAATTGATTTTGGCCCAATAGGCCTGGTATATTCCCACATTCAAGGAGCGTTCTGTTATGATTGGGTTATTTTACATAACACCTTTAGGCCTACCTATAGAAAAAATATTTTTTACAAATTTGTGTTTCAAAAAATGAATTAAAAAAATGAATTCAAAGGCACTAATACGTAATTTTTCATTTAATGTATTTAATTCTAAGTGAATCACAGCCTATATGCTCAATTTATAGACTAATGATTTAATACAACAAAATGTTGTTTAAATGGTGAGCACGAGCGCTTTATGTCCCTAGCAGCCTATTGTCTCGCACTTGCAAATGCTTCACAATGTATATCTTTGTAGGCTATAGTTTTGAAACAATTGAAATAATATAGCCTAAATAATTCATTTACGTTCCTTCTTAGGCTCGCTGTCTGGCTCCTGACCTATTTAGAGTGTTTATATGCAGTTTAATATGACGTGTAGCCTATTTTAAATTATGTTCGCTTCTTACATTCACCTTTTCATGTTTATTCAAATAGTTTTCATTCAAGTCCATATGCTTCGGTTTCAATACTTCAAAACCAATTGGTAGGTCCAGGTAGTCACAAAAATAGATGGGTGTTGGTTAAATTGTGATTTTAATGAATGGAGTGAATTTAGAGCTGAAGTTTTTTTCTTCCTGTGAGCGATGAGCGGGATTTCCAACTGCTCAACTCCGCTCACATGCTTTGATTAGCACCCGTAGGCTCTGTCCTGACCCAGTTCCTGCACTCTACATACCAACAGTACTTGTGACCAATGCTGTAATCCCTGTTTTTCCCTACTGCCTTCATGTGAGTCCTCTGCATGTGTTTGAGCCTGACAGCCAAGTCTCCTTCTACAGACTGACTGGGAATGTCAGTGGAGCCCCTGGCCCTTGAGATCAGTCTGACCCGCATCTGGGACGTGTTTTTGGGTGTTGCAGTGGCTAAACGACTCCCTGGAGAAGTCTCCTCCTGGTAGCTCTGACATCCTGCCTATCTGAGGAGAGAAGCATAGCACACATCCCAGGGGGATTCAGAGTCAGACACACAGCAAGAAACACGATGCAACGGGATGCCGGCATTGATTTCTCAGCCCTTGCCTGGCTGGTTGGAGCCTGACCTTGCTGCTGTCGAAGGGAATCTGTGTGTCGACAAGTAAGGTACTGTAATCACGTTGATAGCACAGAGCACAATGCAACACAAACAGAACAGGTTGACCTGACCCCACACCCTGACCTACACTCTACTCCACCCTCTCTCTCTCTTGCTCCAAGGCAAACAATCTACAGAACACATCTTCATTGTGAGAAATATAATAGACACTGCAGAAAGTGTTCACTACAGATATTGGGCTAGTAAGAGGTGCTTACTGTAATAGGGTGGACATGGGTTACACTTGAGTAAAGTTATCTGTGATTAGAGAGTTTGAACTTTACATGCTTGCTGCTAACTGGTTATAGATGTTCCAGACAGTTCTACCTCAACCTGGTCCTTGAGAAGCTAAGGACCCTTATTCCCGGCTGTCAGAGCATGAACTTGATTCAACCATACCAGAGCCTGCTACTGCACTCTTAGTCTCTGAGTAGATAGTACTTTACTTTCTAGTAGTGCATTCAGAAAGTATTCACACCCCTTGACTTTTTCCACATTTTGTTGTGTTACAACCTGAATTTAAAATGGATTAAATTGTGATCTTTGGTTACTGGCCTACACACAATACCCCATAATGTCAAAGTGGAATTATGTTTTTTGAAATTTTTACAAATACATTACAAATCAAAAGCTTAAATGTCTTGAGTCAATAAGTATTCAACCCTTTTGTCATGGCAAGCCAAAATAAGTTCAGGAGTAAAAATGTGTGAGACAATTCCTGCACTATATGTGTAAATAATTTTTTCTACATTTTCTACAGCTGTGCGTGCTACGGGGCGATAGTCAGGACTCAAGTAAAAGTGAAAGTCACCCAGTAAAATACTACTTGAGTAAAGGTCTGAAAGTATTTTGTTTTAAATATACCTAAGTATCAAAAGTAAATGTAATCGCTAAAATATAAGTATAAATAATTTCAAAATGTATGGATAGCCAGGGGCATGCTCAAACACTCAGATATCTTTACAAACAAACCATTTGTATTTCAAATCAAATAAAATTTTATTAGTCACATACACATGGTTAGCAGATGTTAATGCGAGTGTAGCGAAATGCTTGTGCTTCTAGTTCCGACAATGCAGTAATAACCAACAAGTAATCTAACCTAACAATTCCACAACTACTACCTTACACACACACACACAAGTGTAAAGGGATAAAGAATATGTACATAAAGATATATGAATGAGTGGTGGTACAGAACGGCATGGCAGATGCAGTAGATGGTATAGAGTACGGTATATACATATGAGATGAGTACTGTAGGGTATGTAAACATAAAGTGGCATAGTTTAAAGTGGCTAGTGGTACATGTATTACATAAAGATGGCAAGATGCAGTAGATGATATAGAGTACAGTATATACATATGAGATGGGTAATGTAGGGTATGTAAACATTATATTAAGTGGCATTGTTTAAAGTGGCTAGTGGTACATTTTTACATAATTTCCATCAATTCCCATTTTTAAAGTGGCTGGAGTTGAGTCAGTATGTTGGCAGCGGCCGCTAAATGTTAGTGGTGGCTGTTTAACAGTCTGATGGCCTTGAGATAGAAGCTGTTTTTCAGTCTCTCGGTCCCTGCTTTGATGCACCTGTACTGACCTCGCCTTCTGGATGATAGCGGGGTGAACAGGCAGTGGCTTGGGTGGTTGTTGTCCTTGATGATCTTTATGGCCTTCCTGTGACATCGGGTGGTGTAGGTGTCCTGGAGGGCAGGTAGTTTGCCCCTGGTGATGCGTTCTGCAGACCTCACTACCCTCTGGAGAGCCTTACGGTTGTGGGCGGAGCAGTTGCCGTACCAGGCGGTGATACAGCCCGACAGGATGCTCTCGATTGTGCATCTGTAGAAGTTTGTGAGTGCTTTTGGTGACAAGCCGAATTTCTTCAGCCTCCTGAGGTTGAAGAGGCGCTGCTGCGCCTTCTTCACAACGCTGTCTGTGTGGGTGGACCAATTCAGTTTGTCCGTGATGTGTACACCGAGGAACTTAAAACTTTCCACCTTCTCCACTACTGACCCGTCGATGTGGATAGGGGGGTGCTCCCTCTGCTGTTTCCTGAAGTCCACAATCATCTCCTTTGTTTTGTTGACGTTGAGTGTGAGGTTATTTTCCTGACACCACACTCCGAGGGCCCTCACCTCCTCCCTGTAGGCCGTCTCGTCGTTGTTGGTAATCAAGCCTACCACTGTAGTGTCATCCGCAAACTTGATGATTGAGTTGGAGGCGTGCATGGCCACGCAGTCGTGGGTGAACAGGGAGTACAGGAGAGGGCTCAGAACGCACCCTTGTGGGGCCCCAGTGTTGAGGATCAGCGGGGTGGAGATGTTGTTACCTACCCTCACCACCTGGGGGCGGCCCGTCAGGAAGTCCAGGACCCAGTTGCACAGGGCGGGGTCGAGACCCAGGGTCTCGAGCTTGATGACGAGTTTGGAGGGTACTATGGTGTTAAATGCTGAGCTGTAATCGATGAACAGCATTCTCACATGGGTATTCCTCTTGTCCAGATGGGTTAGGGCAGTGTGCAGTGTGGTTGCGATTGCGTCGTCTGTGGACCTATTGGGTCGGTAAGCAAATTGGAGTGGGTCTAGGGTGTCCGGTAGGGTGGAGGTGATATGGTCCTTGACTAGTCTCTCAAAGCACTTCATGATGACGGAAATGAGTGCTACGGGGCGGTAGTCGTTTAGCTCAGTTACCTTAGCTTTCTTGGGAACAGGAACAATGGTGGCCCTCTTGAAGCATGTGGGAACAGCAGACTGGGATAAGGATTGATTGAATATGTCCGTAAACACACCAGCCAGCTGGTCTGCGCATGCTCTGAGGACGCGGCTGGGAATGCCGTCTGGGCCTGCAGCCTTGCGAGGGTTAACACGTTTAAATGTTTTACTCACCTCGGCTGCAGTGAAGGAGAGCCCGCAGGTTTTGGTAGGGGGCCGTGTCAGTGGCACTGTATTGTCCTCAAAGCGGGCAAAAAAGTTGTTTAGCCTGTCTGGGAGCAAGACATCCTGGTCCGCGACGGGGCTGGTTTTCTTTTTGTAATCCGTGATTGACTGTAGACCCTGCCACATCCCTCTTGTGTCTGAGCTGTTGAATTGCGACTCGATTTTGTCTCTGTACTGGGACTTAGCCTGATTGATTGCCTTGCGGAGAGAATAGCTACACTGTTTGTATTCGGTCATGCTTCCGGTCACCTTGCCCTGGTTAAAAGCAGTGGTTCGCGCTTTCAGTTTCACGCGAATGCTGCCGTCAATCCACGGTTTCTGGTTTGGGAATGTTTTAATCGTTGCTGTGGGTACGACATCGTCAATGCACTTCCTAATGAACTCGCTCACCGAATCAGCATATTCGTCAATATTGTTGTTGGACGCGATGCGGAACATATTCCAATCCGCGTGATCGAAGCAGTCTTGAAGCGTGGATTCAGATTGGTCGGACCAGCGTTGAACAGACCTGAGCGCGGGAGCTTGTTGTTTGAGTTTCTGTTTGTAGGCTGGAATCAACAAAATGGAGTCGTGGTCAGCTTTTCCGAAAGGGGGGCGGGGGAGGGCCTTATATGCGTCGCGGAAATTAGTATAACAATGATCTAGGGTTTTCCCAGCCCTGGTAGCACAATCGATATGCTGATAGAATTTAGGGAGTTTTGTTTTTAGATTAGCCTTGTTAAAATCCCCAGCTACGATGAATGCAGCCTCAGGGTGTGTGGTTTCCAGTTTACAAAGAGTCAGATAAAGTTCGTTCAGGGCCATCGATGTGTCTGCTTGGGGGGGAATATATACGGCTGTGATTATGATTGAAGAGAATTCCCTTGGTAGATAATGCGGTCGACATTTGATTGTGAGGAGTTCTAGATCAGGTGAACAGAATGACTTGAGTTCCTGTGTGTTGTTATGATGATCACACCACTTCTCGTTAATCATAAGGCATACCCCCCCGCCCCTCTTCTTACCGGAAAGATGTTTGTTTCTGTCGGCGCGATGCATGAAGAAACCAGCTGGCTGCACCGACTCCGTTAGCGTCCCTTGAGTTAGCCATGTTTCCGTGAAGCAGAGCACGTTGCAATCCCTGATGTCTCTCTGGAATGCTACCCGTGCTCGGATTTCATCAACCTTATTGTCAAGAGACTGGACATTGGCGAGTAGTATGCTAGGGAGTGGAGCGCGATGTGCCCGTCTCCGAAGCCTGACCACGAGACCGCCTCGTTTGCCCCTTTTTCGGCGTCGCACAGGGTCGCCGGCTGGGATCAGATCCATTGTATTGGGTGGAAGGCAAAACACTGGATCCGTTTCGGGAAAGTCATATTCCTGGTAGGAACGATGATGAGTTGACGTTAATCGTATATTCAGTAGTTCCTCCCGACTGTATGTAATGAAACCTAAGATTACCTGGGGTACCGATGTAAGAAATAACACATAAAAAAACAAAATACTGCATATTTTCCAAGGAACGCGAAGCGAGGCGGCCATCTCTTTTCGGCGCCGGAAGTATAGTATTTAGTCCGCCAGATCAGAGGCAGTAGGGATGACCAGGGATGTTCTCTTGATAAGTGCCTGAATTTGACCATTGTCCTCTCCTGTTAAGCATTCAAAATGTAACGAGTACTTCAGTGTGTCAGGGAAAATGTATGGAGTAAAAAGTACATTATTTTCTTTAGGAATGTATTGAAATAAAAGTTGTAAAAAATATGAATAATAAAGTAAAGTAGAGACCCCAAAAAACTACTTAAGTAGTACTTTTAAGTATTTTTACTTAAGTAATTTACACCACTGTGAATGACTACATTGTCTTTGTACCGCACACATACAATTTTCTGTAGGTCCCTCAGTCAAGCAGTGAATTTCAAACATAGATTCAACCACAAAGACCAGAAAGGTTTTCCAATGCCTCGCAAAGTGCACCTAATGGTAGATGGGTAAAAAATTAAAAAGCAGACATTGAATATCCCTTTAGGCATGGTGAAGTTATTCATTACACTTTGGATGGTGTATCAATACACCTAGCCACCACAAAAATACAGGTGTCCTACCTAACTCAGCTGCCAGAGAGGAAGGAAACTGCTCAGCAATTTCACCATAAGGCAAATGGTGACTTTAAAGCAGTTAACGAGTTTCATGGCTGTGATAGCAGAAAACGGATGGGTCAACAACATTGTAGTTACTCAATACAATACTAACCTAATAGAAAAGGTGGAAAAAAGGAAGCCTGAAAAGAAGGAAGCCTGTACAGAACACAAATATTCCAAAACATGCATCTTGTTTGCAACATGGCACTATCAATCAACCAATCAAATGTACTTATAAGGCCTTTTTTACATCAGTCAATGTCACAAAGTGCTATGCAGAAACCCAGCCTAAAATCCCGAAAAACAAGCAATGCAGATGTAGGCTAGGGAAAACTCCCTAGAAAGGCAGGAACCTAGGACGAAACCTAGAGAGGAACCAGACTCTGAGAGGCAGCCAGTCCTCTTCTGGCTGTGCCGGGTGGAGATTATAACAGTATATAGCCAAGATGTTAAAACGTTCATAGATGACCAACAGGGTCAAATAATAATAATCACAGTGGTTGTAGAGGGTGCATCACGTAAGCATCTCCGGAGTAAATGTCAGTTGGCTTTTCATAGCCGAGCATTCAGAGTTCGAGACAGCAGGTGCAGTAGAGAGAGAGTCAAAATCAGCAGGTCCGGGACAAGGTAGCATGTCCGGTGAACAGGTCATGGTTCCATAGCTGCAGGCAGAATAGTTGAAACTGGAGCAGCAGCACAACCAGGTGGACTGGGGACAGCAAGGAGTCATCAGTCCATGTAGTCCTGAGGCATGGTCCCAGGGCTGAGGTCCTCCGGGAGGGGAGGGAGAGGGAGAGAGAAAATTAGAGGGAGCATACTTAAATTCGCACAGGACACTGAATAAGACAGGAGAATTACTCCAGATATAACAGACTGACCCTGGGCCCCCGACACAAACTATTGCAGCATAGCTACCAGAGGCTGAGACAGGAGGGGTCAGGAGACACAGTAGGCCCTGTCCGATGACACCCCTGGACAGGGCCAACCAGGCAGGATATAACCCCACCCACTTTGCCAAAGCACATCCCCCACACCACTAGAGGGATATCTGCAAACCATCAAGTTACTACCCTGAGACAAGGCCAAGTATAGCCCACGAAGATCTCCCCCATGTCACAAACCTGAGGGGAACCTGGACAGGAAGATCACGTCAGTGACTCAAGCCACTCAAGTGCCACACCCCTCCTAGGGACGGCTTGGAATGGCACTAGTAAGCATGTGACTCAGCCCCCGTAATAGGGTCAGAGGCAGAGAATCCCAGTGGAGAGAGGGGAACCAGCAAGGGCGGTTTGTCGCTCCAGTGCCTTTGCGGTTCACCTTCGTATCCCTGGAACAGACTACACTCAATCATATGACCTACTGAAGAGATGAGTCTTCAATAGAGACTTAAAGGTCGAGACCGAGTCTACGTCTCTCACATGGATAGGAAGACCATTCCATAAAAATTGAGCTCTATAGGAGAAAGGCCTGCCTCCAGCTGTTTGCTTAGAAATTCTAGAGACAATATGGAGGCCTGCGTCTTGTGACCGTAGGTATGTATGGCAGGACCAAATCGGCGAGATATGTAGGAGCAAGCCCATGTAATGCTTTGTAGGTTAGCAGTAAAACCTTAATCTGCCCTAGCCTTAACATGATGCCAGTGTAGAGAGGCTAGCAGTGGAGTAATATGATCCAATTTTTGTGTTCTTGTCAAGATTCTAGCAGCCGTGTTTAACAGTAACTGAAGTTTATTTTGTGCTTTACCCGGGTAGCCGGAAAGTAGAGCATTGCTGTAGTCTACTCTAGAAGTGACAAAAGCATGGATTAGCTTTTCTGCACCATTTTTGGACAAAAAGTTTCAGATTTTTGCAATGTTACGAGAATGAAAAAAACAAAAACGATTACAAGCATACCCATAACATGATGCAGCCACGACTACGCTTGGAAATATGGAGATTGGTACTGGAAGCCCCAGTGATGTACTGGGTCGTACGCACTACCCTCTGTAGGTGATTCTAACAAGGGGTTGAATACTTATCTAATGAAGATATGAGTGATTTATTTGTCATAATTTATTTGACAAATGTTATAATTTTTCTTCCACTTTGACATTACAGAGTATTTTGTGTAGATCGTTGTCAATATTAATCCCAGTTTGTAACACAACAAAATGTGGAAAAAGTCAAGGGGTGTGAATACTTTCTGAAGGCACTGTATACATCTCCTGAGTATATCCTATCGCCATATATAGGCCTTACCGTTGTTTCAATATAGGTCACGACCTGCTTTCATGAATAATTTGAAAAACAATGTTTAAGATTCACATGCATTCACTTCTGTTTCTGGGCAGATTGGATCCCAGCGGTCGGAAGATGTTACCCATGGCAGCATAAGTCACTGTGGTTGTGGTTGCAACATGGTCACAACATGGTTGTGGAACATAAAGACAGTTTTGTATTACATGGGGTTATTTACAATACAACTGCAGGTATAGGTAGGGATTAGGGTGTTGCATGTCTACTGCCTGCTGCCTGGAGGCTGTATGGGGATATTTCTAGTGCTACGGTACCAGAGTGTGTCTAATGCACTCTTGGTTTATGTGATGTTGTCTATTGCCTACATAACTACATGTCAAATCCTTTTAATGATATGAATGTTTCGGCCATGTTTTGGCCTTTGGATCTAAACTGTATTGAATGTTTGGGCATGATCTCACAATATGCATTATAACATAGAGACCATAATACACGTGTTGGGTGTGCAAGCGTTGCAAAATAAATGTACACGTTACTCAATCATTTAATCTAAACTGCTAAAGCGCGTCTGCGTAGTCAGGTGTTAAAATAGAATTTGGTTCTATTATTCAATTAGTACTTGGATCTTTTTTTACGCCTGACGCGCTGCAAGTTCCACCTCTCCCATCTCATTGGTTTTTAGGAGCATATACCCATGTACAGTTGAAGTCGGAAGTTTACATACACTTAGGTTGGAGTCATTAAAACTCGTTTTTCAACCACTCCACAAATTTCTTGTTAACAAACTATAGTTTTGGCAAGTCGGTTAGGACATCTACTTTGTGCATGACACAAGTAATTTTTCCAACAATTGTTTACAGACAGATTATTTCACTTATAATTCACTGTATCACAATTCCAGTGGGTCAGAAGTTAACATACACTAAGTTGACTATGCCCTTAAACAGCTTGGAAAATTCCAGAAAATGATGTCATGGCTCTAGAAGCTTCTGATAGGCTAATTGACATCATTTGAGTCAATTGGAGGTGTACCTGTGGAAGTATTTCAAGGCCAACCTTCAAATTCAGTGCCTCTTTTCTTGGCATCATGGGAAAATCAAAAGAAATCAGCCAAGAACTCAGAAAAGGAATTGTAGACCTCCACAAGTCTGGTTCATCCTTGGGAGCAATTTCCAAACGCCTAATGGCACCACGTTCATCTGTACAAGCAGTAGTACGCAAGTATAAACACCACAGGACCACGCGGCCGTCATACCGCTCAGGAAGGAGATGTGTTCTGTCTCCTAGAGATGAAAGTACTTTGGCACGAATAGTGCAAATCAATCCCAGAACAACAGCAAAGGACCTTCTGAAGATGCTGGATCAAACCGGCACAAAAGTAACTATATCCACAGAAAAACGAGTCCTATATCGACATAACCTGAAAGGCCGATCAGCAAGGAATAAGCCACTGCTCCAAAACCGCCATAAAAAAGCCAGACTATTGTTGTGGCAAAATGGCTTAAGGACAACAAAGTCAAGGTATTGGAGTGGCCATCACAAAGCCCTGACCTCAATCCTATAGAACATTTGTGGGCAGAACTGAAAAAGCGTGTGTGAGCAAGGAGGCCTAGAAACCTGACTCTGTTACACCAGCTCTGTCAGGAGGAATGGGGCAAAATTCACCCAACTTATTGTGGGAAGCTTGTGGAAGGCTACCCAACACGTTTGCCCCAAGTTAAACATTTTAAAGGCAATGCTACCAAATACTAATTGAGTGTATGTAAACTTCTGACCCACTGGGAATGTGATGAAAGAAATAAAAGCTGAAATAAATAATTCTCTCTAGTATTATTCTGACATTTCACATTCTTAAAATAAAGTGGTGATCCTAACTGACCTAAGACAGGGAGTTTTTACTAGGATTAAATGTCAGGAATTGTGAAAAACTGAGTTTAAATGTATTTGGCTAAGGTATGTAAACTTCCGACCTCAACTGTATTAGTTTCCCCTTTTATTTGTGGATTAAATGTTGGAGAAGAGAACACACAATTTTGAGTGACTCAAAATGGGTGAAAACTCTACAAAAATCGAAAAAGGTAGAATAACAACCCAATGTTTATATCCCAGTACAAATGAGCTAACAACAGCAAGCTAGCTAGCTAAATGGCCTTGAATGTTTCATGTGTTTCGATCTGTCCCCAAATGAATATAGTTGGTTCAGAGTTTGTTTTAATATTTCAACCTGCGTGTCTGGATTGCGTCTGTTGTGGATGAACAAAATCAACATGCGTGCCCGGTCTAGACAGCATGCTATGGTCAACTGGATGTTGGCTATGGCGTTGTGGCCATTGGGGCTCTGGCAAGTGGACTGGGCTGTGCCTCTGGGCGTCTTGGCCTTTCACCAAGATTCTGCTTGGAATCCAATGTCTAAATGAGCATGATGCACTTCAGCTCCCCACAGCAGTGGTCTGGTGCCAAACACTAATGGAGAGGATGTTTATCATACTCTTCCCTTGGCCATGTATGCATGATTATGACATGTCTAGTCTAAACTTTCCTTGAGTCAAAGAGCCCCAGAGTGTCCAAACTAAAGCTTTGCATTGGTGGAATAGCATGGCAATTTTAATACTTATGACATTTGGCACATAATTAAGATTTATATTAACATAATAGCTTTCGGACCAAATTTGTAATTCCTTTCCAGGTCATCATTAATGATTCATTTCCTTCAGTGACAAACAATGAGGTAACCCCATCGTTCCTGGTTAATGAGACGGCTGTTGCGTGTGAGACAATTCCTGCCCTATATGTGTAAATAATTTCTTGAGACAATGTCAAAATAATTAACCACACACAACTCCCATGCTCTTCATTTACATAACAAAAGCTAAATCCGTACATTATAAAACATTTATTGGTAAATGTTATTAGATGAAAATGTGTCATGTACTACCATGTACAGGAGCACCAGGAGGGAATTACATTGCCTCAATGAAAATAATGTATCTTTACAACGCATCTCTCTCAAAGCAAGTAGTGCCTTTGCCAATGTTGATAGGACTTAGAGAAGTAACATTATGTGCACTGCATTTTTATCATTGTGCTGCTGAAGAGTGTATTGAAAGAGAATTTGCTAAAGGAATTGTGTAATTATGTTAATTCAAAGGGATCATATTAACCATATCATACTTACCAGATGTGAGGAGAAGCCTTTGGCCATTCTGCTATATAAGGTCTATTGTATCTTGTTCAAGCATCTAAAGATATGGCTTTACAGGCTGTTAGCGACTCTATTTCTGTGCTACTTTCTTTATGAACACAAAAAAATTTACAACCTTTTTTCCAGGGAAAGTGAGTGGACCCAAAGGAAATCACAGTGTGAAATACTGAGTTCATTCAGTGAGACGAATATTGAATAAAACCCACAAGGGCACAAATCGTTCTCTTAAATTGAAAATCATTTCATTTTTCATTGGTCCAATCAATATTTAATGAGAGGTCTTTAATGCATATATTTCTCTATCTACAAGATGACAAAATGATACCGGCATCAAATCTCAACCTTTAAAAAAAATATCACAAAAAATCATTACAATACAGTATGGGCCCTTCAGATCACTATAATCTCCTTGGCACTTATTTTTTCTCTTTTTGGGATTATCCCCAATATGTTTATGTAAAACCGAATTTCACTGAATGACTAATTAAAAACATCTCAAGCTTACAAGCAAGACAAGGTAGTGTGTATATTGGCAAGTGATAAGGCATCTTCGGTAGCAGCACTGCTCTGACTCCGGTAGCATGTAACAGAATGTGGCTGGCTTCTCCCCTTCAACTGAGATGATGATAAGTAGGTTCAGTAGGCTGTAACACGTTTGATTAATAACTTAACACACCTCTTTTCATTTACCCTCACGCTCTATTTTCTGCTCTGTCTACCTTCCCTCCCTTTTACAATCTGGAGACATCTCCCTGGAAACTAGACATGGCCTCTCTCTCTCTCTCTCATCGTGGCTTGGCACAGTGTGTATTGGGTTAGATGACTAAAGGCCCATGACTAAAGGCCTGCTCCTCTTTCATGTTGCACTCAGCATTGCACAGAGCTAGTGAGACTCTAAATCCCCTTTTCCACAGTGGGAGAGGCCCAGGCACCCCACTCACTGGGCATGGTGCATGTTCCTCTGTTTGGAAAATCCTGGCGTGTGGGTGCGACCCTCTCCGCGTGCATTAGCAACGTCTTTGAAGGAATTGTGCTAGAGTTTATCGCTACAAGGAAATGTGATACATTGACAAAGCTCCCTGGCTCTGAGTTGACCTCCTCCCGGAGCAGGTAGGCTGAACAGCACCCACACTCTCTTTCTCTCTCAGTGAGGGAGAGAGGGAGGGAAAGGGAGAGGGAGAGAGACTCTTTACACATGCTCTACTGAATACACCATTTCACTAGCCTGATAATGTAGTCTACTACAAGGCCCAATAGATAATCATTTAAAAGGATAAGTATGGTCCTATGTGGAAGGTGAGCACTACTGTATAAAGAAGTAGACAAATGCATGAAATACAGTAATACTTTATTCATCCGTGTGTAAACACACTTGAACATTTGGCCCAACTGGCATGTACGTGGACAATCACAAGTTGGGGCTGTTTCAGTGCTCTAGCATGATTCATTTCCTGTGATTTTAACATGGTGTCATCCTACCATCTGGGCTTCCTAACATTCTGTTCCACTAATGCATGTCCACAGTTCAGAGTTGCCAAATATGATTTTATTCAACGCTAATGACATGATAAAAAGGCCATGCGTTTATGTTATTTCCAGAAGAGTAGCTGTATCTCTGCCCTCTTTAAACGGTCTCTAAAAGTGATAGTAAATATGCTACATAATTTAGTCCATAGCTCATTACGGACATGTGCACTGAGTCTGCTGACCTCTTGGGGGAGGGCTTTAATGCCTGACTGGGCCTGACAGAGCAGAGATAGAACCACAGAGCCTGTGGTCTCTCACCCTCCCTCATCCTCCCATCATCCCCCTGGGTACCCAGAGCAAGGTCACTCTTAGAGGTTTGCTCCTCTCCTCTCTGCACTCAGAGTTTACCTGGGGCTCAGAGGGCTTGACTGCTAGGCCCTGCTGCCTCCCAGGTTCACTTTGTGGCCGGGCAGGGATTAGTGTTTCTGTCTACCCTGCACTCTGACGGAGCCCTCCCACCCATACCCCAGAGAGACAGGACACTAAGGTCAGTGTGGTGTATGCGTGGCAGAGTCTTCCTAGTCCAAACACCTCATTATCCACACAACCTTATTCACCAATTGTCGCACCCAATTACTTCCATTTCTTTAGTGAGCACAGAATCTTGTTTGTCCCTATTTAATGTATCATACCACTTTATGGTGATGCATCCACTAGAGAAGTTAAACTCTGGGAGCTATTTGGTCACAGGCCAGCCTAACCGCTAGACCTTGGCCACATGCTAATGACCATGGTGTTGAAAATGTCACCGTGCCTGTCCAATCTATTTCAGCAGAAGGAAACAAGTCTCAAAATAGCATATGAGAGAAAATGTTTATTCAACAATCTTTTTCAATTTAGAACAGAATGGACAATATGTAAATTGGGATTTCTAATCAAATGTGAGCCCATATACTACCAAAGATGGCTTGTGGCTTTTTAATTAAAAAAATCCCTCTTGTGACTTCCAGTTGTGGTAACATTATGCATGCCTACTTACATAATCAATCATTATTAGCAATAACCTATTACTGATACAAGTTTTAACATTGTCCACCAGTCATGCCCCTCTCTATGCTTTAACGAGCAATGATGTCAGGTAAGGCTGGAACTTCCATTAATGCAGCTCTTCAGGCATTTAGGAGTGGGAGGTCAATTTGTGTATGTGTGTGTGTGTGTGTGTGTGTGTGTGTGTGTGTGTGTGTGTGTGTGTGTGTGTGTGGACGTGTTTAACTATTCTTGTGGGGACCAGAAGTCCCTACAAGAATAGTAAACAAAGTAAAAATTGACCAACTGGGGACATTTTGTTAGTCCCCACAAGGTCAAATGCTATTTCTAGGGGGTTTAGGGTTAAGGTTAGAATTAGTGTTAGGGTTAGAATTAAGTTAAATATTAAGGTTAGGAGCTAGGGTTAGTTGTAGGGTTAGGGTTAGGAGCTAGGGTTAGGTTTAGGGTTAGGATAAAGTTTAGGTTTTTGGGTTAGGGTTAGGGTTAGGGTTAAGGTTAGGGTTAAGGTTAGGGTTAGGGTTAGGGTAAGAGTACGGGTAAGAGTACGGGTTAGGATTAGGGTTAGGTTTAGGGTTAGGGGTTAGGGAAAATAGGATTTTGAATGGGACTGAATTGTATGTCCCCACAAGGTTAGCTGTACAAGACTGTGTGTGTGTGTGTGTGTGTGTGTGTGTGTGTGTGTGTGTGTGTGTGTGTGTGTGTGTGAGATATTTCACATTTCCATACGCCTCCACAAACTTTATAAATAAAGAAAGAAAATGATAAACTTTTTAAAATGCCTACAAAGAAGTTTGAATCTCAGGGTTCTTGTTGATGTAAATCGCTACAGTAAAAACAAGTATACATTATTAAAATGCTAATTAGCTTGCATGCTCCTTGAAACTTCAATACTTTTGTTTACCACTAAATGGCAAATGTCTTGTGTTTTTAATTTCAAATCACCTCCCACTCCTGCTTTGCAATTGCCTTAAAGGATCAAGAGTGCTACAATTACTGTTGTTTTCTCTTGAATAATAGAAAATGTGAACTGTACGATTTGAGAGTGAGCTGAATGCACAAACATTTTCTTCTATTTCTTTTTCACTTTTGAAGAGAGCAGATGTCCCCATCTGTATTGTTCATTATACTGTACTTTAAGTTGAAAAAAATAACCAAAGGACTATGGTGTTTTACCTACTCCTGTAACACTCTCACTCTTTCTCTCTCTATTCTATACAGTACCAGTCAAAAGTTTGGGGTATGAATCATTTCTGAAGGCACTGTACATTTGGTCAATGAATGATTTAATTAAACTATTTGGTGAGTTTCAGAGGTTACCTTTTATATACTTTTATATCAAATATAAATAATATACAGTACCAGTCAAACGTTTGGACACACCTAACAGTGTTTTTCTTTATTTTTACTATTTTCTACATTATAGAATAATAGTGAAAACATCAAAACTATGAAATTACACATATGGAATCATGTAGTAACCAAAAAAGTGTTTCACAAATCAAAATATACTTCAGATTTTAGATTCTTCAAAGTAGCCTCCCTTTGCCTTGATGACAGCTTTGCACACTCTTGGCATATAAACATCTCATATACATAAGTATTCACAACCCCTGAGTCAATACTTTGTAGAAGCACCTTTGGCAGCAATTACAGCTGTGTGTCTTTCTTGGTAAGTCTCAAAGAGTTTTCCACACCTGGATTGTGCAACATTTGCCCATTATTCTTTTAAAATTCTTCAATCTCTTTCAAGTTGGTTGTTGATTATTGCTAGATAACCATTTTCAGGTCATGCCATAGATTTTCAAGTAGAGGTAAGTCAGATCTGTAACTGGGGCTCCCGAGTGGCACAGCGGTCTAAGGTACTGCATCTCAGTGCAAGAGATGTCACTACAGTCCCTGGTTCAAATCCAGGCTGTATCACATCTAGCCATGATTGGGAGTCCCCTAGGGTGGTGCACAATTGGCCCAGCGTCGTCTGGGATTGGCCGAGGTAGGCTGTCCATTGTAAAAAATAATTTGTTCTTAACTGACTTGCCTAGTTAAATAAAATAAAAAATATATGTATTATAACTCGGTCACTCAGAAACATTCACTGTCTTCTTGGTATGAAACTCCAGTGTAGATTTGGCCTTGGATTTTAGGTTATTGTCCTGCTGAAAGGTGAATTAATCTCCCAGTGTCTGGTGGAAAGCAGACTGAACAAAGTTTTCCTCTAGGATTTGCCTGTGCTTAGCTCCATCCATTCAGTTTCTTTTTTATCCTGAAAAACTCTCTAGTACTTAACGAATACAAGCATACCCATAACATGAAACAGCCACCACTATGCTTTAATATATGGAGAGTGGTACTCCGTAATGCGTTGTATTGGATTTGCCCGAAACATAACCATTTGTATTCAGGACAAAAAGAGAATTTCTTTGCCACGTTATAACTGTTTTAAAGTCGCCATTGGCCTCAAATTGAAATCCCAGAGCGGTTTCCTTCCTCTCTGGCAACTGAGTTAGGAAGGATGCCTGTAATTTAAAACTTCACCATGCTCAAAGAGATATTCAATGTCTGCTTCTTTTATATATAAAAAAAATGGTATTAAGCAATATGCACACTTTGCAAGGCATTGGAAAACCTCCCTGGTGTTTGTGGTCCAATCTGTGTTTGAAATTCACTGCTCAACTGAGGGACCTTACAGATAATTGTATGTGCAAGGTACAGAGATGAGGTATTCATTAAAAAAAATCATGTTAAACACTATTATTGCACACAGAGTGAGTCCATGCAACTTATTATACGACTTGTTAAGGAAATTTTACTCCTGAAGTCATTTAGGCTTGAATTCTTATTAACGCAAGCCTCAGCTTTAAATGATTTATTTATTTGTAAACATTTTGAAAAAACATAATTTCACTTTGACATTATGAGGTATTGTGTGTAGGCCAGTGGCCCAAAAAATATATTTATTCCATTTTAAATTCGGGTTGTAACTCAACAAAATGTGGAAAATGTCAAAGGGTGTGAATACTTTCTGAAGGCACTGTACTTACAAGGCCATCAGGTTTAATTGAGTAAGCTTGATATGTCATAGTCATTTACATAGAGCCTGCAATTATGTGTTGAATGCCACATTCACTCAGAGCGGCTTGAACTGCAATAAGGTTGTTAAAGCCTGTAATCTGTTTTCCTAGTGTATGTTACCATTAAATCAAATCAAATTGTATTTGTTACACTCACAGTCGCCAAATACAGCAGGTGTAGACCTTACTTTGAAATTCTTACTTACAAGCCCTCAACCAACAATGCAGCTCAAGAAATAGAGTTAAGAAAATATTTACTGAATAAACTAAAGTAAAAAATGTAATGAAAAGTAACTCAATAAAATTACACAACAATAACGAGGCTATATACAGGGGGTACTGAGTGAATGTGCGGGGGTACAGCTACTTTCCTGTGTGGCCTGAGTGTGTACATTCTGTAACATTTGTTTACCCAAGATCAAGATCATTCTATTCTATGAATTACTGCGCTACTCAGAGGTAGCATGACTCACATCTTACAAAGTGCGGCTTTAAAAAGTTTCATTGTGAAAGCTGTCCTACCTAATGTGTATGGTTTGAAGGGAGATCATCCACTGACTGCAATCAAACATTACTCCCTTAATTAAAACGTCAACACAGTGATGTATCAACAGTGTTTGCGCTGCAACCATTTTTTTCCTATTTAGCATTGCAAAACAAGTCCAGTGTGTTAATTACTGCAAACATTATTCCGAATGTAAATTGAGGGTATGTGTACAGGTGGATGGATGACATTCTGTAGGAGCAAGGACTGGATAGAGACGGAACACTATGTAGCAGCTTCTATGGTCAAATCACATTGAACACCATCAGCCACAACTTAAGACTGTCTGTCACTTCGTGTTTCAATAAAGCTATTGCAACTTCATTAATGCATTGTTACCAGGTAAATAACAAATTCAACACATTTCAGAAATGCATAAAAGTACCATATAAAATAACTGAGTTAGTTTAACAAAATAATACACTTATAAAATAATCTTACAAGAACATTAATTCTCATCTAACGGGTAAAGATAATGTACAGAATAAAACCTGATTTTCTTCATTATCAATCATCATAAAAGCTAAGAAGCTCTCAGCCATTTTCTGACGGCTTCATCTAATAAAATAGAGGCAAATCCTTTCTCCTTGCTCATGATATCTGTCTGATGCTGAAGGACAGCTTTGCATGGATTCCAACATGTAAATGTGGGATGATAATGACATGAAAAGAGAGCAGAACATTTCATCCTGCTGTGTCTAAAAATAGAGGTGCCACTGTAATCACACAGCACAGTGAGAAAGCTCATAAAGATGTGAATCAGGGAGACGGTAGGTACCCAGAGTGATCTGTCCTCATCCTATCTAATGAGACAGAGGGTTAGGCCTGCCAGTCACACCTCAACACCTCACCCTGTGAAACACCACGGTAAACAGCACTACCGTGGCTACTAGTGGGCATAGAGGTGCTAATAGTGGCGTAACCACAGTAACAGTTATCTACCATCATATCAGTGTATTAGAAAACTCTTGAGAATCGAATGAAATGATTCAATGTTAACTTAATGGAATAACATGAACATGTAATGTTGTTTGGTAAAGCCACCCAACCATGCACGCTAATACATGGTGATAGAACAAGGCAGACTGCATTAGTTACATGGTTTTGATATGAGCTAATCTATCACCAAGTTACTGGAGGTATATGTTGTGAAGTTACATGCACTTTAGCCTGAAATGAGTGCGTTGCATCACCAAGCAGACTTTCTGAAACTCCAATCTCTCGGTGTCTGTGTTGTGTGCTCTTACTCGTTTTAATTACAGAAATGTCAACATCAATGCATCTGATTGTATCACAGCTGCATGCATTTATTGAATGAGGAAATCGCCCAATCTCCGCTTTGTACTCATTATTGAAATACTTTTCCAAGAATATTCACACATTCAGATATGCAGCAAGGCCAGAATGTAAGGCTTGAAAACAATAGAAGATTTGACTACAGAACATAAAGTATTGGGAGAACCTACCACCCATTATGTGAAGACAACAATAACTCCCTGCATAAACAGGAATGTTCACTATGTGAATCGACAGGGACTGCCATACTCTCTTCTGCTTCAGCATTTCGTCTTTTTTTTATGGCTACACAATATTGATGGAGGTGGTTCAGCGAGAACCTGTTGCCTGTGTTTTTATCCTCTCCTCAGCTAGCAGAGGGTGAGTTTGGTTTATGGGCAGTGTTCAGTATCCTCCACCGCACCGTTCCATCTCTTCAGCTCAGCGCCCACAGACTGCTGTGGTGATGGTTTTTATAGGGGAGGGCATGTGGGAGGAGGTGTGTGTGTGTGTGTGTGTGTGTGTGCGCAGTTACATGTGTGCATGCCTTTATATCACATCTCCCTCATGAGAGAAAGAGCGAGAGCGAGAGCGAGAGCGAGAGAGAGAGAGAGAGAGAGAGACTGACAGGCAATGTGTTGCTGCTGTTGGTCTCTCCGCTTTATTTTTGGCTGTTGCTGTGCGACTCCATCCAGGAGCTGCAGAATGAAGGCTTGGCTTCCCCATCTTTCTCTGTTGTTCTGTGACAGAAACACACCGAGGAGAAGACAGGCAGACTATTCCATTTTGCCTGGGGTGTAATGAGGACAAATACGGCTGCTAGAATCCTGACTAGAACCAAAGAATTTGATCATATTACTCCAGTGCTAGCCTCCCTACACTGGCTTCCTATTAAGGCAGGGGCTGATTTGAAGGTTTTACTGCTAACCTACAAAGCATTACATGGGCTTGCTCCTACCTATCTTTCCGATTTGGTCCTGCCGTACATACCTACACGTACGCTACGGTCACAAGACGCAGGCCTCCTAATTGTCCCTAGAATTTCTAAGCAAACAGCTGGAGGCAGGGCTTTCTCCTATAGAGCTCCATTTTTATGGAATGGTCTGCCTACCCATGTGAGAGACGTAGACTCGGTCTCAACTTTTAAGTCTTTACTGAAGACTCATCTCTTCAGTGGGTCATATGATTGAGTGTAGTCTGGCCCAGGAGTGTGAAGGTGAACGGAAAGGCTCTTGCTGTCTCTGCCTGGCCGGTTTCCCCTCTCTCCACTGGGATTCTCTGCCTCTAACCCTATTACAGTCACTGGCTTACTGGTGCTCTTTCATGCCGTCCCTAGGAGGGGTGCGTCACTTGAGTGGGTTGAGTCACTGACGTGATCTTCCTGTCTGGGTTGGCGCCCCCCCTTGGGTTGTGCCGTGGCGGAGATCTTTGTGGGCCATACTCGGCCTTGTCTCAGGATGGTAAGTTGGTGGTTGAAGATATCCCTCTAGTGGTGTGGGGGCTGTGCTTTGGCAAAGTGGGTGGGGTTATATCCTTCCTGTTTGGCCCTGTCCGGGGGTATCATCGGATGGGGCCACAGTGTCTCCTGAGCCCTAGGACCATGCCTCAGGACTACCTGGCATGATGACTCCTTGCTGTCCCCAGTCCACCTGGTCGTGCTGCTGCTCCAGTTTTAACTGTTCTGCCTGCGGCTATGGAACCCTGACCTGTTCACCGGACGTGCTACCTGTCCCAGACCTGCTGTTTTCAACTCTCTAGAGACAGCAGGAGCGGTAGAGATACTCTTAATGATCGGCTATGAAAAGCCAACTGACATTTACTCCTGAGGTGCTGACTTGTTGCACCCTCGACAACTACTGTGATTATTATTATTTGACCATGCTGGTCATTTATGAACATTTGAACATCTTGGCCATGTTCTGTTATAATCTCCACCCGGCACAGCCAGAAGAGGACTGGCCACCCCTCATAGCCTGGTTCCTCTCTAGGTTTCTTCCTAGGTCTTGGCCTTTCTAGGGAGTTTTTCCTCGCCACCGTGCTTCTACACCTGCATTGCTTGCTGTTTGGGGTTTTAGGCTGGGTTTCTGTACAGCACTTTGAGATATCAGCTGATGTAAGAAGGGCTATATAAATACATTTGATTTTGATTTGATAGCGTAGCGTAGCGGAAGTTCCTTAGTGATAATGGCCAGGTCTACAAGCCCTTACTGTATGTCTGCTGTTTGGGTTGATACCTCAGACCTTTAATTTTGAATATAAACCTAGGTTGATGTTGTTTAAAATACAACTGCATTCTGAGTATGACAAAGCCTGTCATAATATAGGTCTCTTCTGATTACACAGATACATCATACATAGTCATGGCGGCAACCAGATACTGTATAGCCATCCAATAATAAAAATAAAGAAAAACCCTTGAATGTGTAGGTGTGTCCAAAATGTTGACTGGTACTGTACATGAAGAATTAAATCACATAACATAGTTTATCAGTAAATTACATCTCAACAATCACCTATTTCCTCACTGTGTGTATTTTTATGAGGAAATCAGTCAACTGAAATAAATGCATTAGGCCCTATGCGATGGATTTATTTGATTTTAAATGATTTATTACAAAAAACACAAGGAAGGGGTTACATTAAAGTATTAGAACATGAAGGACAAACAATACAGCATCAAGACACTATCAAAGATGTATCAGTCTTTCCGCAACAGAGCCATCCTTATGTGTGAGTGTGTGTGTGCATGATAGTGATATAAAATATATGTCATAGTTTCCTTTTTCCGTGATCACAATCTTGTGAAACCCGAACCCTCCAAGATCCCCCCCACAGTTCCTCAATAGCTGTCCCTCAACCATTCGAGGCCCCTCCCACAGCCCCCCCCCCCCCCCACAGAAGATTTGTGTTTATTTAAATACAATGAATTCTATTCCACACCCCCAAGAACCCCCCAATGCACCAACAACCAAGAGAATGAAAAAAGGAAAAGACAGAAGAAAACAGCAAACAACAATGCCATTTTTATTTTATTTTATAATAAATAAAATTAAAAAAAGGACATCAAGGACAACTGAAATCATAACAGCAATGCCTACTTTATATGTTTGTGTGCATGTCTGGCACTATTACATGTATGTGTGTGTTCTTGTATGTGTTTATTTGAATGAGAGTGTGTGTATATGCATGTGTACAAACACCTGCACGGCATCAGCCTCAGGCAAACCGGCATTAGTTGTAAAAACATTGCCACTTAGTGTCATTGAAATGTACTTTTATTATGTTTTATTTAGACTTTTTTTCCCCTTTATCTTTTGATCATCATTCTCTCTCTCACACAGCAACTCCACTCCCACTTGTCTCCAACTCCACATACCAACCCTCAGCTTCCCTCAGCCCATCCCATCTATCTCTGCTGGTCACCCACTTCGTGTTTCTACACAACACATATCTTTCAACTATGCTATGATGTTTAACGTACAATTTCAATCTATCTAATCGAATAGAATCTACAAATTGCGTGTTGAAGATAAATACTTTTACTAAGAGTATTAGTAATTGACTGACGTGGTCTCTCCAGATCTCCTAACAGTACTATTTCTAAGGTCAATTTTAGATCAATGCTATGCTTTTTCAGCCATTCCTGAACCTGAGACCAGAAACAGGCTACCTGAGGGCAATACCAAAATAAATGGTCTATTGATTCTGTATCCTCACAACAAAATCTGCAGAGCTTCGATGATTTTATGCTCCAAATATTCAACATTTTGTTGGTGGCAAAAATTCTATATAATAATTTTAGCTGAAAAGCACGAAATCTTGAATCTTGCGTTGTTTTATATATCAACTCATACACCCTGTACCATGGAATCGGTACATCAAAAATCTCTTCCCAACTATTTTGCAATCTGTATGGCACAGTTGTCAACATCCTGGTCCTCAAATGAAACTGGTATACTTTCCTATTTATGCTATTTTTATTCCTCCGCCAGTTTTGATCCTTTATATTGGGCAGACAGACCAGTTCCTTACCTCCTCCCGCTGCCACCCGCCTCCTCCATTTTTGGGGCAATGCTGTAATCAATTGGTTGTACTCTTGGATTGAGCAGATCCTCCCAAACAGTTCTGATAACTCCATGAAGAACGTAACTCTACCATTACAATTTACAATATAATTTAAGAACAAAATACCCTTTTCAAACATCTTTCGCATAAATACAGGTATTTTATCAACCAGCACATTTCAGTTCAGCCATAATATTTGTTGTAATATCTTTTCTATCTTTTCAGGGGGATGAAATTTAAATTGTAGCCAGCTCTGCAATGCTTGTTTGAGAAAGACAGATACTTTGAAAAAAGTACAATTTTCAATTAATCGAAAATGAGACATGGCAATCTGCACAAAGGCAAAAAGGCCATTTTAAACAATGGATGAGCTTTTCTTATTAATCTACTTGAGAACAATTTTGGGTTCAAATAAAACTTTTGAATGAGTGAAGCTTTTAGAGAAAGGTTTAGTGCTTTTATATTTAATAATCTCAACCCACCCAATTCATATTCATTATATAGATAGGCTCGTTTTATTTTGTCTGGTTTAGCGTCCCATATAAAGCGAAATATTTTTTGCTCATATGATTTAAAAAACGAATCATCAGGAATAGGCAGCGCCATAAGTAAGTGAGTAAACTGAAATATGACTAAGGAGTTAATCAGGGCAATTTTTCCATAAATAGACAGGTATTTACCTCTCCATGGTTGCAGGATCTTGTCTATTTTTACAAGTTTTCTATTGAAATTCATTGTTGAGAGCTTATTTATATATTTTGTGATATGAAAACCGAGTATGTCGACTTCAACATCAGCCCATTTTATAGGTAAGCTGCAAGGTAATGTAAAAGTAGTATTTTTTAAGGAGCCAATACGTAATATTGTACGCTTATCATAATTAGGTTTTAGTCCAGAGAGTACAGAAAAGTTATCTAGATATTTAATGAGACATTGCAGGGATCTAGCTTGCGGACTTTACATAAAACTTGAGTCATCGGCATACATGGACACCTTTGTTTTTAAGTCTTGGATTTCTAATCCTTCAATGTTGTTATTGGATCTGATTTTAATAGCTAGCCTTTCAATGGCCATAACAAATAGATATGGTGACAGCAGACACCCTTGTTTAACTCCTCTTGACAATTCAAAACTCTCCGAGAAGTAGCCGTTATTTACTATTTTACACCTGGGGTTGCTATACATAATTTTTTACCCATTTTATAAGAGAATTACCGAAATTGAAAAAATCCAGGCATTTATAAATAAAATCCAGTCTTACTTTATCAAATGCCTTTTCAAAATCCGCTATAAATACCATTCCTAGCTTCTTATATGTTTCATGATGTTCTATTATTTCTAGTAGTTGTCGTATATTATCTCCAATGTATCGTCCATGTAAAAAACCTGTCTGATCAGGATAAACATACCTGGTAAAACCCTTTTACTTCTGAGTGCTATGCATTTTGCTAGTATTTTTGCATCACAACATTGAAGTGTAAGGGGCCTCCAGTTTTTTTAGATAGACCGGGTCTTTATATTTGCCATCTGGGTCTTGTTTTGATAATAGAGAAATCAGACCTTCCTGCTGAGTACCTGACAGACTACCATTTCTATAGAAGTAGTTAAAACAATCTAACAATGGAGCTTTTAGTATATAAAAAATACTTGATATACCTCTACCGGTATGCCATCAATCCCTGCGGTTTTTCCAGACTGAAAGGATTTAATAGCCTCAAAAAGTTTTTCCTCTGTAATTTGGCCTTCGCACTGATCTTTCTGTACATTTGTTAATTTTCCATTTTTTATATTATTTGGAAAGAATTCCTTACCGTAATCTTCATTCAGTGGGGGAAGATAAGACGGAAAAGAGAATATCTGCCTAAAATAATTAGCTTCCTTAAAATACCATTCGGAGAATCATAGATGACTCCGTCTTCAGTTTCTGCAAATTATTTTTGTTCGTGTTCCTGTATTGGAGATTCAGGAAGAATTTTGTGCTTTTTTCTCCATATTCCATCCAGTTTGCTTTACTTTTGTAATAGATTACATTAGATCGTTCTTGAATAAGTTCCTCAAGGTCTTTTTGTTTTTCCTCTAACTTATTTCGTATCTCTGTAGTTTTTATTGCTATCTACCTGTATTATTAGTTCATGGATTTCCCTTGTTAGTCTTGTTTCTTTAGCCAGAAACTGCTTTTTTATTATTGATGAATATTGAATTGAATGACCCCTGAAGGTATATTTAAAGGTATCCCAAACAATAAGGGGATTTGCTGAACCTATATTATACTGGAAAAATTCCGTTATAAATTATTTTGTCTTAGTTAAAAATAAGTTGTCCTCCAGTAAACTTTGATTAAATTTCCAATATCCCAACCCATGTGGAAAATCTATAAGAGTTATGTGAATGCCAATTAGATGATGATCCGATCGCATTCTGTCTCCTATTAAAACTTTTTTAATCTTTGATGCAAGAGAGAAAGAGACAAGAAAGTAGTCAAGACAACTAGCTTGATTAAGTCTCCTCCATGTATATCTCACTAGGTCGGGGTTTTTTAGTCTCCAAATATCCACTATTTCTAATGTGTCCATAATATTTGTGATTTCCTTAAGGGCACGGTGATAATAGTTTGTAGAGTGATTTCCTTTACGGTCCATTGAGGTACTTAACACTGTGTTATAGTCTCCTACCATAATGATTTGATCATTGGTTGCCTGTAAGTTCAATAAATTGGTATAAATGTTTTCGAAGAAGTGTGGATCCTCTTGATTTGGACCATATAGATGAATGAGCCAAATATCTTTTTCGTCCACTTTCATATTCAAAAGGATGCACCTTCCTTGTGAATCATTCCTTATTATTTGCACATTCAGATCGACATTTTTGTTAATTAATATCATCACACCCTTTGAGTTCCTTTGTACATGATAGAAAATTATTTCACCAAACCATTTCTTTTTTCACGCAACTTCATCTAAGGATGTAGAGTGAGTTTCCTGTAAACAGTATATGTTATATTTCTTTTCTTTTAGCCATGTAAAGACTGATCTTCTTTTTTTATAATCTGCCAAACCGTTACAATTATAACTAGCTATACTTATTTCACCCCTTACCATAACTAGATACTATTCTCAGGCTAAATTGACCGTAATTAGTGCTTGTAAAGTTACTGCCATCAGTTATTATGAAGGTCAAAACTAGAGCTTTCAAATGTCTGATATTTAGAATTCAAGAAATAGGTTCTAGCAATATTTTTCATTCCGTTGCCTGTTTGTCTGTGAGCCAATGCCACAGATGTTAGAAAATTGAGACAAATTATGTGTGTAACAAATCTGAGTAGGTTGATGTGTATGATATTGGATATGATATAATGAGAGTGTGTATGATGTCTGTATAAGAGTAAGACTATAATGTGTGATGTCCAAATAAATCATAACTCTGCCAATTTGCATGTTTGAGTGTGTGTAACATGTAGTGCGTATAGCCTTAATATTCATAATTGTAATCCATATCGTATCACCATCATAGTTGCATCATAATTACCTTTGACATAATTGAAAAACACATCCCAGCATTTGTATAGCAATTGACGTTTCACATGATCATGAAAGAGACCTTGCATTACTCTAGAGACGACTTCACTACAGTACAAATGTATTCCGTACAATATGTTATTATTCCCCAATGCCCTTATTTTGATATCTTCCCCTTGCTTGTTGTAAACATAAACTTGTAGACAAATACATAAAAAAGATAGACAAACAATAAACACATTAAAATATAAAACAATTCTCGACAATAGAGAGTGAGAGAAGAGAGCGAGATCAGGAGTGTATGTGTATGTATAAGTTCGTATGTGTAAGCAAGCATGTGGTTGAGTACGTGTGTGTTCCTATCCACTTCATAATGTTCACATATTTTAAGAACTAGTGTATCTATCATTTCCTATACAACATGTATTTTTTTGTCATATTTATGAATAGTTATTTGGTCAGATTAGGTGAGTTTTAGAAAAATATCCGCACATTCTGGGAAAAAGATGCTACGTTAGCACAATGTATAACCACTGATTTCAGCTCTAAATATGCACATTTTCGAACAAAACATAAGTGTATGTATAACCTGATGTTATAGGACTGTCATCTGATGAAGCTTATCAAGGTTAGTCAAAAATTATATATCTTTTGCTGGTTTGTTACGATCGCTAACTTTTGCTGCTGGTAAATGGCTTGTGTTTCTGGCTATTGTGGTAAGCTAATATAATGCTATATTGTGTTTTCGCTGTAAAACACTTAAAAAATCTGAAATATTGGCTGGATTCACAAGATGCTTGTCTTTCATTTGCTGTACACCATGCATTTTTCAGAAATGTTTTATGATGAGTATTTAGGTATTCCACGTTGGTCTCTATAATTACTCTGGCTGCTTCGGTGCTATTTGTGACGGTAGCTGTGATGGTAGCTGCAATGTAAAACTGATTTATAGCTCAAATATGCACATTTTTCGAACAAAACATAGATTTATTGTGTAACATGTTATAAGACTGTCATCTGATGAAGTTGTTTCTTGGTTAGTTTGGTTGGTTCTTGGTTAGTTAGGTTGGTTTTGTGCATGCTACCTGTGCTGTGAAAGAAATGTCTGTGCTTTTTTGTATTTGGTGGTGAGCTAACATAAATATATGTGGTGTTTTCGCTGTAAAACATTTTAAAAATCGGACATGTTGACTGGATTCACAAGATGTTTATCTTTCATTTGCTGTATTGGACTTGTTAATGTGTGAAAGTTAAATATTTCTCAAAAATATTTTTTGAATTTCGCGCTCTGCCTTTTCAGTGGAATGTGGGAGGAGTTCCGCTAGCGGAACGCTGGGGCTAGACAGGTTAAAGTTATTTTGTGAGGTGGTCAGATCTTTCCACGAAGGAGTATGTTGTTCCTCCATAGCGTAAAGCTGTTGGTACTCGTCGATTTCCATCAGGATCTGCTTGGTATCCAGATTGGCTCTATACTGCAACCAGTTGTTTTACGAAAAGATAACAACGAGTCTTTCCCACGACGACGACAGGTGTCTGTAGTACAGCCAGCTAGCACTCGCGGAATCCACGCAAAAAAAAAAAAAAGGAACGAACGAACACAAACTTGCAGTCCCAGCCGTGACGGCTAACAGCGTTGTGGAATCCTTAGTAACAAAACTTTAGTTCGGAATAAAATCGATTTAATGAAAAACTTTTAATGTAAACAACAAACCGAGTGTAGACAGTACAGTGTTCTGTTGCACGCTCTGATGATGTCTCTCTCTCTCGTAACATAACAAACTCTGCCTATGGATTTCATATCACTGGGAATACAGATATGCATCAGTTGGTCACATATACTTTAACAAAATGGGTTCACAATGGGCCTCAGAATCTTGTCACGGTATTTCTGTGTATTCAAATTGCCATCAATAAAATGCAATTGTGTTTGTTGTCCGTTGCCTGCCCACGCGACACCATACACATGATCTGCGGTTGTGAGGCCAGTTGGACGTACTGACAAGTTCTCGAAAACGACGTTGGAAGTGGCTTATGGTAGAGAAATTAACATTAAATTCTCTCGCAATTGCACTGGTGGACATTCCTGCAGCCAGCATGCCAATTGCATGCTCCCTCAAAATTTGAGAAATCTCTGGCATTGTGTTGTGTGATAAACAGCACATTTTAGAGTGGACTTTTATTGTCCCCAGGACAAGGTGGACCTGTGTAATGATCAAGCTTTTTGTGCATATGGAACATTTCTGGGATATTTTATTTCAGCTCATGAAACATGAACCAAACACTTTACATGTTGTGTTTATATCTTTGTTCAGCGTACATTTCTCCACTTCCACTAAAACTAATCCCATGCTCTAGAAAGTCAATTAAGACAACATCTAGCCACCCACACCAAGAAGAGCCCCAGTAGGCCTATCACTCTCAGATGCAACTCCTCAGGCCTGATATAACACTGTGCTGATATAATAATGCTAAACCTAGATTTAGTCTGTTTAGGTCTATAAACATATTCAATTTTATTTTAATCTACTTCAATTATGGCACTGTAGCATATATCCCACAAATTGGCCACCTTTTATTGGCCATCAATACAAGTTTGTTATTTTGTGAGCAATTATAATTAAATATGTTTATAGACCTAAACTGACTAAATTAAAAAGAGACATGAAACAAATTATAAGAAATGCTGGAAGTCATCTCTACAAAAACTAAGCTGAAACTGAAATGCCAATTCTTCTAAGCAGTGATTTAGGGCATTTAGTGTAGCAGGTAATACAGCGGATCTGCCCTAACACATGTGGGGTATCATGAGCAAATAATGTATACTGATGCTCTGAGTCCTAAATCAAAGGACTATGTTATCAGGGGAGAAAGGTAGAGCCATAGAATAGAGGACTTCATTATTCTTTAGGTACCCGATCTATAGCACTGTGTACATATACAGTTGAAGTCGGAAGTTTACATACACTTAGGTAGGAGTCATTAAAACTCGTTTTTCAACCACTCCACAAATGTATTGTTAACAAACTAAAGTTTTGACAAGTCGGTTAGGACATCTACTTTGTGCATGACACAAGTCATTTTTCCAACTATTATTTACAGACAGATTACTTCACTTATATTTCCCTGTATCACAATTCCAGTGGGTCAGAAGTTTACATACACTAAGTTGACTGTGCCATTGAACAGCTTGGAAAATTCCAGTGCCTCTTTGCTTGACATCATGGGAAAATAAAAAAAAATCAGCCAAGGCCTCAGACATTTTTTTAAACCTCCACAAGTCTGGTTCATCCTTGGGAGCAATTTCCTGAAGGTACCACGTTCATCTGTACAAACAATAGTATGCAAGTATAAACACCATGGGACCACGCAGCCGTCATACCGCTCAGGAAGGAGACGTATTCTGTCTCCTAGAGATGAAAGTACATTGGTGCGAAAAGTGCAAATCAATCCCAGAACTACAGCAAAGGACCTTGTGAAGATGCTGGAGGAAACAGGTTCAAAAATATCTATATCCACAGTAAAACGAGCCCTATATCGACATAACCTGAAAGGCCGCTCAGCAAGGAAGAATCCACTGCTCCAAAACCGCCATAAAAAAAGCCAGACTACGGTTTGTAACTGCACATGGGGACAAAGATCGTACTTTTGGAGAAATGTCCTCTGGTCTGATGAAACAAAAATTGAACTGTTTGTCCATAATGACCATCGTTATGTTTGGAGGAAAAGGGGGAAGCTTGCAAGCCAAAGAACACCATTCCATCCATGAAGCACGGGGGTGGCAGCATCATGTTGTGGGGATGCTTTGCTGCAGGAGGGCCTGGTGCATCCAAAGTTCCAAAGTTGTGGCAAATGGCTTAAGGACAACAAAGTCAAGGTATTGGAGTGGCCATAACAAAGCCCTGACCTCAATTCTATTGAAATTTGGGGGCAGAACTGAAAAAGTGTGTGCAAGCAAGGAGGCCTACAAACCTGACTCAGTTACACCAGCTCTGTCAGGAGGAATGGGCCAAAATTCACCCAACTTATTGTGGGAAGCTTGTGGAAGTCTACACCAAACGTTTGCCCCAAGTTAAACATTTTAAAGGCAATGCTACCAAATACTAATTGAGTGTATGTAAACTTCTGACCCACTGGGAATGTGATGAAAGAAATAAAAGCTGAAATAAATCATTCTGACATTTCAAATTCTTAAAATAAAGTGTGATCCTAACTGACCTAAGACATGGAATTTTTACTAAGATTAAATGTCAGGAATTGTGAAAAACTGAGTTTAAATGTATTTGGCTAAAGTGTATCGAAACTTCCGACTTCAACTGTATGTCAATGGCACAGAATATTTATCACAAAGTATGCTTTTGGATGAATAAAGTAGACTTGTCTGCACGTAATCCCAAAGTCCATCAGGCTGTGAGTGTTTCCTGGCCACATGGAAAACTCTTGGCTATAAATATGGCCGAGAGTTTTTCCTTGTCAAGTCAGGTGATAAGGAAAAACTCCTGGTCATTCACTACTCTCATGTTAAAGGAAGATACCACTCAGAAAGTATATTTTGTTTCATTAGTCCACTGTTGATACAGTCCCAAAATGTTTTGCATGTCAGCAATTAAGTTTTCAAAATAGAAAACTCTGATACAGAAAATGTCACAGTATGATGCATTTTCCTGGAGAGCCACCTTGTGATTAGAGGTTAAATTGGAAATTAGGAGGTGGAGAGCCCTGTTTGTGGGGATTAGGGTTAGGGTTTAGTCTGAGTACCAGTCTCTTTAGCTAACATTCCACTCCTTGCCACTCCCAGCTAAAGAGACTTGTACCCAGGCTAGTTAGGGTTAGGGTTAGTACTTTTATCCTATTTTCTATCCTGCTCCTCTTTGGACCCTTAGGATACTGTAGCTCAGCTCCGCGTGGCTCTCTCATTGACCAAAGATGCAGGATCTCGGCTCAATTGAACCACTGTTTGTGATGTAAGCAGTTAAGACACATTTGCATTGAAGCAACGGCATTAATGGAGCAAACCATTTGCTTTTCCAAATAGGATTACATATAAAAGTGAGCAGTGGGAACTATTTTGCCTGTGGTGAAATGAGTCCTCTATAATGCATGCTCTGACTGTTAATTTGTGGGTGTGATTGTGTGAAAGTGGTGCCTACCACTCCAAATACCTGGTAAATGCAAGTGTGGTGAGGGAAAACAACAGTAATTAGGACTTGTCAAGCCAGTGGGCTAGAAATGAAAGAATTCCAAAATTCTGAAATGGTTCAGCGTCTCATAATAGAACCTTGGACCACGAATGATGATTTCATTTGGGCCAGTAGCTTTCTATGTGCACAGCATCAGCTTCCCCAGGTACTAATGACAGCAGTTCACAAATGAACTCCTACTCTTGCCTACCTCTCTGCAAGAGTAGGAGTTCATGTGTGAACTGCAGTCATTAGACTAATTCCAAGACCAATTCTATTATGAATAAATCATGTATGGAGAAAAATCGATGCTAATTTTGATACTAAAGTACAGTCCAGCTGACCTAAACATGCTTGCCTGTGGAGCAGGTGTGACCATATTACAGGGATTCTTCAACTGCTGTTGATTTGAATTCCAGGTACAATCACAACTGATCACCAGAGACCTATTTATCTCCAGTTGCCTTTGTATAATTTTAGAATAGAATGTCATGTTCCGTAGGCACCATGTTCCGTTTCTCCTCCTCAAAGCTGCTTGCTTTATAATCCCAGTTACTGCACAGCCTGGCCTCAGAGCAATACGAAGCATACTATACATCTTTTTATGCACCTCGTATGATATGATCTAATGCTCTAGTTACTTTAGACAGAAACAAAAGTAAGATGTTGGTCGGAGAGGATGGGTAGTCGTATACCGCGACTGTCTAATGATCCAAAGGTTGCGTGTCCGAGTCACGTCTACTAACCACCAACATAAATTCTCTCCGTAATTGTCCTTTGTTGTTACCGTGCAACAAGCAACCTGGTCTCAGAGAAAGACATATTACATGTACATTTCTGTCATTTAGCAGATGCCCTTATCTAGAGTGACTTACATTAGTGCATTATTCTTACAATAGCTAGGTGAGACAACATATATCAATTTGTATGATATGGTACGACCACTAATCCATTCATAATGTAACCTAACGTAACATAAGATATCATACTAAATGGAGGGAAAGAAATGTACATCCCAAATCCTACGAATTACCCTGAGACCAGGTTGCACTGCATGTAGAGCTCGATGTAGAGCTATCTCCCAGGGATTCATGTATTTCAAGAGCCAATTAATGGTAGGCACAACTTTAAACTGAGGCAAGCAAATAGCTGAGAGCCAAACAAGTTTATTCTAATCCACACTTTTTATTTTGCCTAATTAAATCAAGCTCCCTAACAGGGAAGAATTACCAGAGTACCCAAGGCCGAAGGGGGGGCGGAGAGGAATTGAAAACATGGGAGGAGAACAACAAGACTATACACTGAAAATCCGTTGTTACTGTATAGGGCAGCCTTTCTTATGGGTCACGATCAATGGTGGGTTGCGACGTGTCAGAGTAAATGTATAATATTTCATTAATTACTGGAATTGATTTGGCCAAGTACATCTGCGCTCTCTGTTCAGTGCGCTCTCTGCTTAGCAGCGGTCTCTGCTCAGTTTGGCAGCTGCATGAGTGGGAGAGGGAGATGCCCCTGTGCTTCGAGGTTCACTGGATCTTTTTTCTGCAGTTTTCTTGAAGATCACTCCGCGACACACAATGCAGCGCTGTCGTTCAGCAGCAGATGATGCGCTGTCAGCCACTGACTTGTCATTCCCACTCGCCATCACTCACCGCTATCATCAAACTTTGAGAAATATCGAGGAGCGCCCACAATGTGTTTTGTGCGGGGAAGTGCTTAACTAATGTTAGTAATGAGTCTCAAAATGAACAGATTAATAAAACGATATGTCCTGAACAAACATCCACAGCATGATGGTAAACCCAGGGAGTTCTTTCAGAACAGGGCAGAATGCTTCAGGAAACTGCATAGTTGTAATTTTATAACAAGTGATGAAAAGCAGAAATAAGGGAGTACTAACTCTCGTAGTTGTAGATGTGAGTTTCTCTTTCAAACAAGCCCGTGGCCTTGTACACAGCTAATAGCTAACATTAGCAAAAGCAAGCTAGCTAGTTACTGATGGTGCAACTCTTAGGAACAGTACAGATGAATATGAAAAATGATCATTCTGTACATCTTACTGTAGAAAGGATTGTTAAAAACGAGTCTAGGTTGGAACTGTTGATGTTAAAATACAAGTAATAATTAGTATACTGAACTGGAATAAACTGATTGAAGCAAGATGCTTTGTGAGGCAAACACTCAACGTCAGCATGAAGCAGTCTCCTGCCTGCCTGAGAAAGCAGTAGATGTCATGATCCAGTTTGGCACCACATATCTACAGTATGTGAGTCAGGGTTTTCAACTCTGACATACTTAAAACAAGTACAGAAACAGTCTCATTGCTGAGCATGACCTCAGCGTTGCACTGTCAAAAACTGAGTCCTGAATAGGCATGCTTGTTGAAAACTTCAACCAGCCATACACCTCTCATTAGAACTGTGTGTGTTTCCTGGTCTACATCTGTGTGATGTGATCAATCAGTTTATTCCAGTTCAGAATTAAAAAGATATATTGTATTTTAACAGCAACAGTTCCAACCTTGAGTTTCTTTTAACAAAATGTCTACAGTAAGATGTCCAGTAGGACTGATCATTTTTCATCTGTACTGTTACTCAGGGTTGCACTATCAAAAATCCTGTGTGTGTGTTCTGTTACTCATCTGTGTGATCAGTCAGTTTATTCCAGTTCAGAATGAAAATTATTTATTGTATTTTAGCAGCAACAGTTCCAACCTAGACAGATATGTAAGAGTGTTTTTAATGGGGGGGAAATTAACATTAATAGATATTTATATGGCTATTTAATTTCATTGTTATTTGTTTTTGTCTATATTGCATTTGTTTAAGGCATAAGGGCAATGAAATGCTCTGATATTTACACATAGTTGCATATTTTCTTAATCTTGGGTCCCAGGAAAACAGAACATTTCTAATTTGGGTCCCAGGCTGAAAAAGTTTAAGAACCCCTGGTGCAGGGGACAGAGACACAGGTTTCTATGAATAAATAGCATCCTCCAAAGATGGAGACGAGGCAAATTAAGAGAGAAGTCCTCACCACTATTGAAAAGTCATCTTTTAAGCATTTGTAGCAATGCATTTCATGAATATTTTGTACACACAGACTCCTAAATCCAATTTATCTCTAGACTACATCACATGAATGAAGCTGGAGCTGGAGCTGTTAATATTTGTGTACAAATTAGTTAGACGCTCAAAAGTTTCTGCATGGCATGTAAGCAGACTTGTGTGAGTTTAAAACGCACACGTCACATTGGCTACGGTAAAGAAACACAACATTTCAACTCTGTCTCATCCTCTCACTCTCATTAAACATGGATAATTACAGTGCTGGATTAAGAAACACAAGGTGTCGCAAACAATTTGTCTGTAAGATACTTCATCATCAAATGAAATTAACATTAACCCAAGCCTGAGCTTGTTTTTTCACTACCCGTCTTTGCATAATGCATGACTATTAGTTGTTTTGGTACATTGAAAGGGAAGGAAACATGTTGCCGTCTAATGTACAACATTTTTGAGAACAAAAAAAGATATATATGGAAATTCGGTCAAATTTGCGTGTTGAATGTATCTTGACATACAGTGCATACGGAAAGTATTCCGATCCCTTCACTTTTTCATACTTTTTTTTGTTTTAATGTTACAGCCTTATTCTAAAATTGATTGAATCGGTTTTTTTCATCATCAATTTACACACAATACCCCATAATGACAAAGCAAAAACAGGTTTCAAAAAATGTTTGCAAATGTAATAAACTGAAATATCACATTTATATAAGTATCCAGGCCCTTTACTCATAACTTTACATCCCTGAGTCTTCTTGGTTATGACGCTACAAGCTTGGCACACCTGTATTTGGGGAGTTTCTCACATTTTTCTCTACAGATCCTCTCATGCTCTTTCAGGTTGGATGGGGAGCGTCGCTGTACAGCTACTTTCAGGTCTCTCCTAGAGATGTTCGATCGTGTTCAAGTCCGAGCTCTGGCTGGGCCACTCAAGGACATTCAGAAACGTGTCCTGAATCCACTCCTGCGTTGTCTTGGCTCCTGCCGCTGAAAAACGTCCCCACAGCATGACGACGCCACTACCATCCTTCACCATAGGGATGGTGCCTGGTTTCCTCCAGACGTGACGCTTGGCATTCAGGCCAAAGAGTTCAATCTTGGTTTCATCAGACCAGAGAATCTCAGGGTCTGAGAGTCCTTTAGGTGCATTTTGGCAAACTCCAAGCGGGCTGTCATGTGCCTTTTACTGAGGAATGGCTTCCGTCTGGCCACTCTACCATAAATTCCTGCTTGGTGAAGTGCTGAAGAGATGGTTGTCCTCCTGGAAGGTTCTCCCATCTCCACAGAGGAACTCTAGAGCTCTCACAAAGAGACCATCGGGTTCTTGGTCACCTCCCTGACCAAGGCCGTTCTCACCTGATTGCTCAGTGTGGCCGGGCGGCCAGCTCTAGGAAGAGTCTTGTCGGTTCCAAACTTCTTCCATTTAAGAATGATGGAGGCCACTGTGTTCTTGGAGACCTTCAATGCTGAAAAAAAATGTGGTACCCTTCCCCAGATCTGTGCCTCGACACAATCCTTTCTCGGAGCTCTACAGACAATTCCTTCGACCTCATGGCTTGGTTTTTGCTCTGACATGCACTGTCAACTAATGGACCTTATATAGCCAGGTGTGTGCCTTTCCAAATAATGTCCAATCAATTGAATTTACCACAGGTGGACTCCAATGCAATTGTAGAAACATCTCAATGATAATCAATGGAAACAGGATGCACCTGAGCTCAATTTCGAGTCTCATATCAAATGGTTTGAATAGTGTAACTAAGGTATTTCTGTTTTATATTTTAAATAAATTTGCAAAAATTTCTAAAAACCTGTTTTTGCTTTGTCATAATGGAGTATTGTGTGTAGATTGAGGAACATTTATTTAATCCATTTTAGAATAAGGCTGTAACGTAACAAAATGTGGAAAAAGTGAAGGGGTCTGAATACTTTCGGAATGCACTGTACTTTGCAGACATCAGTGTCAGTTGAATGGAGGCAATAAGAAGTGTCTCGTCAAGTCTTTAGAGCAGCTCGTTGCCATCAGGTCAGCAGAGACAGATGTGGCATGTTGATCCAGATGGCTGGTGTGATACCATGGAGAACTACTGAGTATTTTAGGAAATCAAACATTGTGGCACAGTTTACCGACTTTGTTACTTAGTCAATAGTACATTATTGAAAAATAGATCAAATGCAAATTGTATTTTTGTTATGACTTGTTTATGTTTATTTCCATAATGTAATTTGAGTAGGTGCACATTTGGTACTTTTTATACAGTAAGTATAATGGATTACTTTAAGTCCATGGCTTCTAGAAAAATATGATGGTGAAAATAAAAAATGTTTTGTCTTGACTTGAGCATAAATGCACATGAGTTTGTATGTGTGGACTGACTGTAGAACGACTCGTCTGTACAGTTTGTCACTGCTTCTCAGCGCTAAAATCAAGTATTGACCCAATGAATCATCTTTGGAGGATGTTGAGACAGTTCAATATTAGGTCAACAGAATTCTGCCACACATGGTTATCGTGCATGAGTATATGCAGTGTTCTTCTGCCTGTTGCTGTAGCTCACCGTAGCCTTTTTTCCTTTTCAATTTAATTTATCAAATCAGAATGGTGAAATGCCCATAGAAATAATGCAGTCACCTACTTCAAATAACCCATTACAAGTGGAAATCAGTATGACCCAAGCAATTTGCTTAGCCCTTTGTTTGTGAGAGGATTTTTGTTCAATACTACATAATGGTTAGTACTACTGTAACACAATGGACTGACATACAGAAGGACTGGAACTAATGTGTAGGTACACCACAGATGTAGGTAATTTGATTTGCCCATTTTCTTTATAGAGGCTTTTATGTAGAAGGAACCAATTATGACCATGATGTCTACTTATATTCCCAGCAGCATACCCCCCTGCATCCCACTGCTGGCTTGCCTCTGAAGCTAAGCAGGGTTGGTCCTGGTTGGTCCCTGGATGGAAGTACAGATGCTGCTGGAAGTGGTGTTGGAGGAGTAGTAGGGGGCACTCTTCTCTCTGGTCTAAGGAGATCCAAATGCCCCAAGGCAGTGAAGGGGATATTGCCCTGCGTAAGGTGCCGTCTTTCAGATGGGATGTTAAACGGATGTCCTGGGGTCATTAAAAATCCCATGGCACTTAAGAGTAGGGGTGTTAACCCTGGTGTCATGTCTAAAATCCACCTGGCCCCATTCCATCACGGCCACTTAATCATCCCCCTCATTTCTAATTGGCATATATCACTTCTCTAGCTGATGTGTGGTGAGTGTTCTGGCACAAAAATGTTCGCTATGCAACACTGAGGTTGGTGCTACACATTGGTGGTGGATGAGTTGAGTTTCCCCCTACTATGTAAAGTGCTTTGAGTACCTCAGTTGGTAGAAAAGTGCTGTATAAATCCAATCAATTATCATTATTGTGACACAGAGGAGGTTGTCATGGCTTTGTTGGTTGGAGCATGTAAAACACCAGGGTTAAGGATTGGATTCCAGCATCAACCACACAGTGAACGTAATAGGTGCTAACTCTAATTCGATCTGCATAGATATGTCTGCTAAATAACCATATTGTCTATGGATAATTCAGTGAAAAGGGTTGTTAAGATAAGGACAGTAACTAAATAACTTGAAATCACCCGAAAGAAGGTGCAGAAGAAGTGTAGTGTTTTGGGGGCAGACATTTGTGAACAAATGACATGCCGTAGTAGTCACGGTCACATTTTATTTGGATAGTCCATCTGTAGATGCTCTACAGATAATCAATTGCTAGTTTGTTGATTAGTATGACCATCTGTTGATAACTAACTGCATGCTAAGGTTACGGTTAGGGTGAGGTTTAGAATTAGGGTTAGGGTAAGGGTTAAGGTTAAGGTTAGTGTTAGTGTTAGGATAAGGGTTAAGGTTAGGGTTATGGGTTAAGGTTAGTAGCATCTACAGATGGACTATCCAAATAAAGTGTTACCGTAGTCACTGCTAGACTGGTAGATATCTTCAGCACAGTAAACATGTGTGTTTGTTAGTTCTATCTTTGACTAACGTTAGCTGGCGTAAGCTAACAAACGCTAGCAAAAAGGGAGTAGCTCAATCTGGTAGCAATTTATTCCACTCTTATCTGTAAATGACTCCATTACAAAAAATATAATTGCCTATATAGCTAACTCACTCTCTATTTGCGTGTTGGTTGCAATGATGAATGTGTAGTAATTGCCTATGGTTGGTAAGTTGCTGGCTGGTAATCTTGCTACCAATTTAGTGACACTAGCTAGCTAGCTAATGGCAAGATGCAATATTGAAATGTCCATTTTAGGTGTGCTAATTGTTACCTTCTATCAGTCTAATCTGAACGTCGTAAAATTCTTGGTTCATTGGATCAGTCTAAACCTTTGCACATACACCGTAGCCATCTAGTGGCCAAAATCTAAATTGCACCTGGGCTGGAATAATACATTATGGCCCATTTCTTGCATTTCAAAGATGATGGTACAAAAAAAATACAAAATAATGTTTTTTTCTTTGTATTATTTTTTACCAGATCAATTGTGTTATATTCTACTACATTCCTTTCACATTTCCATAAACTTCAAAGTGTTTCCTTTCAAATGGTACCAAGAATATGCATATCCTTGCTTCAGAGCCTGAGCTACAGGCAGTTAGATTTGGGGATGTCATTTTAGGCGAAGATTGAAAAAAAGGGGATAATCCTTAAAAGGTTTAATAATGGTTAATAAATGACTGATATTGATATAAAAGATCTTCAGATCTTTAAGAGAGTGGATTCGGGAGATAACCGCTCTATATAAATGAATGCTTCCGTGGTGCCCCAGGTTATTAATGGTTCAATTATTGCATGGTTTAATTCAATCACGTAATCAATTAAACGTTAGTTAATCGATTTGACAAAATAGCATGTCATATAATTTAATCATACTAGAGGCACGACAGCATAAACATGAAAGGAACCAAAATTATTTTACAATCATTTCATTCTGTTTTTTTTTGTTTCCGTTCCAATCTTCCGACCAGCAAAATACAGTACTGAACCGGTTCGAACCCCAAAAATTAACGGTTTATATTATTTTTTTCTGTTCCTTTTTAAACCTCTGAAATATAGAGTGGGGAGAACAAGTATTTGATACACTGCCGATTTTGCAGGTTTCCTACTTACAAAGCATGTAGAGGTCTGTAATTTTTATCATAGGTACACTTCAACTGTGAGAGACGGAATCTCGCGATACATGGCCCCATCCATCCTCCCCTCAATACGGTGCAGTCGTCCTGTCCCCTTTGCAGAAAAGCATCCCCAAAGAATGATGTTTCCACCTCCATGCTTCACGGTTGGGATGGTGTTCTTGAGGTTGTACTCATCCTTCTTCTTCCTCCAAACACGGTGAGTGGAGTTTAGACCAAAAAGCTCTATTTTTGTCTCATCAGACCACATGACCTTCTCCCATTCCTCCCCTGGATCATCCAGATGGTCATTGGCAAACTTCAGACGGGCCTGGACATGCGCTGGCTTGAGCAGGGGGACCTTGCGTGCGCTGCAGGATTTTAATCCATGACGGCGTAGTGTGTTACTAATGGTTTTCTTTGAGACTGTGGTCCCAGCTCTCTTCAGGTCATTGACCAGGTCCTGCCGTGTAGTTCTGGGCTGATCCCTCACTTTCCTCATGATCATTGATGCCCCACGAGGTGAGATCTTGCATGGAGCCCCAGACCGAGGGTGATTGACCGTCATCTTGAACTTTTTCCATTTTCTAATAATTGAGCCAACAGTTGTTGCATTCTCACCAAGCTGCTTGCCTATTGTCCTGTAGCCCATCCCAGCCTTGTGCAGGTCTACAATTTTATCCCTGATGTCCTTACACAGCTCTCTGGTCTTGGCCATTGTGGAGAGGTTGGAGTCTGTTTGATTGAGTGTGTGGACAGGTGTCTTTTATACAGGTAACGAGTTCAAACAGGTGCAGTTAATACAGGTAATGAGTGGAGAACAGGAGGGTTTCTTAAAGAAAAACTAACAGGTCTGTGAGAGCCGGAATTCTTACTGGTTGGTAGGTGTTTAAATACTTATGTCATGCAATAAAATGCAAATTAATTACTTAAAAATCATACAATGTGATTTTCTGGATTTCGTCTCTCACAGTTGAAGTGTACCTATTATAAAAATTACAGACCTCTACATGCTTTGTAAGTAGGAAAACCTGCAAAATCGGCAGTGTGTCCAATACTTGTTCTCCCCACTGTATATATATTTTTATTTAGCTCAACTTAACTTCACAAATCAGTGGGGATAGAGCAGCTTGCTATGGAGTGAGCAGAGCTAGCTAGCTCTAATCTCTGAATCACACTTGTAACGTCAGTAGGCTAGTAGTCTAATCAAATCAAATCAAATGTATTTATATAGCCCTTCTTACACCAGCTAATATATCTAAGTGCTGTACAGAAACCCAGCCTAAAACCCCAAAAAGCAAGCAATGCAGGTGTAGAAGCAATGCAGGTGTAGATTATAACAGAACATGGCCAAGATGTTCAAACGTTCATAAATGACCAGCATGGTCAAATAATAATAATTACAGTAGTTGTCGAGGGTGCAAAAGGTCAGCACCTCAGGAGTAAATATCAGTTGGCTTTTCATAGCCGATCATTGAGAGTATCTCTACCGCTCCTGCTGTCTCTCTAGAGAGTTGTAAACAGCAGGTCTGGGACAGGTAGCACGTACGGTGAACAGGTCAGGGTTCCATAGCCGCAGGCAGAACAGTTGAAACTGGAGCAGCAGCACGGCCAGGTGGACTGGGGACAGCAAGGAGTCATCATGCCAGGTAGTCCTGAGGCATGGTCCTAGGGATCAGGTCCTCCGAGAGAGAGAAAGAAAGAAAGAGAGAGAGAAAGAGAGAATTAGAGAGAGCATACTTAAATTCACACAGGACACCGGATAAGACAGGAGAAATACTCCAGATATAACAGACTGACCCTAGCCCCCCGACACATAAACTACTGCAGCATAAATACTGGAGGTTGAGATAGGAGGGGTCAGGAGACACTGTGGCCCCATCCGATGATACCCCCGGACAGGGCCAAACAGGCAGGATATAACCCCACCCACTTTGCCAAAGCACAGCCCCCAGCCACTAGAGGGATATCTTCAACCACCAACTTTACCTTCCAGCGACAAGGCCGAGTATAGCCCACTAAGATCTCCGCCACGACACAACCCAAGGGGGTTGGGGGGGGGGGGGGGCGCCAACCCACACAGGAAGATCACGTCAGTGACTCAACCCACTCAAGTGACGCACCCCTCCTTGGGACGGCATGGATGAGCACCAGGTAGCCAGTGACTCAGCCCTTGTAATAGAGTTAGAGGCAGAGATTCCCAGTGGAGAGAGGGGAACCGGCCAGGCAGAGACAGCAAGGGCGGTTCGCTGCTCCAGTGCCTTTGCGGTTCACCTTCACACTCCTGGGCCAGACTACACTCTATCATAGGACTTACTGAAGAGAGGAGTCGTCAATAAAGACTTAAAGGTTGAGACAGAGTCTGCGTCTCTCACATAGGTTGGCAGACCATTCCATAAAAATGGATCTCTATAGGAGAAAGCCCTGCCTCCAGCTGTTTGCTTAGAAATTCTAGGGACAATTAGGAGGCCTGCGTCTTGTGACTGTAGAGTACGTGTAGGAATGTACGGCAGGACCAAATCGGAAAGATAGGTAGGAGCAAGCCCATGCAATGCTTTGTAGGTTAGCAGTAAAACCTTGAAATCAGCACTGGAGGAATATGATAATTTTGGGGGGTTCTAGTCAGGATTCTAGCAGCCATATTTAGCACTAACTGAAGTTTATTTAGTGCTTTATCCGGGTAGCCGGAAAGTAGAGCATTGCAGTAGTCTACCCTAGAAGTGACAAAAGCATGGATTAATTTTTCTGCATCATTTTTGGACAGAAAATGTCAGATTTTTGCAATGTTAGGTGGATGGAAAAAAGATGTCCTTGAAACAGTCTTGATATGTTTGTCAAAATATAGATCAGGGTCCAGAGTAACGCTGAGGTCCTTCACAGTTTTTTTTGAGACGACTGTACAACCATCAAGATTAATTGCCAGATTCAACAGAAGATCTCTTTGTTTCTTGGGACCTAGAACAAGCATCTCTGTTTAGTCCCAGTTTAAAAGTAGAACGTTTGCAGCCATCCACTTCCTCATGTCTGAAACACAGGCTTCCAGCAAGGGCAATTTTGGGGCTTCACCATGTTTCATCGAAATGTACAGCTGTGTGTCATCCGCATAGCAGTGAAAGTTAACATTATGTTTTCGAATGACATCCCCAAGAGGTAAAGTATATTGTGAAAACAATAGTGGTCCTAAAACGGAACCTTGAGGAACACCGAAATGTACAGCTGATTTGTCAGAGGACAAACCATCCACAGAGACAAACTGATATCTTTCCGACAGATAAGATCTAAACCAGGCCAGAACTTGTCCGTGTAGACCAATTTGGGTTTCCAATCTCTCCAAAAGAATGTGGTAGTCGATGGTATCAAAAGCAGCACTTACCACCTTCACAAGTGCAGTCTCAGTGCTATGATTGGGTCTAAAACCAGACTGAAGCATCTCGTATACATTGTTTCTCTTCAGGAAGGCAGTGAGTTGCTGCGCAAGAGCTTTTTCTAACAATTTTGAGAGGAATGGGAGATCTGATATAGGCCGATAGTTTTTTATATTTTCTGGGTCAAGGTTTGGCTTTTTCAAGAGAGGCTTTATTACTTCCACTTTTAGTGAAATTGGTACACATCCGGTGGATAGAGAGCTGTTTATTATGTTCAACATGGGAGGGCCAAGCACAGGAAGCAGCTCATTCAGTAGTTTAGTTGGAATAGGGTCCAGTATGCAGCTTGAAGGTTTAAAGGCCATGATTATTTTCATCATTGTGTCAAGAGATATAGTACTGAGTGTCTCCCTTAATCCTAGGTCCTGGCAGAGTTGTGCAGACTCAGGACAACTGAGCTTTGGAGGAATATGCAGATTTAAAGAGGAGTCCGTAATTTGCTTTCTAATGATCATGATCTTTTTTTCAAAGAAGTTCATGAATGTATCACTGCTGAAGTGAAAGCCATCCTCTCTTGGGGAATGCTGCTTTTTAAATGTCAACTTCAATGGGGTAACATCAGAATTGGGACATCCCAAGGAATCCTGGATAGCAAGAACCTTGATTTTACACCCTATGTTGTGATTCTCTCGTCTTTTAAAAAACCCACAATCCAATAAACATTGTATGAAGCCCTTTTAGCCGATAGATCACATATTGCAAACAAATAATCTGAATATCGCGTCAGTACAAAACTACTGTCAAGCGAACCAAACTCAGACCACCTCTCGAGATGGTCTATGTTCGGTTTGAGTGACTCTTTCGAGTTCATTTTGGAGTGTTCACACTGCACAAAAATTAAGTGAACCGCACTGAGTTCACAAAAATAGGCTGAAAGGGAAAACACCCTTAGATGTCTTGATGGAATTTTTGAAATCCCAACATTCATTGGGTATGGAGTTGTGGACATGCATGGGTCTCAAATAGTAACAACACTGCTGAGGCAAACTTTAATCAAAAGGAAATGCACTCCAACTGGAGAATGGTTGTTATGTTTCAGGTAAGACCCAGATGCAGACAGTGTCGAAGTAACAAAAGTGTATTAATAGTGCAGGGGCAGTCAAAACGACAGGTCAAGGGCAGCAGAGGGAGCACCCCCCTATCCACATCGACGGGACAGTAGTGGAGAGGGTAGTCAGTTTTAAGTTCCTCGGCATACACATCACGGACAAACTGAATTGGTCCACCCACACAGACAGCATTGTGAAGAAGGCACAGCAGCGCCTCTTCAACCTCAGGAGGCTGAAGAAATTTGGCTTGTCACCAAAAGCACTCAAACTTCTACAGATGCACAATCGAGAGCATCCTGTCGGGCTGGGCTGTATCACCGCCTGGTACGGGAACTGCTCCGCCCACAACCGTAAGGCTCTCCAGAGGGTAGTGAGGTCTGCACAACGCATCACCGGGGGTAAACTACCTGCCCCCCAGGACACCTACACCCTCTCTGACGAGTTTGGAGGGTACTATGGTGTTAAATGCTGAGCTGTAATCGATGAACTGCATTCTTACATAGGTATTCCTCTTGTCCAGATGGGATAGGGCAGTGTGCAGTGTGATTGCGACTGCTTCGTCTGTGGACCTATAGGGGCGGTAAGCAAATTGGAGTGGGTCTAGGGTGTCGGGTAGGGTGGAGGTGATATGGTCCTTGACTAGTCTCTCAAAGCACTTCATGATGACAGAAGTGAGTGCTATACGGCGGTAGTCATTTAGCTCAGTTACCTTAGCTTTCTTGGGAACAGGAACAATGGTGGCCCTCTTGAAGCATGTGGGAACAGCAGACTGGGATAAGGATTGATTGAATATGTCCATAAACACACCAGCCAGCTGGTCTGCGCATGCTCTGAGGACGCAGCCGGGGATGCCGTCTGGGCCTGCAGCCTTGCGAGGGTTAACACGTTTAAATGTTTTAATCACGTTGGCTGCAGTGAAGGAGAGCCCGCAGGGTTTGGTAGCGGGCCGTGTCAGTTGCACTGTATTGTCCTCAAAGCGAGCAAAGAAGTTGTTTAGTCTGTCTGGGAGTGAGACATTGTGGTCCGCGACGGGGCTGGTTTATCTTTTGTAGTTCGTGATTGACTGTAGACCCTGCCACATACCTCTCATTGCTGAGCCATTGAATTGTGACTCCACTTTGTCTCTATACTGACATTTAGCTTGTTTGATTGCCTTGCGGAGGGAATAGCTACACTGTTTGTATTCAGTCATGTTTCCGGTCACTGATTAAAAGCAGTGGTTTGCGTTTTCAGTTTTGCGCGAATGCTGCCATCAATCCACGGTTTCTGGTTGGGGAATGTTTTAATAGACGCTGTGAGTACAACATCACCGATGCACTTGCTAATAAACTCGCTCACCGAATCAGCGTATTTATCAATGTTGTTGTTCGACGTTATGCGGAACATATCCCAGTCCACGTGATCGAAGCGATCATGAAGCGTGGAATCCGATTTGTCGGTCCAGCATTGAACAGACCTGAGCACGGGTGCTTCCTGTTTTAGTCTCTGTCTATAGGCCGGGAGCAACAAAATGGAGTCGTGGTCAACTTTTCCGAAAGGAGGGCGGGGGAGGGCCTTATATGCGTCGCGGAAGTTAGAATAACAATGATCCAGGGTTTTGCCAGCCCGGGTTGTGCAATCGATATGCTGATAGAATTTAGGGAGCCTTGTTTTCAGATTAGCCTTGTTAAAATCCCCAGCTACAATAAATGCATCCTCAGGATATGTGGTTTCCAGTTTACATAGACTCAAATTAAGTTATTTCAGGGCCATCGATGTGTCTGCTTGGGGGGGGAATATACACGACTGTGATTATGATCGAAGAGAATTATCTTGTTAGATAATGAGGTCGGCATTTGATTGTGAGGAATTCTAAGTCAGGTGAACAAAAGGACTTGAGTTCCTGTATGTTGTTATGATCACACCATGTCTCGTTAATCATAAGGCATACACCCCCGCCCTTCTTCTTACCAGAGAGATGCTTGTTTGTCGGCGCGATGCATGAAGAAACCAGGTGGCTGTACCGACTCCGATAGCGTGTCTCGAGTGAGCCATGTTTCCGTGAAACAAAGAACGTTACAGTCTCTTATGTCTCTCTGGAAGGCAACCCTTGCTCGGATTTCATCTACCTTGTTGTCAAGAGACTGGACATTGGCGAGTAGTATGCTCGGGAGCGGTGCGCGATGTGCCCATCTACGGAGCCTGACCAGAAGACCGCTCCGTCTGCCCCTTCTACGGCACCGTTGTTTTGGGTCGCCGGCTGGGATCCGATCCATTGTCGTGGGTGGTGGGCCAAACAGAGGATCCGCTTCGGGAAAGTCATATTCCTGGTCGTAATGTTGGTAAGTTGACGTTGCTCTTATATTCAATAGTTCCTCCTGACTGTATGTTATAAAACCTAAGATTTCCTGGGGTAACATTGTAAGAAGAAAAAAAATTAAAGACTGCATAGTTTCCTAGGAACGCGAAGCGAGGCGGCCATCTCTGTCGGTGCCGGAAGTAGGAAGGGGCTAATGACCTTGGAGATGGGGAAAGAGCCGATAAATCGGAGGGAGAGTTTGCAGGATTCCACCCAGAGGGGCAGATCCCCGGTGGACAGCCATACCTTTAGCCCGAGACGATACTGGGGAGCCGGGGTCTGGTGGCGATCCGCTTGTCATCGATACCTGGAGGTGGTCTTGAGAAGGGCCGACCGTGCTCTCTTCCAGGTATGACAACAGCGGCGGTCAAACATTTGGGCCGAAGGTATGCTGAACTCTTCCTCCTGCTCAGGGAAGTGCGGGGGCTGATACCCCAGGGAACACTCAAAGGGCGATAGACCCGTGGCAGAGCAAGGAAGGGTTGCTGGCTCCAGGTGGTGGGGTTGGCGGAGACCAGGCAGCGCAGAGTCATCTCCAGGTCTTGGTTGGCTCGCTCCGACTGGCTGTTGGACTGGGGGTGGAACCCGGAGGACAGGCTGGCCTACGACCCAATGAGTGTGCAGAACGCCTTCCAGAACCGAGATGAGAACTGAGGATCCCGGTCGGAGACCATGTCCACTGGCAGTCCATGGATCCGGGCGATGTGCTGCATCATGAGCTGGGCCGTCTCTTTGGCAGAGGGTAGCTTGGGGAGAGAAATGAAGTGGGCAGCTTTGGAAAACCGATCCACTACGGTCAGGACGGCGGTGTTGCCATCAGACGGGGGAGACCCGTGACAAAGTCCAGGGATATGTGAGACCAGAGACAGTGAGAAACAGGCAGAGGTTGAAGGAGACCAGCCGGAGCTTTTAAAAAATATATATATTTAACCTTTATTTAACCAGGAAGGGCTCATTGAGATTTAAAATCTCTTTTTCAAGAGCGTCCTGGCCAAGATAGACAGCACCAAGTCATTACAAAAATGACAGACAAACAACAAGTAATCTAGTAAAAACCATAGAATTCACAAGAGTATAACAAAAATCAAAAACAGCTAATTAAAAACATTGACAGGTCAGGGAAACAGTCTCAAGATCATTCATCAGTGATTTAAAAATACCAATCGGGACAAGTTCTTCCAGTTTAAAAGTATTTTGTAAGGCGTTCCAAGACGATGGTGCAGTGTACATAAAAGCCCTTTTACCAAATTCAGTTCGGACATTTGGAACAGTTAGCAGGATAAAGTCCAGCGAACGAAGAGAGTACCCACCACATTTCTGAACAATAAAAATGCCAAAATAGAAAGGTAGTAAACCCAAATTGGCTTTATAAATAAAAGTATACCAGTGACTGAGCCTACGAGTGACTAGAGAAGGCCAGCCAACCCTGGTATACAAAGTGCAGTGGTGCGTAAGGGTTTTGCAGTTTAAAATAAATCTCAAAGTGACATGGTAATGGGTGTCAATTGATCTCAAACACTGAGCGGAAGCATTCATATATAAAATATCCCCATAGTCTAGTAAAGGCATACATGTAGCTAATACTAGCCTCCTTCTGGCTTCAAAAGAAAAACAGGCCTTATTCCTAAAATAAAATCCCAATTTCAGCTTACATTTTTTTGTAAGTTGTTGAATATGCAATTTAAAAGAGAGGCCGTCATCAATTAAAATTCCAAGATATTTATATGAGGTTACAACCTCAATCTCCTTGCCCTGACAGGTAGTAATTGGTGAAAGGTTCAGAGGTCTATTTCTTGCTTTAGAAAACACCATTAGTTTAGTTTGTCAGTATTGAGGATAAGCTTCAATTGACACAAGATATGTTGAACAGTATAAAAAGCAGTTTGCAAGTTCTGGAAAGCTTTTGTAAGAGATGAGGCACAACAGTAAATAACAGTATCATCAGCATAAAAATGAAGTTGCGCATTTTGGAAATTTTTGTCTAAATCATTTATATAAATAGTGAATAAGAGAGGACCAAGTAGAGAGCCTTGGGGCACACCATTAAAGACAGACAATTTAACAGACATAAGCCCATCAAATTGAGTGAACTGAGTTATATCAGACAGATAGTTAGCAAACCATGCAACTGCATGCTCTGAAAGACCTACACTCGACAATCTCTGCCTTAGTATAGCATGATCAACTGTATCAAAAGCCAAAGAGAGATCAATAAAAAGTGAGACACAGTGCTGTTTTTTGTCAAGGGCTTCAGTGATATCATTTAAAACCTTCATGGCTGCTGTAATTGTCCTATGCTTCTTCCTGAAGCCCGATTGGTACATTGATAAAATAGAGTTAGTATATAAAAACTATTTTAGCTGTTCACTCACAAGGGTGTCAAGTATTTTCACCAGGGGTGACAGCTTTGAGATTGGCTTATAATTATTTAAAATAGTTGGATCTCCCCCTTTTAAACGTGGTAGGACAAATGCTGATTTCCAGATCTTTGGAATTTCATTACATTCCAGGGTTAGATTGAACAGATATGTAAGTGGTTCAGCTATGAAATCAGCTGCCAGATTTAAAAAGCAGGGATCCAAAAGATCAGGACCTGCAGGCTTTCTCTGATCTAAGGATTTCAGGGCTTTATGTACCACCTGCACTGATAATGGCAAAAAGCTAAAAGTTTGACCAGCTCTCACTGGTTCATCCACACAGGGTTGTACAGAGACCGAGGACACTGGTTCATCCAAACAGGGTTGTACAGAGACAGAGGACACTGGTTCATCCACACAGGGTTGTACAGAGACAGAGGACACTGGTTCATCCACACAGGGTTGTACAGAGACAGAGGACACTGAATCAAACAGCCTACCAGATGATACAAAGTGCTCATTGAAACAATTCAGCATTTCAGTTTTGTCATATACAGCAACAGAGTCCTTCAAAACACATGACGGTAATTCATTAACATTACTGTTACCAGACATAGACTTAATAGCATTCAGAAACTTTCTAGGGTCATTCAGGTTATTAGTGGTAACAGACATAAAATATTCAGACTTGGCCTTCCTGAGAAGAAAAGAACACTTGTTTCGTAACTGCTTAAAAATAAGCCAATCTGACCGATTTGCATTCATTTTCCACCTGGGAGGGCACCCATCGACCCGGCATCTGAGCTGGTGTTCAGACGGTGTGTTCCTCCCGCCCCCCCCAAAAAATAAATAAATAAATAAATAAGCCAATCAGCATCAGAACATGATTTCCTTGCTTTAGCCCAGGCTAGATTACGGTCGTGAATAATACAAGACAGTTCAGAAGAAAACCATGGATTATCCCGCCCTTTAACCCTGAACCTTCGGAATGGGGCATGTTTGTTTACTATTTGGAAAAAAACATAATGAAAGAATTTCTAACCAGTTTCCACATCAGGGATAAGTTCAGTCATGCTCCAGTCAAAATAAAACAAATCATGAAGGAAAGCCTGCTCATTAAAATACTTCTGTAACGGCAGCCTTCCTCCTCTTCACGAGAAGAGAGGGTGTAGCAGGGATCGGACCAACACGCAGCGTAGCCAGTGCTCAACATGTTTAATTACGAATAACGTGAACACTTACAACAATACAAAATAACAAATGTGGCAAACCGATACAGCCCTATCTGGTGCAGAGAAAACACAAAGACAGGAAACAACCACCCACAAAATCCCAACACAAAACAAGCCACCTAAATATGATTCCCAATCAGAGACAACACAAAACACCTGCCTCTGATTGCGAAACATATTAGGCCAAACATAGAAACAGACAAACTAGACACACAACATAGAATGCCACCCCCGGCTCACGTCCTGACCAACACTAAAACAAGTAAAACACACAAGAACTATGGTCAGAACGTGACAACTTCAAATTTTTCTTACAAATAAAACGTGGGTTTGTCTTAGGAACCTTAGTATTTCTAACAGCAACAACAGCACAATGGTCACTTAAATCATTACAAAAAAAAACAACCGCAGAATATTTATGTGGAACATTTGTTAATATCAAATCAATCAGGGTAGATTTATCTGGGAATTTAAGATTTGGGCGAGTGGGTGAGTTAATCAACTGGGTAAGATTCATAGAATTACAAAACATTTTTAAATCATCAGACACCGGCTTTAAGCAATCAAGATCATTTCGCTGTAAAGAAGTTTAGACATAAGGTGCGTCAAAGAAGAAAATGCATCACCGAGAGCACAGGGGGGTCTATAACAGCCAATCACAGTTATAGAGCGACCCTTTGAAACATCAATATTCAAAGCAAGAAATTCCAACTGTTTACAAATAGTTTCAGACTTTGCCACACTTACAGGGAATTTAGTTTTTACATATATAGCCACACCCCCACCTTTCTTAACCCGATCAGTGCGATAAACATTGTAACCATTTATACAAATATCTTTATCAAAAACAGACTTGCTGAGCCAGGTTTCAGAACACAATTACATCAGCATCAGTTGATTTATCCCAAATCCTAACCCCATCAATTTTTGACAACAGGCTGCGTACATTTAAATGAAAAATACCAAAACCAGATCTTGATTTAAAATCAGAGGGGGTTTGGAGACATTGCATATCAGGGCCAGGGTTAGGTTGCACGTTACCTAATATCAACAAAAGAAGAATAACTAGGCACCTCTGTTTAATTAAACCTCTTGACACTACAGGGGGTGCTGTTTCAACTTGGACATTTATCGTTCCCAAATTAAACTGCCTCGTACTCAATTCTTGCTCGTACAATATGCATATTATTATTACTATTGGATAGAAAACAATCTCTAGTTTCTAAAACCGTTTGAATTATGTCTGTGGGTGAACCAGAACTCTTTCTGCAGCGAAATTCATGACAGGAACTGCGAAGGTCTGAAAACGAGGCTCTGTTCTCAGATCAGTTTAAAGCTCTGTATGTATCCTATGGGTCGACATGAACTGCACCCGCCTTCCCCTGGATGTCAGTAACCAATGAGAAGTGGAATGGAGTTTCTACGTAGTTCTCAGAGCTTATAAAAGGCCAAGGAACGAAGGGAGCTCTCTTTTCGACGTTCGTCATTGCGCAAAGCAAGACCTCAGGATGGCCTTTTGAAACGCTCAGTTATCGACCCTGAGATATATCCGTCTGTAATTTAATTCGATATAGGTGTTAGAAACATCATAACGAAGTTATTTTAAACCGAGTTATATCAGTTTATGCGAGTATATTGCTATTTTCGGAATTTCCTTAGTATTGCGTTTTGAACATTTGGGCATGTTGTGGCCACATAGCTATTGTTAGCTGCTAATTCCGAAGTTGAAGACGACGTTTTACAACCAAGCAACGATTCTTTTGGACAAAGGACCACTTGCCCAAGATTCTGATGGAAGCTCGTCCAAAAGTAAGAGCTATTTATGATGTTATTCCGTATTTATGTGGAAAAATGAAAAAGGATTTGTCCGCCATTATTGCGGCACTGGTCTGGCTGTAACGCACACTGTATGTCTAGTAACGTTAATTTTAAAAATCTAACACAGCGGTTGCATTAATAACTAATGCATCTTTCATTTGCTGTCCAACCTGTATTTTTTAGTCAAGTTTACGATTATTTATCGATTAGATTAGGTGCCTCTCCAAGATGGCGCCGGCCAGAATGCATGAAATGCTGCTACTGATCACATTGTATAACCACGATTTGTGCTGCTAAATATGCACATTTTCGAACAAAACCTATATGCATTGTGTAATATGATGTTACAGGACTGTCATCTGATGAAGTATATCAAGGTTAGTCCAAAATTATATATCTTTTGCTGTATTGTTACGATCGCTAACCTGTGCTGCTGGTAAATTGCTTGTGTTTCTGGCTATTGTGCTAAGCTAATATAATGCTATATTGTGTTTTCGCTGTAAAACACTTAAAAAATCTGACATATTGGCTGGATTCACAAGATGTTGGGCTTTCATTTGCTGTACGCTGTGTATTTTTCAGAAATGTTTTAAGATGAGTAATTAGGTATTTGACGTTAGTCTCTGTAATTATTCTGGCAGCTTTGGCACTATTTCAGATTGCAGCTGCAATGTAGAACTGTGATATATAACTGAAATATGCACATATTTCTAAAAAAACATATGCTATACAATAAATATGTTATCAGACTGTCATCTTATGAAGTTGTTTCTTGGTTAGTGGCTATTTATATCTTTATTTGGTCGAATTAGTGATGGCTACTGATGGAGTAAAAAACTGGTGGAGTAAAAAAAGTGGTGTCTTTTGCTATCGTGGTTAGCTAATAGATTTACATATTGTGTCTTCCCTGTAAAACATTTTAAAAATCAGAAATGATGGCTGGATTCACAAGATGTGTATCTTTCATCTGGTGTCTTGGACTTGTGATTTAATGATATTTAGATGCTAGTATTTACTTGTGACGCTATGCTAGGCTATGCTAGTCAGCTTTTTTACTGTGGGGGGTGCTCCCGGATCCGGGTTTGGGAGGAATTAGAGGTTAATAACCTTGCACGGCTTCTCTTTTTTAAGAGACCTACTGCAAGTGAATTCTACAAGTGAGTTTCTAGACAATACAAAACCGAGGAGTCTTGTTCTGTGCACAGATCGTGCACGCGGCGGTGAACAAGGAGACGTCAGGAACCATAGTAGGCCACCAAAAGCGTCGCACAAAGGCCAGAGTCCGCCGGGCACCCGGGTGGCAGGCAAGCCAGGAGGAGTGGGCCCACTCCAGGACCGAGGAGCAGACCGCGTCAGGAACGAACATCCGGTTATCTGGGCCCTCCCCGTGGTTCGGCTGGGAATGCTGAAGCCCCACAAACCTGCTTCCCTATTACCCAGCTGAGTGCCGTCGCCAGGCATGAGGTGGGAAGGATGGTCTCGAGTTCAGGGGTAGAAGCCGTGGGGCTATAGCGTTGTGACAGCGCATCCGGCTTGACATTCTTGGATCCCGGCCGGTATGAGAGGAAGAAGTTGAACCAGGTGAACAGCAGGGCCCACCTAACTTGCCTGGAATTGAGGCGCTTGGCGGTGCGGAAACATTCCAGGTTCTTGTGGTCGGTCCACACAATGAACAGATGTTCCGCCCTCTCCAGCCGGTGCCTCCACTCCTCCAACACCATCTTCACCGCGAGAAGCTCACTATTCCCCACATCGTAGTTCCTTTCCGTGGCGTTGAGGCGGTGGGAGAAGAAGGCACAGGGATGTAACTTGAGGTCCAGGGCAGAACGTTGGAACAGTACAGCCCCCACTCCAACATCCGAAGCATCGGCCTCCACCACGAACTGGCGGGACGTGTCAGGATGAACCAAGATGGGAACTGTGGTGAAGCGGTGTTTGAGATCATGGAATGCCCCTTCAGCAGCTGGGGACTACGTGAACGGAACCTTGGTGAGAGGTGAGTGTAGACAGGGGGAGCCCAGGGTGCTGTAACCCTGGATAAAGGGATGATACAAGTTGGCGAATCCCAGGAAACGTTGCAGCTGCACCCTGGATATCAATCCACCACCGCTCTCACCTTTCCGGGATCCAACTGTACACTCCCTGCAGTAATGATGTAACCCAGAAAGGGGATGGTGGAGCGATGGAATTCTCACTTCTCTACTTTTACAAAAAGCTGATTCTACAGAAGGCATTGGAGAACCTGTCGGATGTGGAGCACGTGTTCTTGGGCAGAGCGGGAGAAGATGAGGATGTCGTCAAGGTAGACAAAGACAAACCGGCTCAACATGTCACGAAGAACATCATTAATCAGTGCCTGGAACACAGCAGGGGCATTGGTAAGGCCGAATGGCATGACCAGATACTCATAGTGACCGCTGGCCATGTTGAAGGCAGTATTCCACTCGTCACATTCCTGTATCCGCACCAGGTGGTAGGCATTCCGTAGGTCCAGCTTGGAGAACACGGTGGTCCCCTGGAGTGGCTCGAAGGCCGAGGAGAAGAGGGGTGGCGTAAGGCTTTTCTTCACTGTGATGTTGAGAACCCGGTAGTCAATGCAGGGGCGCAGGTTTTGTCCTACTTCTCCACAAAGAACCCTGTTCCGGCGGGGAGAGACAGAAGGACGGATGATCCTCAATGTAGGTCTCCATAGCCTTGGTCTCTGGACCTGACAGAGAGTACAGTCGTCCCCGGGGTGGAATGGTGCCTGGGAGAAGGTAAATCCCACAGTCATATGCGGTGCGGCGGAAGCGAAGTGGCCCGGGCCCGGAGGTCCTGGTACTCCGCAGGAATGGCGGAGAGGTCCGGGGCAACTTATGAGCCCCCAAGAAGACGTCCCTGGGCAGGCTGCGCTGACTTCAGGCAATGGGCATGGCAGAAGGGTCTCCAGCCAATGATTGCACCAGCAGACCAATCAGTGAGGGGATTATGTCACTGGAGCCAGGAGAATCCCAATACCAGGAGACTTAATGAGCAGGAATTGGATCGTCTCGCTGTGGTTCCCTAACACACGTAGGTTGATGAGGTGGTATTGTGGGTGACCCGGCCTATAGAGCGCCCGTCCAGTGCTCAAACATCCATGGGAATGAAGATGGGCTAAGTGGGGATGTCCAGTGGGGATGTCCAGTTCGGAAGCCAGGGTAGCGTCCATAAAGCTCTCATCGGCCCCAGAGTCAATGAGTACCCAGAGAGATTATGACTGGTTCCCCCAACAGCAAAATGGCAAGTAAGGGGAGAGGAAAAGTTCTCTGTATGGCCCACCAGAGTTCTCGCTCCTACCAGTGAGCCTGGTCTTTTAGTGGACAGGTGGAGATGAAATGACCAGTAGTCCCGCAATAGGCAACTCTTAGTGTGAATCCTGTATAGCCGTTCAGCTGGAGACATCCTAGCTCTGCCTAGTTGCATAGGCTCGGGAAGAGGTGAATCGGCAGTCTCTGGAACTCGGGTAGCCTCGGGTTCGTTCGGCAACAGAGCCGTCGGGGACTTCCGGGATGCCTCGGAGGCGAGGTGGAATCCTTGGACAGGCGTGTGAAACCGAACCTCCTCTCCTTCCTACGTTCCCGTTGTCACCCATCGATCCGAATGGTCAAGGCGATGAGCAAGTCGAGATCCATCGGTAATTCCCAGGCTGCAAGCTCAACCTTTACTTCCTCTGATACCCCGTGCAGGAACATATCGAACAGCTCTTCCGGGTTCCAGGCACTCTCAGGTACCCACGTGCAGAAATCTCCAGCATAGTCTGCCACACTGCGGGAGTCTTGCCGAAGCTGGAGTAACTTCGGGCAGCCTCTCTCCCGGACAATGGAGCATCGAAAACTCTCTTTATCTCCCCCACAAACTCCTCCAGACTGAAGCATACGGCCGACTGTTGTTCCCATACTGCTGTAGCCAAGGCGAGAGCCCTCCCGGACATCAGCGTGATGAGGTACGCTATGTTAGAGCGGTTGGAGGGGAAGGAGGAGGGCTGCAGCTCGATGATGAGGGAACACTGAGCGAGAAACGCCCAACAGGTGCCCGACCCTCCATCAAAGCATTCCGGGGGAGGTAAGCGGGGTTCCCGGGAAACCAGGGTGACGGCACTGCTACCAGCCAGGTTACAGAGGGACTGAGCAGTTACCGTCGTGGTAGGTTGCCTAGCAGACAACCCGCGGAATTGCTCCAGCAATGTGTTCAAAGCTTGGTCATGGCGTTCGGCCAAGGTCTGGAACCCTTCCATAAGACCACAATGCAACTCCTCGTGTCTTCCAATGGTGGCTTTTAGGGAGGAGATGGCGTTGCGGAGCTGGTCTACGACTGCTGGGTCAGTCATGGCTAGTTCGCACTGTCACGTTTCAGTTACGACCCATCTAGACCAGAGAGGAGCAAGAGGGAAACCGCTGGTAGGTTTCACGAAACATAAGGAAATGGCAACAGACAAAGAGAGAACACAGGTATAAATACACTGGGTATAATGGGGAAGATTGGAGACACCTGGAGGGGTGTGCAGACAAGCACAAAGACAGGTGAAACAGATCAGGGTGTGACAGGTGTGGTGTCCAGTGTTGTGTTAGAGCATGGCTGGACCAAAAGCCTGGATACCCTGCAGCTCTCCTGGGGGAAGGTTGTCCTCAACATATACCTGTATGTTGGATCCAAACAAAATTGTATCAACACAAATAAAGGCCAAGGCTTTGTTCGCAAATTGTGCTTATCTGTTTGCATCAACAAATTAGTTATGGCTATTTTTCTGTGTACTATCAGTGTGACAGCTAGCTAAGGAAAGTCACACAAATGATTATGTACATTATTCCATGGATCAGTCCTTGTAATTGCAGGTTCTTGCACAGTGGAAACCATGGTAACAGATCCTGGATCGATTCTTGTCAACAAGTTTGCCAGAGGTTTAGGGCTCTATTCAATCAGATCTGCTTTAGCCTACATCCGCAAAACGGTTGTTTTGCCGGTGTCGGAGGTAGAACTGCGTTAGAGCTGTCAAATCTACAAGCGGCTCCTGGCATTATACCTAAAGCAGACATTGCCATTGGCATTAACAGAAATCTCATGCAGACTTGTTTACAAGTCCGAACACTAGAATGTGAGCTGTAATATACACCTCGATTAGGCTGATAGAAATCATTATTTCGTTTAATGATTTTCAATTTGAGAGTAATTATTTCTATATAGTCTCCACTTTCTCGTTCTGAAAATCTAACGCTGCAACCAATTTGACAGCTCCAACGCAGTTACACCTCTGACAACGTCAAAACATCAGCTATGCGGGGGCCGCTATCGCCGCTTAACGCTTCATCTGATTAAATCTAGGCCTTAGTCTGCTTAATAAAAGGGTCACAACAAAATCTGTGTATACTGAACATGATCATATTTTAAATGAAATTTGCACTTAATGGATCATCATATGTGAAATTGTTAATAACTTATTTCCAAGCATTTGGAGACGAAAATTAGGTACACCATCTCGTACCAGGTCGGGCCCCCCTTTGCCTCCAGCACAATCTGAATTCTTCTGGGCATTGATTCTACAAGGTGTGGCATTTCAACGTTGCTCAATTGGTGTCAAGGGACATAACGTGTGCCAGCAAATCATTTTGATAAATTAAAGGTTTAAACATACAAGTATCAGCCCTTCGTGGAGACGCCTCGGAACACGTCTTTACGAAGCCATGTTGAAACCGCACCGCTGCACCATTCTTCTTAAACCCTAGACACTGTCATGCGTGAAAACCCCAGGAGGCCGGCCGTTTCTGAGATACTGGAACCGACGCGTCAGGCACTGACGATCATACCACGCTGAAAGTCGCTTAGGTCAGTCATTTTGCTCATTCTAACCTTCAATCGAACATTAAGTGAATGCCTCGATGCCTGTTCACCTGCTTTAAATAGCAAGCCACGGCCACGTGACTCACTGTCTGTAGGAGCGAAACATTTTCGTGAACGAGTTGGTGTACCTAATTAACCTAATGTCAACTCAGAAAATAGTTTTAGCTGTATGTTGGCTCAATAAGTTCTTCTGATTAGAAATGTCAGATATGTGTTCTGTCTGTAATGAGACTGCACTTTTTACACATTGCATACTGAATGATGTAAACTGGATACAACCTGTATTTGCAAAATTATGATGAATTGCAATTTATGTCACAGCAATAAGTTTGTCAAGAATTGTCAAGTAATAATATTACTATAATGCTCTACTAACGAGTCACAAAAACCTTAATCTCAATGAAAAGTGCTTAATTTTCTAAAGTCAGACATCTATAGTTTTATTGTCTCATTTGGGCTCCTGAGTGGTGCAGCGGTCTAAGGCACTGCATCTCAGTGCTAAAGGTGTCACTACATTCCAGGCTGTATCACTACCAGCCATGATTGGGAGTCCCATAGGGTGGTGCACAATTGGCCCAGCGTTGTCCGGGTTTGGCCGGTGTAGGCCGTCATTGTAAATAAGAATTTGTTCTTAACTGACTTGCCTAGTTAAACAAATAAACAAATATATGTTCATCAGAATAATGAAAAAAGTTGCCTAATGTGATGGGTTCAACTTTTACCCTCGGCTTTTCAGCGATCTACAGTATATCCTCTCCTTTTTTCTCTCCCTTCACTGTCATTGTGTTCCAACTGCTTAGGGGGTCTCTATTTCCAAAATCCATCAAGTGAAGGTGATTATTTTCTCTCAGGTTGACAAGAAGCCTGCGGCAGATGGCATTTCTTTCTTTAGAACAAAAGCACTTACTGTACTGTACAAGGACTGGGAGAAGATCTCTGCTGCCTGGAAAAAATAATTGTCTTGAAAAAGGCAGAGTAAATAGACACTATAGAATGGGTTTTCATGAGAAATATTAATTTGTTTTGTCCGGATGGTACCTCTTTAGAAATGGAGACTCCAGTACACCGGTATTCTTGAATGCTCCGCAATGTGTTCAATGGATATCATAGCAACCACAGGATGTTGGTGACACCTCAATTGGGAGGACGGGCTCGTGGCAATGGCTGGAGCGGAATTAGTGGAATGCTATCAAATACATTAAACACATGGTTTCCATGTGTTTGATTCCATTCCATTGACTCTGTTCCAGCCGTCCTCCCCTCAACTAGCCTCCACTGATAGCAACGTGTCAATAGACCTACAACAGGGTTCGATAGGTGATACAGTATATGGTACGATACGCTGATCTTGAAGTTGTAATGTTTGCTTACACAGAGAAGGTTAATGCTCATGTTCTACTGACAAAAAGTATTATTTTAGAGCAAACAGAGTGTAAAGTGCACGATATACACTATACAACAGTCACTGTCTGAAAGTATGTGTAACAGGGGCAAACTGTTAGGAAAGAATGAGATTCAGTTGATTCGCTTGGTTTAAATATTTTTACAAGCCCCTGGGGTATACTAAATCTAAAATTAATTACTTAATAGCCTATAGGCTTTGAAGTAATTATAAACCTTCTCGGGAGGCCAATCATCAGAGGCAATATATCCACTACCGATATCATCCTCAGCTAAAACCAGCTCGTGCTCTCAGACAGAAATGCATTGTCAGAAGGTGAGTGTAGCTGGTGCATGAAGTCAGGCGCAGGAGAGCAAAATGAGTGAGCAACGTACTTTACTCAAAAAATAAAAGCACAAGGTAAACAAATAAACTTGACCAAATAACCAACAGTAAATATTACGCACGGGTGAACACAGCACCCGTTGAAAAACCAGCCATCATGAACCGAACTGAACATAGAAATAATCACGCACAACAAACATGGGGGAAACAGAGGGTTAAACACATGGAAACCAATGGAAAGTGAAAGATGGATCAGCGATGGCTAGAAGACCGGTGACGTCGACCGCCGAACACCGCCCGAACAAGGAGAGGGACCGACCTCGGCGGAAGTCATGACATGCATGTTGAATATCTGATGCAGTTACATTTTATCCAAGTCCATGTGAGAATGGCAAAGGGTTAAAACCTGTGCTGTTAATATATTCATTGTGGTAATACCAAAGGTAGTTTCTTCTATTCCCATGACACATGTACAGAAACAGAATGTCCTTGGCTGCACATCGGACATTATACATAATACACCACAGCAGCCATCATGATCTATGTATGTTCTACCAAATCTTCAAAAGGATCATGAGTGCCACTCTCCAGTTCTAATCAATGGTAGAAAAAGTACTACATTTTCAAACTTGAGTAAAAGTAAAGATGCCTTAATAAAAAACTACTAAAGTTAAAGTCATGCAGTAAAATACTACTTGAGTAAGTCTAAAAGTATTTGGTTTTATGTATACTTTAGTATCAAAAGTAAATGGAATTGCTAAAATATACAGTGGCAAGAAAAAGTATGTGAACCCTTTGGAAATACCTGGATTTCTGCATAAATTGGTCATAAAATTGTATCTGATCTTCATCTAGGTCACAACAATAGACAAACAGTCTGCTTAAACTAATAACACACAAACAATTATATGTTGTCATGTCTTTATTGACCACACCGTGTAAACATTCACAGTGCAGGGTGGGAAAAGTTTGTGAACCCTTGGACTTAATAACTGGTTGACCCTCCTTTGGCAGCAATAACCTCAACCAAACATTTTCTATAGTTGCGAATCAGACATGCACAACGATCAGGAGGAATTTTGGACCATTCCTCTTTACAAAATGGTTTCAGTTCAGCAATATTCTTGGGATGTCTGGTGTGAATTGCTCTCTTGAGGTCATGGTACGGCATCTCAATCTATAAGGGTACAGGGCAAGACCTAGATGCAGACACGGGAGGCAGATGGTTCGAGTCTCTGATATTTATTAGTATCCAAGGGGCAGGCAAGAGAATGGTCGTGGACAGGCAAAAAGATCTTAACAAAGTCAGAGTCCAGGAGGTACAGAGTGGCAGGCAGGCTCGAGGTCAGGGCAGGCAGTATGGTCAGGCAGGCGGGTTCAGAGTCAGAGCAGGCAAGGGTCAAACCGGTATGACTATCAAAAGAGAGATAAGAAAAAGCAGGAGCACGGAAAAAAAAACACGCTGGTTGACTTGACAAGACAAACTGGCACAGAGAAACACAGGGATAAATACACCGGGGGAAATAAGCGACACCTGGAAAGGGTTGGAGACAATCACAAGGACAGGTGAAACAGATCAGGGCGTGACACAGTCGGGTTGAGGTCAGGACTCTGACCTGGGCCACTCCAGAAGGCGCATTTTCTTCTGTTGAAGCCATTCTGTTGTTGATTTACTTCTGTATTTTGGGTCTTTGTCCGATTGCATCACCCAACTTCTGTTGAGCTTCAATTGGCGGACAGATAGCCTAACATTATCCTGCAAAATGTTCTGATAAACTTGCCAATAAATTTTTCCATCGATGATAGCAAGCCGTCCAGGCCCTGAGGCAGCAAAGCAGCCCCAAACCATGATGCTCCACCATACTTTACAGTTGGGATAAGGTTTTGATGTTGGTGTGCTGTGCCTTTTTTCCCCCACACATAGTGTTGTGTGTTCCTTCCAAACAATTCAACTGTAGTTTCATCTGTCCACAAAATATTTTGCCAGTAGCACCGTGGAACATTCAGCTGCACTTTTGCTAACTTCAGACGTTAATAAGCAATGTTTTTTTTTCGACAGCAGTGGCTTCTTCCGTTGTATCCTCCCATGAACACCATTCTTGTCTAGTGTTTTACGTATCATACTCTCATCAACAGAGATGTTAGCATGTTCCAGAGATTTCTGAAAGTCTTTAGCTGACACTCTAGGATTCTTCTTAACCTCATTGAGCATTATGCGCTGTGCTCTTAGTCATCTTTACAGGACAGCCACTCCTAGGGAGAGTAGCAACAGTGCTGAACTTTCTCCATTTATAGACAATCTGTCTTACCGTGGACTGATGAACGTCAAGGCTTTTAGAGATAGTTTTGTAACCTTTTCCAGCTTTATGCAAGTCAACCATGCTTAATCTTAGGTCTTCTGAGATCTCTTTTGTCCGAGGCATGGTTCACATCAGGCAATGCTTCTTGTGAATAGCAAACTCAAATTTTGTGAGTGTTTTTCATAGGGTAAGGCAGCTCTAACCAACATCTCCAATCTCGTCTCATTGATCGGACTCCAGGTTAGCTGAATCCTGACTCCAATTAGCTGTTGGAGAAGTCATTAGCCTCGGAGTTCACATACTTTTTCCAACCTACACTGTGAATGTTTAAATTATGTATTCAATATAGACAAGAAAAATACAATCATTTGTGTGTTATTAGTTTAAGCACACTATGTTTGTCTATTGTGACTTAGATGAAGATCAGAACAAATTTGATGATCAATTTATGCAGAAATCCAGGGTTCACAATTTTTCTTGCCACTGTCCTTAAGTTTCAAAAGTAAAACAATAAATCATTTCAAATTCCTTATATTAAGCAAACCAGACGGCACAATTTTCTAGTTTTTTAATTTTATTTACGGATAGCCGGGGGCACACTACAACACTCAGACGTAATTTACAAACAAAGCATTTGTGATTAGTGAGTCTGCCAGATCAGAGGCAGTAGGGATGACCAGAGATGTTCTCTTGATAAGTGTGTGAATTGGACAGTTTTCCTGTCCAAATGTAACGATTACTTTTGGGTGTCAGGGAAAATGATTGGAGTTAAAAGTACATTATTTTCTTTAGGAATGTAGTGAAGTAAAAATAGTAATGCAAAGTTCAGATAGAAATAAAAACTACTTAAGTAGTACTTAATATTTTTACTTAAGTACTTTACACAACTGGTTTCCTGGGACAACTACTTGAGATGCTCTTCAAATCAAATTAAATTAATTTATATAGCCTACATCAGCTGATATCTCAAAGTGCTGTACAGAAACCCAGCCTAAAACCCCAAACAGCAAGCAATGCAGGTGTAGAAACACGGTGGCTAGGAAAAACTCCCTAGAAAGGCCAAGACCTAGGAAGAAACCTAGAGAGGAAACCAGGCTATGAGGGGTGGCCAGTCCTCTTCTGGCTGTGCTGGGTGGAGATTATAACAGAACATGGCCAATATGTTCAAATGTTCATAAATGACCAGCATGGTCAAATAATAATAATCACAGTAGTTGTCGAGGGTGCAACAAGTCAGCACCTCAGGAGTAAATGTCAGTTGGCTTTTCATAGCCGATCATTAAGAGTATCTCTACCGCTCCTGCTGTCTCTAGAGAGTTGAAAACAGCAGGTCTGGGACAGGTAGCACGTCCGGTGAACAGGTCAGGGTTCCATAGCCGCAGGCAGAACAGTTGAAACTGGAGCAGCAGCACGGCCAGGTGGACTGGGGATAGCAAGGAGTCATCATGCCAGGTAGTCCTGAGGCATGGTCCTAGGGCTCAGGTCCTCCGAGAGAGAGAAAGAAAGAAAGAGAGAAAGATAGAATTCGAGAGAGCATACTTAAATTCACACAGGACACCGGATAAGACAGGAGAAGTACTCCAGATATAACAGACTGACCCTAGCCCCCCGACACAAACTACTGCAGCATAAATACTGGAGGCTGAGACAGGAGGGGTCAGGAGACACTGTGGCCCCATCCGATGATACCCCCGGACAGGGCCAAACAGGCAGGATATAACCCCACCCACTTTGCCAAAGCACAGCCCCCACACCACTAGAGGGATACCTTCAACCACCAACTTACCATCCTGAGACAAGGCTGAGTATAGCCCACCTATGTTAGACCTAACCTATGTTAGCTCTGTTGGCCTGGTTTCCGTACAATGCTCAAAGCTCATTTCGACTTATGATAGTGTGTCACGATCGTGTGGAGGAGAGACGGACCAAGGCGCAGCGGGATATGAATACATCTTCTTTTATTAGAACAACGAAGATGAAACGAAACACTTATACAAACTATACAAAACAACAAACGACCGTGAAGCTATAAACGTAGTGCACACACACAGGCTACAAACGTTCAACATAGACAATTACCCACAAACACCTAAAGCCTACCTTAAATATGGCTCCCAATCAGAGACAACAATAACCAGCTGTCTCTGATTGAGAACCAAATCAGGCAACCATAGACTTTCCTAAACACCTACACTCAACCATAGACATACCTAGACACATACACTCAACACAAACCCATACACTACAACCAACCAACTATACCATATAATCACCCAAAACACACACATACCCCATGTCACACCCTGACCTAACTAAAATAATAAAGAAAACAAATAATACTAAGGCCAGGGCGTGACAGTACCCCCCCCAAAAGGTGCGGACTCCGGCCGCAAAACCTGACATATAAAGGGAGGGTCCGGGGTGGGCCCTAATATGGCGGCGGGTGCGGGACGTGGCCCCCACTCCAGCATTGTCAATATCCGCTTCGGTGTCTCTGGTAGATCCTGGCTGACTGGCGGATTCAGCCGATCCCGGCTGACTGGCGATTCTGGCTGCCCATGGCTGGCGGGCGACTCTGGCTGCCCATGGCTGGCGGGCGACTCTGGCTGCCCATGGCTGGCGGGCGACTCTGGCTGCCCATGGCTGGCGGGCGACTCTGGCTGCCCATGGCTGGCGGGCGACTCTGGCTGCCCATGGCTGGCGGGCGACTCTGGCTGCCCATGGCTGGCGGGCGACTCTGGCTGCCCATGGCTGGAGGGCGACTCTGGCTGCCCATGGCTGGCTGACGGCTCTGGACGCTCATGGCTGGCTGACGGCTCTGGACGCTCATGGCTGGCTGACGGCTCTGGACGCTCATGGCAGGCTGACGGCTCTGGACGCTCATGGCAGGCTGACGGCTCTGGACGCTCATGGCAGGCTGACGGCTCTGGACGCTCATGGCAGGCTGACGGCTCTGGACGCTCATGGCTGGCTGGCGGCTCTGGACGCTCATGGCTGGCTGGCGGCTCTGGCAGATCCTGGCTGGTTGGCGGCTCTGGCAGATCCTGTCTGGTTGGCGGCTCTGGCAGATCCTGTCTGGTTGGCGGCTCTGGCAGATCCTGTCTGGTTGGCGGCTCTGGCAGATCCTGTCTGGTTGGCGGCTCTGGCAGATCCTGTCTGGTTGGCGGCTCTGGCAGATCCTGTCTGGTTGGCGGCTCTGGCAGATCCTGTCTGACGAATGGCTCTAGCAGCTCCTGACTGACGAACGGCTCTGACGGCTCGGGACAGACGGGCTGCTCTAATGGCTCGGGACAGACGGATGGCTCAGACGGCACTGCTCAGACGGCACTGGGCAGACGGATGGCTCAGACGGCACTGGGCAGACGGATGGCTCAGATGGCGCTGGGGAGACGGATGGCTCAGATGGCGCTGGGGAGACGGATGGCTCTGGCCGGATGAGGCGCACTGTAGGCCTGGTGCGTGGTGCCGGAACTGGTGGTACCGGGCTGGAGACACGCATCTCAAGGCTAGGGCGGGGAGAAGGAACAGGGCATACTGGACCCTGGATACGCACATTAGGCCTAGTGCGTGGTGCCGGCACTGGTGGTACCGGGCTGGGGACACGCACTTCAAGGCTAGTGCGGGGAGCAGCAACAGGATGCACAGGACTCTGGAGACGCACAGGAGACTTGGTGCGTGGCGTAGGCACTGGTGGTAATGGGCGGGAGACACGCACCATTGGACGAGTGCGTAGAGGAGGAACAGGGCTCTGGAGACACACTGGAAGCCTGGTGCGTGGTGTAGGCACTGGTGGAACTGGACTGGGGCGGGGAGGTGGCGCCGGAAATACCGGACCGTGCAGGCTTACTGACTCCCTTGAGCACCGAGCCTGCCCAACCTTACCTGGTTGAATGGTCCCCGTCGCCCGCCCAGTGCGGGGAGGTGGAATAACCCGCACCGGGCTATGTAGGCGAACCGGGGACACCATGCGTAAGGCTGGTGCCATGTAAGCCGGCCCGAGGAGACGCACTGGAGACCAGACGCGTTGAGCCGGCTTCATGGCACCTGGCTCAATGCCCAATCTAGCCCTACCAGTGCGGGGAGGTGGAATAACCCGCACCGGGCTATGAACACGTACAGGAGACACTGTGCGCTCTACTGCGTAACACGGTGTCCGCCCGTACTCCCGCTCTCCACGGTTAGCCTGGGAAGTGGGCGCAGGTCTCCTACCTGCCCTCGGCCCACTACCTCTAATCCCCCCCCCAAGAAATTTTTGGGTTGTACTTGCGGGCTTCCAGCCTTGCCTCCGTGCTGCCTCCTCATATCGCCTCCTCTCGGCTTTCGCTGCCTCCAGCTCTTCACGAGGGAGGCGATATTCTCCCGGTTGTGCCCAAGGTCCCTTTCCATCCAAAATCTCCTCCCATGTCCATGAATCCTTTGTTCCTTGCTCCTGTTGCCACTGATCACGCTGCTTGATCCTTGTTTGGTGGGTAATTCTGTCACGATCGTGTGGAGGAGAGACGGACCAAGGCGCAGCGGGATATGAATACATCTTATTTTATTAGAACAACGAAGATGAAACACGAAACGAAACACTTATACAAACTATACAAAACAACAAACGACCGTGAAGCTATAAACGTAGTGCACACACACATGCTACAAACGTTCAACATAGACAATTACCCACAAACACCTAAAGCCTATGGCTACCTTAAATATGGCTCCCAATCAGAGACAACAATAACCAGCTGTCTCTGATTGAGAACCAAATCAGGCAACCATAGACTTTCCTAAACACCTACACTCAACCATAGACATACCTAGACACATACACTCAACACAAACCCATACACTACAACCAACACCCCCTATACCATATAATCACCCAAAACACACACATACCCCATGTCACACCCTGACCTAACTAAAATAATAAAGAAAACAAATAATACTAAGGCCAGGGCGTGACATAGTGCTTTTACGTCTAGAACAAATTGCTCCAAGATGAAAATAAATAAGCAGAACAACATTTGTCACAAACATGATAAAAGAGACTTTAGAAAACTACCTGTCAAAAGTTTGGACACACCTACTCATTCAAGGGTTTTTCTTTATTTGTGCTATTTTCTACATTGTAGAATAATAGTGAAGACATCAAAACCTGGAGGACAGGTCATCTGATACAGAACTCCATCACTCTCCTTCTTGGTCAAATAGCCCTTACACAACCTGGAGGTGTGTTTTGGGTCATTGTCCTGTTGAAAAACAAATGATAGTCCCACTAAGCGCAAGCCAGATGGAAAGGCGTATCGCTGCCGAATGCTGTGCAAGCCATGCTGGTTAAGTGTACCTTGAATTCTAAATAAATCACTGACAGTGTCACCAGCAAAGTACCTCCACACCATCACACCTCCTCCTCCATGCTTCACAGTGGGAACCACACATGCAGAGATCATCCTTTCACCTACTCTGCATCTCACAAAGACACTGAGGTTAGAACCAAAAATCTCAAATTTGGAACCATCAGACCAAAAGACAGATTTCCACCGGTCTAATGTACATTACTCGTGTTTCTTGGCCCAATCAAGTCTTTTCTTCTTACTGATGTCCTTTAGTAGTGGTTTCTTTGCAGCAATTTGACCATGAAGGCCTGATTCATGCAGTCTCTTCTGAACAGTTGATGTTGAGATGTGTCTGTTACTTGAACTCTGTGAAGCATTTATTTGGGCTGCAATTTTTGAGGCTGGTAACTCTAATTAACTTATCCTCTGCAGCAGAGGTAACTCTGGGTCTTCCTTTCTTGTGGCGGTCCTCATGAGAGCCAGTTTCATCATGGCGCTTGATGGTTTTTGCGAAGTTCTTGAAATTTTCCCGATTGACTGACCTTCATGTTTTAAAGTAATGATGGACTGTCGTTTCTCTTATCTTATTTGAGCTGTTCTTGTCATAATATGGACTTGGTCTTTTACCAAATAGGGCAATCTTCTGTATACCAACTCTACCGTGTCACAACACAACTGATTGGCTCAAACGCATTAAGAAAGAATGACAAGAGTGTGCAAAGGGTTGCTACTTTGAAGAATATATTTTGATTTGTTTAACACTTTTTTGGTTGCTACATGTTTCCATATGTGTTATTTCATAGTTTTGATGTCTTCACTATCATTCTAAAATGTAGGAAATAGTCAAAATAAAGAAACACTTTTGACTGGTACTGTAGGTCTATTGACATCAAAAGTGATGTTTGTACTGTACTTTGGCACTGTACTTTGGCACTCTATAGAGCAGAGGTCTACTGTACCACATTATCAATGACGCTTTGTTGCCCAGTTTACCACTCGTCTTCCTGTCATTTTATGAGACATATCCCTACCATCTTCATCCACAGAGCTGCCAAGACTATGATTTGTGTTGAATCATTTCTATTTTTAACACATTTCTTAGCAAGTGACATCTTCAACCAGATAACACAAATTGGGAGAGCCATATGTATAGTGCCACACAATGCAACACTTTTGATTTTTTTTACGATGGCCCATTTACAAATCATCTCAGAGTAGTGTTTCCGTCTAAATCATATTGAATGAGAGAGGGGACCTGATCCTAGTTCAGCAGTCCTACTATGAGATGTTTGGGCAAAATGGATTTTTGGTTGTGATTCTGTTTTAAAAGTAAATTAAATGACAGATGTACAAATCAAGTTTAACCTTGTTTCATTTAGTCTGAGGCTGCAGATATCTGACACATAATACCTTGAGAACTGAGAGAGTACACCTTTTTATGCAAGAAGTAATGCCACTGGGTTGGTGTGAAAGCATTGCTTAGGGGTCGTTCCATGTCAATTCAACAAGCCATGACACCAACCATCTTAGATTGCTTGCTGCGGTTAGAAAAATAGAAGACAAGCATTCCCTGCTACATTATTTAGTTGAAATTTAATTTTATCCCAGGAAAAATTAAGCTCATTGATTGCACCCACATTGGCCCTTTTAATTTCTAAGATTCACATTATATTAAATAAATATAGTACCCAACATCGGATTTGGACCAAACTTCATCCTACCAATGAGTAAGATATGGTCAAAAGCCACCCATGGAGCCCCCCGCCCCCCCCCACCCGACACCAAGAACACCCCAACGGCAAGTGTACAGTATCAATTCTCTATGTCTGACAAGTAGTATGAAGCTGCGGCTAAGAGTATTGTGTCTCCATACTATGTAATGTATTCTGTCCAGAGAAATAGGTTATTTAACCCATTACATTCTACTAAGGTGTTCTACTAAGCTATATGGAATTGTTTTAAGAGGGTCATACCAAGGATAATTTTGCTCTTTGATTTGGAATTTTGAAGTATCAAAAAAAATATAGAGAAAAAATATTTTATGAAAAATTGTATTTGGCCTTACTGATATTAGCCCATACAAACACATTGAATAACACATTCACTACATGGAACAACAGATAGTCCCCTGAAAAAGATCTAAAGGAAGTTAGTTCTGAAGTGTCTATCCTATATCTTAGAAATATAAGAATCAGGAAACATTAATATTTTTTTTGTATTTAATCTCTTATTATTGTCACTAAACAGTCACCATATATACAGTGGGGAGAACAAGTATTTGATACACTGCCGATTTTGCAGGTTTTCCTACTTACAAAGCATGTAGAGGTCTGTCATTTTTATCATAGGTACACTTCAACTGTGAGAGACGGAATCTAAAACAAAAATCCAGAAAATCACATTGTATGATTTTTAAGTAATTAATTTGCATTTTATTGCATGACATAAGTATTTGATCACCTACCAACCAGTAAGAATTCCAGCTCTCACAGACCTGTTAGTCTTTCTTTAAGAAGCCCTCCTGTTCTCCACTCATTACATGTATTAACTGCACCTGTTTGAACTCGTTACCTGTATAAAAGACACCTGTCCACACACTCAATCAAACAGACTCCAACCTCTCCACAATGGCCAAGACCAGAGAGCTGTGTAAGGACATCAGGGATAGAATTGTAGACCTGCACAAGGCTGGGATGGGCTACAGGACAATAGGCAAGCAGCTTCGTGAGAAGGCAACAACTGTTGGCGCAATTATTCGAAAATGGAAGAAGTTCAAGATGACGGTCAATCACCCTCGGTCTGGGGCTCCATGCAAGATCTCACCTCGTGGGGCATCAATGATCATGAGGAAGGTGAGGGATCAGCCCAGAACTACACGGCAGGACTTGGTCAATGACCTGGAGAGAGCTGGGACCACAGTCTCAAAGAAAACGATTAGTAACACACTACGCCGTCATGGATTAAAATCCTGCAGCGCACGCAAGGTCCCCCTGCTCAAGCCAGCGCATGTCCAGGCCCGTCTGAAGTTTGCCAATGACATCTGGATGATCCAGAGGAGGAATGGGAGAAGGTCATGTGGTCTGATGAGACAGAAATTGAGCTTTTTGGTCTAAACTCCACTCGCCGTGTTTGGAGGAAGAAGAAGGATGAGTACAACCCCAAGAACACCATCCCAACCGTGAAGCATGGAGGTGGAAACATCATTCTTTGGGGATGCTTTTCTGCAAAGGGGACAGGACGACTGCACCGTATTGAGGGGAGGATGGATGGGGCCATGTATCGCGAGATCTTGGCCAACAACCTCCTTCCCTCAGTAAGAGCATTGAAGATGGGTCGTGGCTGGGTCTTCCAGCATGACAACGACCCGAAACACACAGCCAGGGCAACTAAGGAGTGGCTCCGTAAGAAGCATCTCAAGGTCCTGGAGTGGCCTAGCCAGTCTCCAGACCTGAACCCAATAGAAAATCTTTGGAGGGAGCTGAAAGTCCGTATTGCCCAGCGACAGCCCCGAAACTTGAAGGATCTGGAGAAGGTCTGTATGGAGGAGTGGGCCAAAATCCCTGCTGCAGTGTGTGCAAACCTGGTCAAGAACTACAGGAAACGTATGATGTCTGTAATTGCAAACAAAGGTTTCTGTACCAAATATTAAGTTGTGCTTTCCTGATGTATCAAATACTTATGTCATGCAATAAAATGCAAATTAATTACTTAAAAATCATACAATGTGATTTTCTGGATTTTTGTTTTAGATTCCGTCTCTCACAGTTGAAGTGTACCTATGATAAAAATTACAGACCTCTACATGCTTTGTAAGTAGGAAAACTTGCAAAATCGGCAGTGTATCAAATACTTGTTCTCCCCACTGTACTTCCATAAATGTTTTCAACTGGTACCGATGGACCTTCGGACGATTGTTGTGAGGCCTGTGGGCGTCCTAGAGCAAAACATGTACTTGTTCGTGAAAGTGTCACCTTTCCACAGAGGGATCATATTAGTGTGTAGCCCAAACTGTTTGGACGCTACAGACAGAAGTTGGCAGATCGGCTGTACCAAATTTAGACGCGTCCGAAGAGGCTTGTGGTGGTCGTAGAGCAGAACGGTGTTTGTGAGAGTCTCGTCTTTCTATAGAGGGGTCATAATAGTTCGGACGCTACAGACGCTTTTGTGAGAATCAATTTTTGGGATGTCTCATGGTCTGACAAACATCGCTCCACCTCTGTCACCTTTCACCGCAGATGCGTAAGTGGGACATTAGCGGAAGAGGTGGATTGAGACGCATTCAATGTGTCTCAATCCACCGGGTTTTTTAAATTATGCTAATTAGATTTCCATTGGGGGCGCAGACATCAACTCTAGGGGGTTAAGTTGTTAGGTTTATATACTATCATACAACCTGATAATACCAGGTTGACCACTAGATGGTCCTGTTCCTGCTATTAGTTGAAAAAATAATTCCCCCTAGGTGAATTTCACCCTGGGGGATCCTGGGTTTGCTTTGATCATGTCCAAGGGAGCCGAACGATACACGCTATGACGACTTCCGGTGTATTGAGGGTGGATGTGAGATCTGAAAATATTCCTGCTTTGTGGCATTTGGCGAAGCCTCTATGTTATACTGATCGCACTATATGTCCTTGTGGGTGTAGATATGGTTGTCCTTGTTTGATAGAGCCATTGGATGTCTTTCAGCAATGTTCCTATAGTCGGATTTATTGCTAAATACACGAGGTGACACACTCGTGTGGGGCAGGGCTTCCTGCTCTGGCCCCGCCTCTCCCCCAAGGCAGGCTTTTTTTTAATGGAGGCGGACACAACCCCAAATTCACTGGGAAAAACGTAAAGAACTGACCAGACCGCAATGGCTTCAAGTGATTCCTCTCATCAACACGAATTTGACAATGGAGAATTGTTTTATGTTCTATTAGCTACATTGTGACATTCAACCATACACTTTCAACCAGAATATAGCGAAGATGATTCGAAACAGAGAGTTGGATTTAGACAGAAGCTCAGGTGTAGCCAAGCAGTGTTACATTGGGGAGAAATCAAATTATTTTTCACTTTGCTAACTTCAGTAGCTAGCTAGTAGCTAGTCTAACTAACTAGCTAAGTTAGCTAAAGAGGTACAGGTAGCCATATCTATGACTAAAAAGAGAAGATGTGTTACAATCTGAGATCAATTGTAGATCTATTGTAGCAAGCGACTAAAGTTACAACCAGCCACCTAAAGCTGGGTTTAACAGTAAACATTAGCACATGGCTGGAGTTGGCTAGTTATTCAGCTTGGCGCCTGCTTACTTGCTATGCACCAAGCCTCGCGTTTGTAACTTGTTAGCAAATGTGTAACATCAGCAACTGTAAATAATTTTGCTAGCTAGTTATGTAACATAGTTGACAAGTGTTGACATTGGTTATGATTATGACAGTGCATGCATTTCAATCTCACAAAATTATAGGAATGACGCAAGATAGGATTCCATACAGATGTAAATAACAATTATTGGCTATCCAGCAAGCTAGCTAGCTAGCTAAGGAGAAACAATAATACAACAATTTCCTGTTGTAAATCTCTTAAACTGATAAATTGGTTTTTCTAGAAAAATATTTGCCTAAGCATGCCTGATAGACATGGATGTAGCAAGTACTGCCTGCCCACCTAGATACATATTTACGGTCTTGTCACTGTGCAAAAGTTAAGGCTTATGCCATATTTCTTTCTATTAGGCTAAATATAACTGTAATCTCTGTGCCTGTGCACATTTTTTTCCAGTCCCACAAAGAACACAACAAAGCTCCTGTGTAAAGCCCTCACTCTGTCACTCAGAAACGTATTCCAGTGTCTGCCTGCCAACTGAAAATCTTTGCAAGTGTGTGTGCAACACCCTGATCAGTTTCACCTGTCTTTGTGTTTGTCTCCACCCCTCCCCCCCCCCCCCCCCCCATCTTCCCCATTATCCCCGGTGCATTTATACCTGTCTTCTCTGTTTGTCTGTTGCCAGTTCGTCTTGTCTCGTCAAGCCTACCACCGTTTTTCCCGTACTCCTGTTTCTTGTTAGTTCCCTTTTTCTAGTTCTCCCAGTTTTTTACCATTCTGCCTGCCCTGACCCTGAGCCTGCTTGCTGTTCTGTACTTACTGACTCTGCCCTGGATTACTGACCTCTGCTTGCCCTTGACCTGTCGTTTGCCTGCCCGCTGTTTCGTAAATAAACATTTGTTATTTCGAACTATCTGCATCTGGGTCTTATCCTGAGGTCTGATATGTGTAGGTTACCTGCTCCTCCCCCTCAAAATCATAGACTACCCTAGTCATTGGCGACTCCATTACCCACAGTATTAGACTTAAAACGAATCATCCAGCGATCATACACTGTTAACCAGGGGGCAGGGCTACCGACGTTAAGGCTAATCTGAAGATTGTGCTGGCTAAAGCTAAAACTGCCGAGTGTATAGAGTATAGAGATATTGTTATCCACGTCGGCACCAACGATGTTAGGATGGAACAGTCAGAGGTCACCAAGCGCAACATAGCTTCAGCATGTAAATCAGCTAGAAAGATGTGTCGGCATCGAGTAATTGTCTCTGGCCCCCTCCCAGTTAGGGGGAGTGATGAGCTCTACAGCAGATTCTCACAACTCAATCGCTGGTTGAAAACTTTTCTGCCCCTCCCAAAAGATAGAATTTGTAGATAATTGGCCCTCTTTCTGGGACTCACCCACAAACAGGACCAAGCCTGGCCTGCTGAGGAGTGACGGACTCCATCCTAGCTGGAGGGGTGCACTCATCTTATCTACGAACATAGACAGGGCTCTAACTCCCCTAGCTCCACAATGAGATAGGGTGCAGGCCAGGCAGCAGGCTGTTAGCCAGCCTGCCAGCTTAGTGGAGTCTGCCACTAGCACAGTCAGTGTAGTCAGCTCAGCTATCCCCATTGAGACCGTGTCTGTGCCTCGACCTAGGTTGGGCAAAACTAAACATGGCGGTGTTCGCCTTAGCAATCTCACTAGAATAAAGACCTCTTCCATTCCTGCAATTATTGAAAGAGATTGTGATCCCTCACATCTCAAAATAGGTCTACTTAATGTTAGATCCCTCACTTCCAAGGCAGTTATAGTCAATTAACTAATCACTGATCATAATCTTGATGTGATTGGCCTGACTGAAACATGGCTTAAGCCTGATGAATTTACTGTGTTAAATGAGGCCTCACCTCCTGGTTACACTAGTGACCATATCACCTGCGCATCCCGTAAAGGCAGAGGTGTTGCTAACATTTACGACAGCAAATTTCAATTTACAAAAAAAAAACTGACTTTTCGTCTTTTGAGCTTCTAGTCATGAAATCTATGCAGCTTACTCAATCACTTTTTATAGCTACTGTTTACAGGCCTCCTGGGCCATATACAGCGTTCCTCACTGAGTTCCCTGAATTCCTATCGGACCTTGTAGTCATAGCAGATAATATTCACATTTTTGGTGACTTTAATATCACATGGAAAAAAGTCCACAGACCCACTCCAAAAGGCTTTCGGAGCCATCATCGACTGAGTGGGTTTTGTCCAACATGTCTCCGGACCTACTCACTGCCACAGTCATACTCCGGACCTAGTTTTGTCCCATGGAATAAATGTAGTGGATCTTAATGTTTTTCCTCATAATCCTGGACTATCGGACCACCATTTTATTATGTTTGCAATCGCAACAAATAATCTGCTCAGACCCCAACCAAGGATCATCAAAAGTCATGCTATAAATTCTCAGACAACCCAAAGATTCCTTGATGCCGTTCCAGACTCCCTCTGCCTACCCAAGGACGTCAGAGGACAAAACTCAGTTAATTAACCACCTAACTGAGGAACTCAATTTAACCTTGCGCAATACCCTAGATGCAGTCGCACCCCTAAAAACTAAAAACATTTGTCATAAGATACTAGCTCCTTGGTATACAGAAAATACCCGAGCTCTGAAGCAAGCTTCCAGAAAATTGGGATGGAAATGGCACCACACCAAACTGGAAGTCTTCTGACTAGCTTGGAAAGGCAGTATCGAAGAGCCCTCACTGCTGCTCGATCATCTTATTTTTCCAACTTAATTGAGGAAAATAAGAACAATCCCAAAAAATGATTTTGATACTGTCGCAAAGCTAACTAAGAGGGTTCAGGTAAGGGTTAAGTTTAGGGTTAAGGTTAGGTTGGGGTTAAGATTTAGGGTAAGGATGTCCTAAGGATCCTGGATTAAACTAACCACAAAATCAATGCTACCACTTAAAGAAGCAGTAGCCTACATTGAGTGTGCAATTTTCAATTACAGCATTATTTAACCTGCATTATTCTGCTATTTATTCTAATACCAATCATATTTACATGTTAATATTCTGATTATAATTATGTCTCATCTTTGAACTAAATGCAATCTATTAATTTCCAATATATAAGTAGGTATCTAGCTTTCCAATAACACTATCTGATAAAATGGCTTGCACTTTGTAAAAACCCAGAGTGGATTGAGTGAATGTTGGAAAAATATCTTGGTTCCATTATAAACATAGTCATGTGAATGCAAAGAGGACTCGGACCACAAAATAGGTGAAGAGAACTGGCAAAAGAGTTGAGTCCTCATTCAAAGGCAAGGGCAGTGTGAATACAAAGATAATTGAGTTATTTAGCAATTTTTTTACCCGAGAGGACTGAGATCAGTTATTTTAAAGAGGACTATATGTGAAAACATCCTAAAAGCCCTTAGGCAATTAAACTGGCTTCAATTAATATTTTAAGACTCATACATTTCAGATCAGAGATCACATGTTAATGGTCTCACGATTTAAAGATGAATTCCTGACATAATAGAACATGTAAGGGATTATTAAGCATTTCTAGAACTAAAACATTTAGAATTCCAAATATGGGTCATATCCCAAAATCCCCTGGAAACAACATTTATAGGCATGTCAAATCTGCCATACATGTGCCACTGTAAAATTAGTCATATATACGTGTACATACATAGAAAAACTATTACTTTCCTATTGCATTTACTGCATTTGAAAGATTTACACTTAAACTTGACTGGCAATCTCAGAGGGAATATTGGGGAGGTGTGACCGACCGGCTTGATTCGGTCGTATGTAGCATAATTTTGAAATAGTGTTTTTTAGAGCTAGAAAATGGTATTACATACACTACAGTTGAGGAACAATGGGAAAGTAATTCTGCTTTGAAAGTTGATGAACTTGCAAACTCACTTTAGAGAAAATGGTCCTTGAATGTTTTGGTAAACCTACTGGAGAGCTCCTCTTTGTCTACACCCATTCAGCATTGTTCACACTCTCTTAAGCCTCGGCCACACCCATGTCCTTAAGGATTCAGATGTGAGACCAACCAAAGTTTTCTATCAACAGTTGACGCAGTGACATCATGAACATTCTATTGTGAATGTCAACAGCAACTAGCTAGCTAACATTAAGCTATAACTAGCAATGCAAATGGCTCTGGGATACGAATAATATTACTACACAGATCATACACGTAATGTTAGCTAGCGAGCTAGCCAGCTAACGTTTGCTAGCTACTATAGTTAACAGTACGCTTTAACTTAAAAAATACAACAACTTTCTGGCAAAATTAGGAACGTATAATATCTCAAAATGTAGGTCTCTAGACTATCTTACCCATATACATGGATGGACGCTTCTCCCTCTCTGTCACGGATGCCATGGTTGTCCTTAGTTTGAAGATGTAATCCGGAGACATGTGTTTTATACAACAGCCTTCTGTGTGTTATCTTTTCGACTCCCTCTGCATATTTGCAATCAAACAGTAGAAGTTTTTCCATCTCCTTAGCTATCATTCTCGAATTCCACCAGGCATTCCACTGTTTTCAAAACTCTGTCCTCCATAAAGTGGAGAACAACACTTTGCAGTTATACTACGTGATATCTTTTTTTTTAAAGACGCGTTAGAAAGGATTACCTATAAAACACTGACCAGCTCCTGTTATAGATCGAAGCATGCAACATTGCAGACCAATCCGAACTTATCTCTCTGCATGTCCAACCCATCCGTTATCTTAGCCAATCTTATCTAGCGGGAAGGTTCTGGCCTTTTTCCGTGGCTAAACTATTTTATTTAACAATTTATTCATATTTACAGATGGCATACAAGTTTGTTATTAAGGCACATGAAAGTTCGCATTTCTGTCAAAAAATGCATTTTGACTTGAAAAAAAGTTTACGTTCAAATGCCTCTCCCGTGAAATAGTGACGCACAACATACGCCTAGTTTCCTGAAACGAGTCACATATGCTGTTGACATTCTGTCAAAACAGGAGACACCTTGGGAGACACTTAGAGGAAATACCAATCAATAATGATTTGTTTGAGGGAAAATTAAGAGTAGAAATACAATGCGGCTTACACTTCCCGGTTTCCTTTCCATGGAAACAAGAAAGCAATTGGTTGGAAAACCCCAGGATCCCGTTCCGTATTGCACTGTTCACCCCTAGCAGGTTTTAGAATCATAGGCTGCATTTACACAGGCAGCCCAATTCTGATATTTTTTTCATGAATTGGTCTTTCGACCAATCACGCCAGATCTTTTCACATCAGATCTTCTTCAAAAGACCAATTAGTCTGACTGTGTAAACGCAGTCATAGTATCTTATATAATATCAAGTCCCAGACTTTTAGCTTGATTTTGATGTGCACAAAAGAGCATGATGAGATGCACATCTGGCCTCTCCTGTTGTTTCTCATCATATAGCATGCTTCTACCTACAGACACCATTTCATGACAAAAACAAATATTATACAGTATCTCTTCAGTTCTAGGACTGAAAATGTAAGTCTGGATAGCAGACACGTGTATGAGTCACCACAGAAATTATACCAGAACTCTACATTTATATTTATCTGTGCTAAGAATAGATTATGTAATTATATCAAAGTTACTTACATTTATGTAATTTGGCTTCGTTTTTTGGGGCCTGACTAATCTTTTTCTCTTCCCCTCAGTTTTGGACAAGTAGTAAGTGGTTACTTCCCGACACTTGAATACGCTTTCCAAAATGATGTCTCATCTGACCAGAGGAGAGTGTGACTCAGCAGTGCATTCTCTCTCTGACAGGCCCATTGGTTTACATAAGGGCCTGGCTTTCCTCTGCTCTAAGATGGGTTGACTCATTATGATGGCCCAGGGCCCCATGCTTTTACTGAGGGTGTGGGTTGACAAGATGCATGTCATAATAACTATATATACAGGCCTAGAGAAAGAGGGGGGAGATCCTTAACATTTCCTGCAATTCAAAGGATGATCATGTTAAAGTTTTGTCAAAACAACTTTTGTCCTAAATCAAGTCCATTTATGCATTATTTCCACACCGCCCAGCAATTCTATGTTCAGTGCCATTTAAACACACTACTGTAAATCGCTCTGGCTGACTAAATTGTAAAATGATAATGAGCTTCACAGAGAAAAGTATAGGTATATTGATGTATCTATTGCTTGAACAATTTCCATATCTCTACGGAAAACTATTTCTTTCATGGTTGCATTGTGGGTAAAACTCACAGTAGTGTCCTTGGTTTCTCTATGCTTTAAGAATGCTCTTTAGCTATTAACCTGCAGACTACTGTAATGCTGTTCTTTTACATACAATATTCATTGATACTGTATCGGTCAACACTAAATGCTGAGATGAGGGTCAGTGCACTCCTCACCACCAACTGTCTGCTTTGTTATGTTTTACATTAACATTTTAGTCATTTATAAGACGCTCTTATCCAGAGCGACTTACAGTTAGTGCATTCATCTTAAGTAGCTAAGAAAAACAACTGCATATCCCAGTCATAATAAGCACATTTTCTTGTCAATGAAGTAGCTATCAGCAGTGTAGTCAGTGTTATTTAGAAAAGTCAAGAGCAAGTGTTAGTTCAAGAAAGGCAAGGGTGATCGTTTTCAAGAAAGGTACGGGGGGGGCTGTGGCATTAATCAAGACACTTTGAAGAGGTATGTTTTCAAAAGATAGGCAGGGACTCTGCTGTCCTAACATCAGGGTGAAGCTCGTTCCACCAATGGGGTGCCAGGACAGAGAAGAGCTTTGACTAGGATGAGCAGGAGCTGACACCTCGTAGGGGTGGAAGGACCAAGAGATGCCGTTATGTTATATATGTGAAATAGCATACAGACTAAATAAATGTATGAACAGTGAATTCTGCTCCTCAGATCTAAAGCTCCTCAGATACAGGTACTTAATAATCTACAAGCGCTCTACTATAGTATACGGCACATTAAGAATGTTTTTGTAACATGCACTGCTACTCTATAGGAGGGCTCTCATACTCTGGTAGAAACCATGTTGGTTTTCTCAATCAGGCACAATCAGGGTAGGCACCTGCACTAGCAATCAATCCTCTATTACATCTTATGCGGTTAGCTATATGAGGAACTGGCATCGGTTTATTTTGCCGTACGTTAGCTGTCAGTCAAACTTCGCAAAACTGAAAAACGAAATTTACCTCGACGGTAAAACCACTTTTATTTTATTTGAAATGTTTTACCTTAAGAGATGGTAATAGGCGCTTCCGTAGCCCCTAGTGGATGGTAGGAAATTGATATAGAAATAAAATGATACTCCATGCCATCATTTCATCATTTCAAAAACTCCAAAATACGCTGTAATCGACTAGAGTATGGGCTGATAATACCAATAATTGGCCCATAATAAGGAACCAAGAGGAGGCCTGGCTTATATGCCAACCAGCTCTCACAGTCTCAGGTCAGAATTAGACGTTCAATCATGGTCAAATTTCAATGTTGTTCCAGGTTAAGTTTAGGCATTAACTCCAAATTGTTAAGGTTAGACATTAACGCTGATTGGTTAAGGTAAGGGCTAAGGTTTGGGATAAGCTTAAAACAACTTTCTATCACAGGATTCAAACTTGCAACCCTTGGAATCAGAGGCAGATGCTTATGCCCATCCGCCATCCCTGTCCACAATGCCAAAGCAAAACTGAAACCTACTTGATGGTAACAGAGCTCACTGTTGCCCCGAGTGGACGGTTTCCATGTCATCTCCCGACATCCTCAGACATGGATAGACATGGAATACTGACTTGTATCACGGGTGACCAGGCTGTTTATGCTAGTTATAATCAGAATCTAAGACGTGGTTGATTGCTATTATGGGTAGAAAGAACACAACCCTAAAAGCACCAACATCGGTGATTTTTTACCTCAATTTGAAAATGACACTTTCTGCCAAACAGTAACACTTTTTATTTTATTAACCTTTTCTAAAATAAGTAAATGGTTTAAATCCCCCAAAATAAGATATACAGAATTTCACACATTTATAGTCAAATTTGATGTTTAAAAATTTACATTTTTGTATGTTTTTCATGTTTAATATTTTTTTATCAATTTCACCCATAGCAACATGAAATGTTTCTGTTATTTATTTAAAGTGTTTCTGTGATACTCAGAGGCTGATACATTGGCGATTGAGCTAACCTAAAGTACCGGTAAGACCTAAGTGTCACGTTCGTCGTCAGGGTGGAAATGACCGGACCAAGGTGCAGCGTAGTGAGCGTACATTTCTTTTTATTTTGAATGTCGCCAACAAAAACAAGAAACAACAGAAACGAACGTGAAGCTGACTAGGGCTATACAGGCCACTAACACAGACAACTACCCACAACTAAGGTGGAAAAACAGGCTGCCTAAGTATGATTCCCAATCAGAGACAACGATAGACAGCTGTCTCTGATTGAGAACCATACCCGGCCAAAACATAGAAACATAGAAATAAAGAAACTAGAATGCCCACCCTAGTCACACCCTGGCCTAACCAAAATAGAGAATAAAAGCCTCTCTATGGCCAGGGCGTGACAGTGTTATTATTATTATTATTTACATTTGTTTGTTATTTTTCATTCCTCCATATTGACACAGAAATCATCATAAATTGTGTTTTCATGTTGGTAACTAGTTGCTTAACAATGTCCTACAATTTCAGAAGGATAAAAAAAATATCTTGGGGTCAAAATGTAACCTTGTTGGTGCTTTTAAGGTTAATTGGAGAACACAGGGGCCCCTCCCTTCATTCATCTCAATGTCCCTGTTTTCCAGGTACAGTACAAAACCTACTGTCGCACCCTGATCTGTTTCACCTGCCTTTGTGCTTGTCTCCACCCCCCTCCAGGTGTCGCCCATCTTACCCATTATCCCCTGTGTATTTATACCTGTGTTCTCTGTTTGTCTGTTGCCAGATGGTCTAGTTTTGTCAAGTCAACCAGTGTGTTTTTCCGTGCCCCTGCTTTTTCCAAATCTCTGTTTTTCTAGTCCTCCCAGGTTCTGACCTTTGCCTGCCCTGACACTGAGCCCGCCTGCCTGACCATTCAGCCTGCCCTGACCTCGAGCCTGCCTGCCTCCTGAACTCTGACCTGGTTTATGATCTTTTGCCTGTCCACGACCATTCTCTTGCCTGCCCCTTGTTTATGATAAATATCAGAGAGTCTAACCATCTGCTTCCCATGTCTGCATCTGGGTCTCGCCCTGTATCGTTATACCTACAACAGTAACCATTAGTACAATAGAACATTTTAACAGCTTTTTCAGATCAGTCCATTTTCATCTGTGCAGCCTCCTCATCTGCCCCCCATCATCCTTGAAAAGTGCCTTTGGTTCCTACGTCTCAAGCACAGCTCACAGGTCTCAGCCTCCCCTGTCACGACAGGAATCAGGAGAGGGGCGTTCTGAGGAGAGACAGGTGGATACAAACACACCACCTCGGACGACACCAGTGACAGATTGAAAGCGGGTGATAGTTACCATGGTAACCCTACCTTGTTTGCACCAACGAATAGCTTGAATTTACCCCACCTGCTGTCTGAGAAGACAGCTCTGGACAGAGTGACGGACTCAGAGACTCCCTCCTATGTTTGTGTCCAACCGGTGTCATTATGAGCACTCCATTCAGGCTGTCAGAGATTTTTTTACAACATTTTCAGAACAAAGAGGTGTTTTGAAGGTGGACAATAATTGGAAAATTGTTGTTGAAGATGTAAACTGAGTGAGGGTAATAAATGAATGGTAAATATGTCAAAACCCACAGGTTCTTCTGAATGCAACATCACCACACGAGTCAAGACGATGGACAAAGTCTCAAGATGTCTTTAATTTGTGAGTTGTCGTTTTTAGATTTAATGAGCACCATACCACAAACTGAGATGACCCCAATTAACCATGATATCTGTCTCAGTGAAATATCATTGATGATAGAACAAACATAGTAAACCCTTTCCAATTATTTTGCGCACCAACAAGCATAGACATGCCCACTACAACCAACGTGTTATTAATATTTAAGCCCCCTATAGATACAGTATGAGACGGTATACATACAGTATAGGCCTATGGCTTCTCTCATACAGTAGCTGATTACAAGATTAAAATCAAAGTTACATTCTCAGTAGTTATTCAAGTGCCAATGAGGATGTGGACTTTCCCTGTGGTGCTGTGCGTCTTCTCGTCTCAGCTTTAGATAGCACACTGCGACACTTACGTCGGTTTGGTGCCAGTGTGAGCTTTAAACTGGTAGACTGGTGGTTTCACTGGGACCTCTGTTATGGGGCACCAGGGACCTTTCTGGGGCCTTTCTGAACTGAGATCAGAGTTGCCTGGGTCTCACAGGTGCTCAAAAAGTAATGCGGTCTGAGTGCATTGTCTTGTTGTGCATGCAGCCAGCTTGTGCTTTTAATAGCTTATTTGAAACCAACCAGTCCCTTCCCACTTCATGTTTTTATAGCCTAAGTCTAACAATAACGCTCAGGTGATGCCAATGTAGACAGCGTTGGTCCCTCAGTCTCTGTCTGGCTGCGGTGGTACACAAGCTGTGATGCATTGGGGAAGGCAGGCATTTGTCTATTTGGATTCATAGGATGCACAACTCCCAGACAAGCTCACATTTAATTTCCAATACGTCAAATAGGAAAATAAATCACCATAAACATGATTGTGTAACAATATGTCCAAATTGTCCCTGTGGGTTTGGGTGGAAGTCTGTTTTATTTTCTCACCTACTAATTACTACTTCATCAACATGCTTATTGAACTTGATTTAAAAGGCAGCTAGCAGAGAGAGATGCTTTTCATTATTCAGTGAGCCCTGAGATTCAGTGAGCACTAAGACTTGGACGATCAGGATCGTTTTCTTTCATTGCCTATGAGATTGATACAGTGCCTTCATAAAGTATTCAAACCCCTTGACCTTTTCCACATTTTGTTGTGTTACAGCTTGAATTTAAAATGGATTAAATTTAGATTTTGTGTCACAGATCTACACACAATACCCCATAAGGTCAAAGTGGAATTATGTTTAAACAATGTTTTATAAATTAATAAAAAATTAAAAGCTGAAATGTCTTGAGTCAATAAGTGTTCAACCCCTTTGTTATGGAAAGCCTAAATAAGTTCAGGAGTAATAATTTGCTTGACAAGTCACAACATAAGTTGCATGAACTCACTCTGTGTGCAATAATATTGTTTAATAACATGATTTTTGAATGACTACCTCATCTCTGTACCGCACAATTACAATTATCCCTCAGTCGAGCAGTCAATTACAAACACAGATTCAACCACAAAGACCAGGGAGGTTTTCCAATGCCTCGCTATGAAGGGGCACTTATTGGTAGATAGGTAAAAATAAAAATAAAGCAGACATTGAATATCCGTTTGAGCATGGTGAAGTTATTAGTTACACTTTGGATGGTGTATCAACACACCCAGTCAATACAAATATACAGGTGTCCTTCCTAACTCAGTTGCCGGAGAGGAAGGAAACCGCTCAGGGATTTCAACATTAGGTCAATGGTGACATTAAAACAGTCACAGAGTTTAATGGCTGTGATAGCAGAAAACAAATATCATTGTAGTTATTACTCCACAATACTAACCTAAATGACAGAGTGAAAAGAAGGAAGCTTGTACATAATACAAATATTCCAAAACATGCATCCTGTTTGCAATAAGGCACTAAAGTAAAACTGCAACAAAAAAAAAGAAGACATAAATTATTTTTATGTTAATTTTCCTTGTTATGTCTGTTTGTTATGTTATGTTTGGGGCAAATCCAACACATTACTGAGTACCACTTTATATATTTTCAAGCATGGTGGTGGCTGCATCATGTTATGGGTATGCTTGTCATCGACAAAGGCTAGGGAGTTTTTCAGGATAAAAATAAACGGTATAGAGCTAAGCACAGGCGAAATCCTAAAGGAAAACCTGGTTCAGTTTGCTTTCCAACAGACACTGGGAGACAAATTCACCTTTCAACAGGACAATAAACTAAAATACTTATTTAAATTAGATATTTAATTTTCAATACATTTGATAAAATATTTTTAAAAACCTGCTTTCACTTTGTCATTAGTGGGTTTTGTGTGTAGATCGGTGAGAAAAAAATATATTTAATCAATTTTGAATTCGGCTGTAACACAACAAAATGTGGAATAAGTCATGGGGTATGAATACTTTCTGAAAGCACTATAGGTGTAATTAAGGAAGGGATTATGTCTTATTAAATGACAAGTGAAAGTGTGGCAGGCTGGCTACAAAGAAAAATCTAACTAGTTAATGAATTACATGACAAATGACTTTACAGCGATACTTTGACTTTCTTTGACCTTGGCAAGTGTGTGTTTGTGCTTTCTGTCATCTTTCATTTTGAAAGACTACTTAATAAATGGTCATAAAGCTGTCATATAATGGTTGATGTCTTAACTATGCACTTTCATATTGAAATGTTTGAGGATACCAAAGGGGATAGAAAATATGCACTCTCAATGGTCACATTTACATAAAGTACCATATGTGACTGATTTACTATTCATGTATATAAAACACTGAACCAATGTGACTGACAAATGATGGACAACTAATTATATGCTGGGTGAAAAAGGCCTTGGAATTGATCATCTAAGACTGCATCAGTCAGTTCACCATTTAGTTCCTTTTGGGCAAAACATAATCCAAAACAAGTAGAAAATGCATCCAACAAGTATGTTGAGTCACAAGCTTGATGTAGCCATTGTGTGTAACGAATATAGGAGCAAATACTAAACGTTTCAATACTTTAATACAACTTAAGTGAATTTGTCCAAATACGCATGACTTCTTCAAATAGGGGAATAGAGATATATAGTGCTTTAATTTCTAATCTGTAAAACATATACAGTAGCAGTCAAAAGTTTGGACACCTATTCATTCAAGGGTTTTTCTTTATTTTTACTATTTTCTACATTGTAGAATAATAGTGAAGACAACACAAATATGAAATAACACATATGGATTCATGTAGTAACCAAAAAAGTATCCAACAAATCAAAATATATGTTATATTTGAGATTCTTCAAAGTAGTCACCCTTTGCCTTGATGACAGCTTTGCAAACGCTTGGCATTCTCTCAACCAGCTTCATGAGGTAGTCACCTGGAATGCATATCAATTAACAGGTGTGCCTTGTTAAAAGTTCATTTGTGGAATTTATTTCTTAATGAGTTTGAGTCAAACACTTGTGTTGTGACAAGTTAGGGGTGGTGTAAAGAAGACAGTCCTATTTGGTAAAAGACCAAGTCCATACTATGGCAAGAACAGCTCAAATAACCAAAGAAAAACAACACTCCATCATTACTTTAAGACATGAAGGTCAGTCAATGCAGAAAACTTTGCACTTTCAAGTGCAGTCTCAAAAAGCATCAAGTGCTATGATGAAACTGGTTCTCATGGGGACACCCACAGGAAAGGAAGACCCAGAGTTACCTCTTCTGCAGAGGATAAGTTCATTAGAGTTACCAGCCTCAGAAATTGCAGCCCCAATAAATGCTTCACAGAGTTCAAGTAACAGACACATCTCAACATGTGCCATTAAACCCCTACAACTCATCCAGAACGCCGCAGCCCGTCTGGTGTTCAACTTTCCCAAGTTCTCTCACGTCACCCCGCTCCTCCGCTCTCTCCACTGGCTTCCAGTTGAAGCTCGCATCCGTTACAAGACCATGGTGCTTGCCATACGGAGCTGTGAGGGGAACGGCACCTCCGTACCTTCAGGCTCTGATCAGGCCCTACACCCAAACAAGGGCACTGCGTTCATCCACCTCTGGCCTGCTCGCCTCCCTACCTCTGAGGAAGTACAGTTCCCGCTCAGCCCAGTCAAAACTGTTCGCTGCTCTGGCACCCCAATGGTGGAACAAACTCCCTCACGACGCCAGGTCAGCGGAGTCAATCACCACCTTCCGGAGACACCTGAAACCCCACCTCTTTAAGGAATACCTAGGATAGGATAAAGTAATCCTTCTAACCCCCCCCCCCCCTTAAAAGAGTTAGATGCACTATTGTAAAGTGGTTGTTCCACTGGATATCATAAGGTGAATGCACCAATTTGTAAGTCGCTCTGGATAAGAGCGTCTGCTAAATGACTTAAATGTAAATGTAAATGTAACATCAACTGTTCAGAGGAGACTGCATGAATCAGGCCTTCATGATCGAATTGCTGCAAAGAAACCACTGCTTAAGGACACCAATAATATGAAGAGACTTGCTTGGGCCAAGAAACACGAGCAATGGACATTAGACTGGTGGAAATCTGTCCTTTGGTCCGAATTTGAGATTTTTTGATTCCAACCGCCGTATCTTTGTGAGACGCAGAGTAGGTGAACGGATGAGGTGTGATGGTGTGGGGGTGCTTTGCTGGTGACACTGTCTATGATTTATTTAGAATTCAAGGCACACTTAACCAGCATGTCTACCACAGCATTCTGTAGTGATACGCCATCCCATCTGGTTTGCTCTTAGTTGGACTATCATTTATTTTTCAACAGGACAATGACCCAACACACCTCCACCCTGTCTAAGGGCTATTTGACCAAGAAAGAGAGTGATGGAGTGATATATCAGATGACCTGGCCTCCACAATCACCCGACCTCAACCAAATTGAGATGGTTTGGGATGAGTTGGACTGCAGAATGAAGGAAAAGCAGCCAACAAGTGCTCAGCACATGTGGAAACTCCTTCAAGACTGTTGGAAAAGCATTCCAGGTGAAGCTGGTTGAGAGAATGCCAAGAGTGTGCAAAGCTGTCATCAAGGCAAAGGGTGGCTACTTTGAAGAATCTCAAATATAAAATACATTTTGATTTGTTGAAAAAAAAATTGGTTACTACAGGATTCCATGTATGCGTTATTTTTATAGTTTTGATGTCTTCACTAATATTCTACAATGTAGAAAATAGTAAAAATAAAGAAAAACCCTTGAATGAGTAGGTGTGTCCAAACTTTTGACTGGTACTGTATGTATGAAAATACCCTAAAATAAAAGCTGACATTCTGTACTGTCGCTTTAGATGAAATATGAATTTGACATGGTATCTCAAATCTAAAATGCTGAAGTATAGAGCCAAATTAAAAATGTTAGCTTCTCTGTCCAAATACATATGAAGGAGAGTGTAAATGCAGGGCCACACAAAACAAGTATTACACAGTGTAGTAACTTTCATTGTCACGACCAATCATTTACTCAGGTATTCCCTAATATGCTCACGTCAGGTCTGACAAACATTCAACTCCATTGTCATTCAATATTTATTTGCCATCTTTGTGTCCTTCAGAATCTGGGCAGCAGCATCACAGCCCCACTTGTAAGGGTGTTTCACATAACTGTACACACACAGAGAAGACATATTTGGAAGATCCATTTGCTTCTGGAAGAGCTTGAGTTGCAGCTCTCATAGTACAAAGGAGCTCGGAGCAGACTAAAGTCGATGCATGGCGCAGGGAAACACAGGGAGTTTCTTGGCCAGGCAACCTTGCTCCTCTCCCTGCCAACAGTGAGTGTAAGGCACACTGAGGGATGCCACAGGAAGCCATGTTGAAGCACCATTAAGGCAGCTCACGCTTCCAGCTTATTGATCTAGGTTGGGAATTGGGACTATGTCAAAAAAAAAAATTTAGTCAGGAGACGAAAGGTATTCAAATGAGTATGAATTTGTATTCCGGTTGCTTGGTCTCTTTTCTGTTGTCTAGCATGCAACCCAAGTTTTAGGTCATGCTACATGTTGAGTAGCCATGTCAACAGCCCATTCTCCGTAACCTGGACTTGAACATCCATTTGACTTCTCTTTATGGCTTTGAGGAATAGAATGCATTGAATTTGACTCCAGATTTATGACAACTCCTTTCAATACAACAACATAAAATACCACTTATTTATAATTTTTTTAAGCATTCTTTAATGAGAAGCATAGATAATGATGCTCACTTCCTCTTTACAGGTCAATGTCATTTCTATGACATCAGCACGATTTACACATATCGAATCACCCCAACTCTCTCTGTCTAGAAGCAGTCTAGTCAGCAAAACTCACAACATGGAGCGAGATATGCTGAAGTGCAGGGCTTACATTTTGCTGTCATTAGCAAAACTGGCAGCCTGGCACAGTTATTATTAAAAGGATGATATGCTGCATGATTCATCTCCAGTTAGGCTTTTACAAGGCAAAGTTGAGCCATTTTGAATACGGAATTACCTTGGGCAAAAGGTGTTTAACTTAATGAATAGGTTTGTGTCAAAACTAGTATTTTGGCCATTTGTAAAAGCATGCTGTTCACGTCGCATTTAGCAATCTTCTCGTTGTACCCTGCCACACAGAAGAAGACTCTGGGGGACATTTCAAAGACATCAGTCGATCTCCACAGTCAAGGCATTTACACTGAGATGCAGTCACATTAACAAGCCCCTTTGGATAGCTGTGCACAATCATGTACCAGCTTAATTTCCCTCCCACTCTGGTGAACTATGCATGGCTGTATGCAAATGAGCCAAGGATTACATGTTTATGAATTTGAAAGCAATTCCTCAGTAAAACAATTACAGTATCACAGCACTCAACAGTACACGACTACCTTGTAGGAACAGGGTCAAGAGAACAGGAGAACAGTTATTTTAGCACAGGCCTCGTGAGGGTACAGTACAGCCCATTATCAGTCTCAAAACATCATTCTGTGATGTTTTTGCAGAAATAAAACTTCACAACATATGTTTATGTCAATGCATTACAGTAAATGGGAAAAGAAAAGGTTCAACCAATTGACATTCATGTCAATACTTTGCTGTAAATAGGAGAAGAGAACTGTCAACCTGTCACGGCCGTTGAAAGAAGTGGACCAAAGTGCAGCGTGGTAGGCGTACATTTTCCTTTTATTTAAAATTTCACCAACAAAACAACAAACGAAGAACTATAGTGCCACTAACAAAAGTAAACTACCCACACTGAAAGGAGGGAGGAGGGAGGGAAAAGGGCTACCTAAGTATGATTCCCAATCAGAGACAACGATAGACAGCTGTCCCTGATTGAGAACCATACCCGACCAAAACATAGAAATAAAGAAACATAGAAAACAAAGCATAGAATGCCCACCCCAAATCACACCCTGACCAAACCAACTAGAGACATAAAAAGGCTCTCTAAGGTCGTGGGGGCGTGACACAACATACAGTAAATATCAGTGGTGTAAAGTACTTAAGTAAAAATACTTTAAAGTACTACTTAAATCGTTTTTTGGGGTATCTGTACTGTACTCTTTATATTTTTGACAACTTTTACTTTTACTCCACTACATTTCCCCTGACACCCAAAAGTACTCGTTACATTTTGAATGCTTAGCAGGACAGGAAAATGGTCTAATTCACACACTGAAAGAGAAAATCCCTGGACATACCTACTGCATCTGATCTGGCGGACTCACTAAACACGAATGCTTTATTTGTAAATTATGTCTGAGTGTTGGAGTTTAAATTTAAAAAACAAGAAAATCGTGCCGTTTGGTTCGCTTAATATAAGGAATTTGAAATGATTTATACTTGTACTTTTACTTTTGATACTTTGGTATATTTTAGCAATTACATTTACTTTTGATACTTAAGTATATTTAAAACCACTTTTTTTTTTTTTTACTTTTACTCAAGCAGAATTTTACTGGGTGAATTTACTTGAGTCATTTTATATTAATATATCTTTACTTTTACTCAAGTATGAAAATTGGGAACTTTTTCAACCACTGTAAATATACACTGCTCAAAAAAATTAAGGGAACACTAAAATAACACATCCTAGATCTGAATGAATGAAATATTCTTATTAAATACTTTTTACATAGTTGAATGTGCTGACAACAAAATCACACAAAAATGATCAATGGAAATCAAATTTATCAACCCATAGAGGTCTGGATTTGGAGACACACTCAAAATTAAAGTGGAAAACCACACTACAGGCTGATCCAACTTTGATGTAATGTCCTTAAAACAAGTCAAAATGAGGCTCAGTAGTGTGTATGGCCTCCACGTGCCTGTATGACCTCCCTACAACGCCTGGGCATGCTCCTGATGAGGTGGCGGATGGTCTCCTGAGGGATCTCCTCCCAGACCTGGACTAAAGCATCCGCCAACTCCTGGACAGTCTGTGGTGCAACGTGGCGTTGGTGGATGGAGCGAGACATGATGTCCCAGATGTGCTCAATTGGATTCAGGTCTGGGGAACGGGCGGGCCAGTCCATAGCATCAATGCCTTCCTCTTGCAGGAACTGCTGACACACTCCAGCCACATGAGGTCTAGCATTGTCTTGCATTAGGAGGAACCCAGGGCCAACCGCACCAGCATATGGTCTCACAAGGGGTCTGAGGATCTCATCTCGGTACCTAATGGCAGTCAGGCTACCTCTGGCGAGCACATGGAGGGCTGTGCGGCCCCCCAAAGAAATGCCACCCAACACCATGACTGACCCACCGCCAAACCGGTCATGCTGGAGGATGTTGCAGGCAGCAGAACGTTCTCCACGGCGTCTCCAGACTCTGTCACGTCTGTCACATGTGCTCATGTGCTCAGTGTGAACCTGCTTTCATCTGTGAAGAGCACAGGGCGCCAGTGGCGAATTTGCCAATCTTGGTGTTCTCTGGCAAATGCCAAACGGCCTGCACGGTGTTGGGCTGTAAGCACAACCCCCACCTGTGGACGTCGGGCCCTCATACCCCCCTCATGGAGTCTGTTTCTGACCGTTTGAGCAGACACATGCACATTTGTGGCCTGCTGGAGGTCATTTTGCAGGGCTCTGGCAGTGCTCCTCCTGCTCCTCCTTGCACAAAGGCGGAGGTAGCGGTCCTGCTGCTGGGTTGTTGCCCTCCTACGGCCTCCTCCACGTCAGATGTACTGGCCTGTCTCCTGGTAGCGCCTCCATGCTCTGGACACTACGCTGACAGACACAGCAAACCTTCTTGCCACAGCTCGCATTGATGTGCCATCCTGGATGAGCTGCACCACCTGAGCCACTTGTATGGGTTGTAGACTCCGTCTCATGCTACCACTAGAGTGAAAGCACCGCCAGCATTCAAAAGTGACTAAAACATCAGCCAGGAAGCATAGGAACTGAGAAGTGGTCTGTGGTCACCACCTGCAGAACCACTCCTTTATTGGGGGTGTCTTGCTAATTGCCTATAATTTCCACCTTTTGTCTATTCCATTTGCACAACAGCATGTGAAATGTTTTGTCAATCAGTGTTGCTTCCTAAGTGGACAGTTTGATTTCACAGAAGTGTGATTGACTTGGAGTTACATTGTGTTGTTTAAGTGTTCCCTTTATTTTTTTGAGCAGTGTATATACAGTACATAGCACTGCATTTACATTACAATTTAGCCATTCAATAGACGCTCCCATGCAGAGCGACCCACAGCTAGAACATTCATCTTAAGATAGCCAGGCGAGACAACTACATATCACAGTTGTATCCCAACCAAGTATCACTAACATATAACAATGCAAAATGCTATTTAAAATACATAAAACTGTCTGTGTGTCTCTTCGCAGTCCACGTCATGCTGTAAGGTGTTCTTTTATATCTTGTTATATTGCTAACTTGAGTTACCCGGTGGGGGCAAAGAGTTCTATGTAATCATGGTTCTATTTAATACTGTGCGTTTCCCAGTGTCTGTTCTGTACCTGAGGACTGTGAAGAGACCTCTGGTTGCATGTCTTGTGTGGTACCGATGAGTGTCTGATCTGTGTGCCAACTGCTTGGACAGACAGTTCGGTACCTTCAACACCTGGTACAAAGACCAATAGTGATGCAGTCAATCTCTCCTCAACTTTGTGCCAGGACAGATTGACATGCATGCCATTGACATTGCAGTAAATGGGAAAAGAAAAGCATCAACCGATTTACTTTTATGGCAATACATTGCAGTCAATGGGAAAAGATTAGTGTCACAGGGTTGACCTAACCCTAACCCTCATCCCTAACCCTAACTCTCACTTTAACTCCACATCTTGGCTCAACCCTAACCATTACTCTAAACCTAACTTCTTGTCCACATCCCGGCTCAACCGTAACTCCAACCTTGACCCTAACCCTTATCCTAAGGCTATATTTAGGATTGAGCCGGGATGTGGACATGAAGCTAGGGTTAGGGTTATGGCTAGGGTTAGGATTGAGCCGGGATGTGGACATGAAGCTAGGGTTAGGGTTAGGGTTATGGCTAGGGTTAGGATTGAGCCGGGATGTGGACACGAAGCTAGGGTTAGGGTTAGGGTTATGGCTAGGGTTAGGATTGAGCCGGGATGTGGACATGAAGCTAGGGTTAGGGTTATGGTTAGGGTTAGGATTGAGCCGGGATGTGGACATGAAGCTAGGGTTAGGGTTATGGCTAGGGTTAGGATTGAGCCGGGATGTGGACATGAAGCTAGGGTTAGGGTTATGGCTAGGGTTAGGATTGAGCCGGGATGTGGACATGAAGCTAGGGTTAGGGTTATGGCTAGGGTTAGGGTTAGGATTGAGCCGGGATGTGGACATGAAGCTAGGGTTAGGGTTATGGCAAGGGTTAGGATTGAGCCGGGATGTGGACATGAAGCTAGGGTTAGGGTTATGGCTAGGGTTAGGATTGAGCCGGGATGTGGACATGAAGCTAGGGTTAGGGTTAGGGTTATGGCAAGGGTTAGGATTGAGCCGGGATGTGGACATGAAGCTAGGGTTAGGGTTATGGCTAGGGTTAGGATTGAGCCGGGATGTTGACATGAAGCTAGGGTTAGGGTTATGGCTAGGGTTAGGATTGAGCCGGGATGTGGACATGAAGCTAGGGTTAGGAGGATTAAGGTTATACTCTGCTTACTTGCCTGCCTGTCTCCCTGTCTGTCAGGTTTAGGTACAAGGACAGAGCTCTAAGTGCCAGAGACAAGTCATGAACCCCTGGGAGGATGCACACCGCTACACGACTGGCGAGCCAAGGAGACAGGCCCACGCGTATAAGCCCCTAGAGTGACAAGCCCCGCTGATATGGGACCACACCATTACCTTCTTGCCCTTTGTGCTGTTGTCTGTGCCCAATCATGTTTGTACCATGTTTTGTGCTGCTACCATGTTGTGTTGCTATCATGTTGTTGTCATGTTGTGTTGCTACCATGCTGTGTTGTCATGTGTTGCTGCCTTGCTATGTTGTTGTGTTAGGTCTCTCTTTATGTAGTGTTGTGTTGTCTCTCTTGTCGTGATGTGTGTTTTGTCCTATATTTAAAAAATATATATATATATTTTTTAAATCCCAGGTCCCGCAGGAGGCCTTTTGCCTTTTGGTAGGCCGTCATTGTAAATAAGAATTTCTTCTTATCTGACTTGTCTAGTTAAATAGAAAATAAAAATATTAAATGTACCAGGGGGGCCACCAGGCCTAAACCCTGAATAGAGGAGGGGGGCAGTGGTTAAGTTTGGGCAAGAACCCCCTTGAGATTAAGGTTAGGATCAGGGTTCGGGGAGAGTTTAGATAAACTGGGTTAGGGTTAGGGACTCAAACCAAGACATAACCCTAACCTTAATCCAAATAACAATGGCAGAAAGTTAGGCCTCACTTGAAGCCTGACCTAGAGTTCACGGGATTTTGAGTGACATCGGTAGAACGGTTGAGGCTAGAAACACAATTCACATATGGGATCGTTCAGCAGATGCTAGATGAATGCAAGCCTACTCCTAACCATGTAAAATGAATTATTGACAGTGAAAACTTGGTCCCACAGAGAACAAGGCCCGTCTTCCATAGAAAACCATTACCTACAGTCCATACTTTTGTCACCAAGGGACCGTCATGACCCGGCATATGAAATTGAAATTCAATTGGTCACAATGGTCTTGCAGAACTACTACTACTACTAATAATAATACATTTTATTTTAAGCACCTTTAAAGACACTCATAGCCCTTTACATACACAAGACAATCAGCAAGATAAAAAATTAATACAATCACACATTAACATAAGTAAGTATACTGTATAAAAGTATACTAAACATAAGGATAAAATACAAGACAACAGAGAAACTGGGTAAGCCTATGTGAAGAGGTGTGTCTTTAGTTTGGTGTGTCTTTAATATCTGTATAGATTGTGAGGTTCTGAGATCGAGAGGAAGAGAGTTCAAGAGTTGGGGGGCTACACTGCTAAAAGCACGGTCTCCCATGGAGCACAGCCTGGTGGAGGGATGATGATGAAGCCAGTGTCAAAGGAGCACAGTGAACAGGTGGGAGTGTGGGGATGCAGGAGGTTTGTAAGGTATGTGGGCACCAGCCCATTGAGTGCTTTGTTGGTGAGCATGAGCAATTTTAAGATGATGCTGCATTGAACTGGGAGCCTGTGGAGTTTTATAAGGGTGGGGTCCCAAGGTCTGGTCTGTGTGAGGACTCGTGCAGCTGAATTTTGAATATGTTGAACTCTGTCCAGTGTTTTGGTGGGGAGTCAGTGGAGAATGTTGTTGCAGTAGTCCAGGTGTGATAAAACAAAGGCGTGAATAAGGGTTTCAGCAGTAGAGTCAGTGAAAAATGGTCTGAGTTGTGAGATTTTTTTGAGGTGGAAGTAGGCTGACTTGGTGATGTTCCGGATGTGGGGTTCAAATTACAGAGTGGGGTGAAATGTAACACCAAGGTTCCTGACTGTGGAGTTTAAGTTGATGGTGCAGTTGTCGATTGTCATGTTAAGTTGACCCAGTTTCTTGATGAGGGAGTTGGGGCCCATGAGCATGATCTCTGTGTTGTCGTCATTTTGTTTTAAAAAGTTATTGCTCATCTGTTTTCACTTCACGGAGACAGTCAACAGCAGAGGGAAATGGCAGACTGAAGTTGGGTTTTGTGTGGGTGGAGATTTGTGTGTCATCTGCATAACAGTGAAATCAGAGTCCAAATTGATGGAGGATCTGACCAAGGGATAGCATGTAAATACTAAACAGTTATGGACCTAACACCCAGTGGCCCCAGCTGAGCAGGGGGCCCCACCATCAAAATGAATAAATAAATACTGAATTAAATGTAATCAAATTATCCATAATGAGGAAGGTAACACATCTGCAAGGGCACTACTACAACTTTTTTTTAAATTACAGTCCGTATGTCCCAATGTTGACATTGCACTATGGATATTCTTAACTTTGCTGGTGATCAACACAAGTGGATTGTGGTCTTTTTCAAAACTTTCTTTGGTGAAAAATAAACTGATCATCAACGCATCAGGAAAGACTGAATCACTTAATACTGATATCCCATGAAAGGGACATCCTTTGTGGATTGGATTTTACCAACGTAATCAAGGACTTCTCAGCTAGAAAAACAAGAAGAAAATACTTCTAAATGTAAGGACGTTTATTTAGTAGCCTAATATGTGCTCTGTTTGATGCCTTTAGATATCCATCAGTGGAGACTCCTCAGAGGAGGAAGGGGAGGACCATCTTCCTCAGTGAATTTCATACAAATAAAATAAAAAATATTTTAAAAAGTTATCCTTTTTAGGTAAAACTATACTAAATATAATCAGATGTTACCAAGTAATTTATTAAAACACACTATTTTGAAATGAAGGTCTACAGTAGCCTCAACAGCACTCTGTAGGGTAGCAACATGGTGTAGCCAGAGGACAGCTAGCTTCTGTCCTCCTCTGGGTATATTGACTTCAATACAAAATCTAGGGGGCTCATAGTTCTCACCCACTTCCACAGACTTACAGAGTAATTATGACAACTTCTGGAGGACATCCTCCAACCTATCAGAGCTCTTGCAGCATGAACTGACATGTTATCCACCCAATCAAAGGATCAGAGAATGAATCTAGTACTGAAAGCATAAGCTACAGCTAGCTAGCACTGCAGTGCATAAAATGTGGTGTGTAATTGACTCAAAGAAAGAAAAGACGATAGTTGAACAGTCACCTAACTCCTGATTGGAGGAATTGCAAGTTACTTACGGACTTCTCTCTGTGTTGCTGGGCTGTTTGTTGCTACTTGGCTACCTGCCAAACTTTTCAGTTTTTACTTTTAATAATTGTTTAATCAAAATCTGCATTTAACACATTTACCAACGTCTTAGTTTTTTTTCTTCACTCAACTTTTTTCATTCAACTTTTTCACCCTGAACACTTTATCTGGACATGATTCTACAGGACCGACACCAGCCGAAAAAGCTAAATAGTAACATTAACACTATGCCATCTAATTGCAGTCGCTGTACTCATACTATACAGGAGAACTATAGCCATGTTGCAAGCCCAGCTTCAGATGTAATCGTTAGGCAAGAGCAATTTATTATTTCTTTTTGTATTTTACCCCCTTTTTCTCCCAAATGTTTACCCCTTTTTCTCCAAATCGACTCACCAACGTGCTCGGGAGGCGAAGGTCGAGTCATGTGTCCTCTGAAACCTGACTTACCTAACCGTGCTTCTTAACACCTGTCCGCTTAACCCGGAAGCCAACTGCTCCAATGTGTCAGAGGACACACCGTTCACCTGACGACCGAGGTCAGCCTGCAGGCACCCGCCCGCCACAAGGAGTCGCTAGAGCACAATGAGCCAAGTAAAGCCCCTCCGGTTGGATCGAACCCGGGTCTGTTGTGACTTCTCTAACACTGTGATGCAGTGCCTTAGAAAGCTGTGCCACTCGGGAGAACAGGCAAGGACAATTTAAGTGTAGGAAAGGATGAAACAGCGTCTGTGCCACCAGTTAGTACAGGTAGCAGTATAAATCCCCCCACACAGTCCCAGCAGCCGGACAATTTTCTCAAGGCTTCTGGAAATAAATGCTGTCGGGATGCTCAACCGGTGTCGCTCATTCAGCTGACAGAAACGTTCAACCGGTTCTCTTGACAAATTGAAAACCCTAGTCATTGGCGACTCCATTACCTGCAATATCAGATTTAAAAATAATCATCCAGCGATGATACACTGTTTATGCTTCAAGATTGTTTTGATCAAGCGGACTGGGAAATGTTCCAGGCAGCCTCAGAGAATAACATCGATTTATACGCTGACTCGTGAGTGAGTTTATAAGGAAGTGCATTGGAGATGTTGTACCCACTGTGACTATTAAAACCTTCCCTAACCAGAAACCATTCGCGCAAAACTGAAAACGATAACCACCGCATTTAAACATGGAAAGATGACTGGGAATATGGCCGAATATAAACAGTGTAGTTATTCCCTCCGCAAGGCAATCAAACAAGTGAAATGATGGTATAAAATGTTGGACAAAGTGAAGTTGCAATTCAACGGCTCAGACACGAGACGTATGTGGCAGGGTCTACAAGCAATTACGGACTACAAAAAGAAAATCAGTCACGACATGGACACCGACGTCTTCATCCAGGCAAACTTAACACCTTCTTTGCCAGCTTTGAGGATAATACAGTGCCACTGACGCGGCCCGCTACCAAGGACTGCGGGCCCCGCCTCTCCTTCTCTGTGGCCGATGTAAAACATTTAAACGTGCTAACCCTCGCAAGGCTGCTGGCCCAGACGGCATCCTTAGCTGCGTCCTCAGAGCATGCGCAGACCAGCTGTCTGGTGTGTTTACGGACATATTCAATTGCTCCCTATCCCAGTCTGCTGTCCCTACATGCTTCAAGATGGCCACCATTGTTCCTGTACCAAGAAGGCAAAGATAACTGAACTAAATGACTATCGCCCCATACCACTCACTTCTGTCATCATGAAGTACTTAGAGAGACTAGTCAAGGATCATATCACGTCCACCTTACCTGCCACGCTAGACCCACTTCAGTTTGCATACTGCCCCAACAGGTCCACAGACGATGCAGTCGTCATCAAACTGCACACTGCCCTATCCCATCTGGACAAGAGGAATACCTATGTAAGAATGCTGTTCATTGACTACAGCTCAGCAATCAACAACATAGTACCCTCCAAGCTCATCATTAAGCTTGAGGCCCTGGGTCGCCCTGTGCAATTGGGTCCTGGACTTTCTGACGGGCTGCCCCCAGGTGGTGAAGGTAGGAAATAACATGTCCACTTCGCTGATCCTCAACACTGGGGCCCCACAAGGGTGCGTGCCCCCTCCTGTACTCCCTTTTCATCCATGATTGTGGGACCATGTACGCCTCCAACTCAATCAGCAAGTTTGCAGATGACACAACAATAGTGGGCTTGATTACCAACAATGACGAGACAGCCTACAGGGAGGAGGTGAGGGCTCTTGGAGTGTGGTGTCAGGAAAATAACCTCTCACTCAACGTCAACAAAAAAAAGGAGTTGATGGTGGACTTCAGGAAACAGCAGAGGGAGCACCCCCCTATCCACATCGACAGGACAGTAGTGGAGAAGGTGGAAAGTTTTAAGTTCCTCGGCGTACACATCACAGATAAACTGAAATGGTCCACCCACACAGACAGTGTGGTGAGGAAGGCTGAAGAAATTTGGCTTGTTACCTAAAATCCTCACAAACTTTTACAGATGCACAATTGAGAGCTTCCTGTCGGGGCTGTATCACCGCCTGGTACGGAAACTGCACCGCCCTCATTTGCAAGGCTCTCCAGACGGTGGTGCAGTCTGCACAACACATCACCGGGGCAAACTACCTGCCCTCCAAGACACCTACAGCTCCCGATGTCACAGGAAGGCAAAAAAGATCATCAAGGACAACAACCCCCCGAGCCACTGCCTGTTCACCCTGCTACCATCCAGAAGGCGACGTCAGTACAGGTGCATCAAAGCGGGGACCGAGAGACTGAAAAACAGCTTCCATCTCAAGGCCATTAGACTGTTAAACAGTAATCACTAACTCAGAGAGGCTGCCTACATACAGACTCAAATCATTGGCCACTTGAAGAAATGGATCACTAGTCACTTTAAATAATGCCACTTTACCTTCTCTAAGGTAGGGGGCAGTATTTTCACGTCCGGATGAAAAGCGTGCCCAGAGTAAACTGCTTGCTACTCAGGCCCAGATGCTAGGATATGCATAGTATTAGTAGATTTGGATAGAAAACACTCTGAAGTTTCTAAAACTGTTTGAATGATGTATGTGAGTATAACAGAACTCATATGGCAGGCAAAAACCTGAGAAGAAATCCAACCAGGAAGTGGGAAATCTGAGGTTTGTAGTTTTTCAACTCTTTGCTTATCCAAGATACAGTGGAAATGGGGTCATATTGCACTTCCTAAGGCTTCCACTAGATGTCAACAGTCTTTAGAACCTTATTTGAGGCTTCTACTGTGAAGTGGGGCCGAAAGAGAGGGGATTGAGTCAGAGGTCTGCCAGAGAGCCACGAGCTGACCATGCGCGTTTACGTGATAGTTAGCTTGCGTTCCATTGCATTTCTGAAGACAAAGGAATTCTCCGGTTGGAACATTATTGAAGATTTATGTTAAAAACATCCTAAAGATTGATTCTATACATCGTTTGACATGTTTCTACTGACTGTAACGTTTGACTTTTCGTCTGCACCTAGTGATCGCGCGTCATGAATTTTGATTACTGGGCTAAACGCGCGAACAACAAGGAGGTATTTGGACATAAATGATGGACTTCATCGAACAAAACAAACATTTATTGTCGAACTGGGATTCCTGGGAGTGCATTCTGATGAAGATCATCAAAGGTAAGTGAATATTTATAATGCTATTCTGACATCTGTTGACTCCACAACATGGCGGATATCTGTTTGGGTTGTGTTGGTCTCTGAGCGCTGTACTCAGATTATTGCATGTTGTGCTTTTTCCGTAAAGTTTTTTTGAAATCTGACACAGCGGTTGCATTAAGGAGAAGTGTATCTAAAATTCCATGCATAACAGTTGTATCTTTTAGCAATGTTTATTATGAGTATTTCTGTAAATTGATGTTGCTCTCTGCAAAATCACCGGATGTTTTGGAACTACTGAACATAACGCGCCAATGTAAACTCAAATTTTTGGATTTAAATATGAACTTTATCGAACAAAACATACATGTATTGTGTAACATGAAGTCCTATGAGTGTCATCTGATGAAGATCATCAAAGGTTAGTGATTCATTTTATCTCTATTTCTGCTTTTTGTGACTCCTCTCTTTGGCTGGAAAAATGGCTGTGTTTTTCTGTGACTTGGCTCTGACCTAACATAATCATTTGGTGTGCTTTCGTCGTAAAGCCTTTTTGAAATCGGACACTGTGGCTGGATTTACAACAAGTGTATCTTTAAAATGGTGTAAAATACTTGTATGTTTGACACATTTTAATTATGGGATTTCTGTTGTTTTGAAATTGGCGCCCTGCAGGTTCACTGGCTGTTGACGAGGTGAGATGCTACCGTCCCACATAACCTAGAGAGGTTAATAATGTTTACATATCTTACATTACTCATCTCATATGTACATACTGTATCTTATACCATCTATTGCATCTTGCCTATGCCGCTCGGCCATCAATAATCCATATATTTATATTTACATATTCTTATTCCATCCCTTTCGATTTGTGTGTATTAGGTAGTAGTTGTGGAATTTTCGATTATTTGTTAGATATTGCTGCGCTGTCGGAACTAGAAGCACAAGCATTTCGCTACACTCGCATTACCATCTGCTAACCATGTGTATGTGAGCAATACAATTTGATTTGATTTGATTTACTAGGGGGCAGGGCTACTGACGTTAAGGCTAATCTGAAGAGGGTGCTGGCTAAGGCTAAAACTGGTGAGCGTGGAGAGTATAGGGTTATTGTTACCCACGTTGGCACCAACGATGTTACGATAAAACAGTCAGAGGTCACCAAGCGCAACATAGCTTCAGCGTGTAAATTAGCTAGAAAGATGTGTTGGCAATTGTGTTGTGTTGTGTTGACAATGGTAATTGTCTTTGGCCTCCTCCCAGTTAGGGGGAGTGATGAGCTCTACAGCAGAGTCTCACAACTCAATTGCTAGTTGAAAACTGTTTTCTGCCCCTCCCAAAAGACAGAATTTGTAGATAACTGTCCTTCTTTCTGGGTTTCACCCACAAAGAGGACCAAGCCTGGCCTGTTGAGGAGTGACGGACTCCATCCTAACTGGAGGGGTGCTCTCATCTACGAATATGGACAGGGCTCTAACTTCTCCAGCTCCACAATGAAATAGGGTGCAGGCCAAGCAGCAGGCAGTTAGCCAGCCTGCCAGCTTAGTGGAGTCTGCCACTAGCACAGTCAGTGTAGTCAGCTCAGCTATCTCCATTGAGACCGTGTTATTGCCTCGATCTAGGTTGAGTAAAACTAAACATGGCGGTGTTCACCTTAGCAATCTCACTGGAATAAAGACCTCCTCCATTCCTGTCATTATTGAAAGAGATTGTGATATTTCACATCTCAAAATAGATCAAACCAAATCAAACTTTATTTGTCACATGCGCCAAATACATCAAGTGTAGACTTTACCGTTAAATGCTTACTGACAAGCCCTTAACCCAACAGTGCAGTTCAGGAAGAGTTCAGAAAATATTTACCAAGTAGACTAAAATAAAAAGTAATCATAAAAAGTAACACAATAACAATAACGAGGCTATATACAGGGGGCACCGGTACCGAGTCAGTTTGCAGGGGTACAGGTTAGTTGAGGTAATTTGTACGTGTAGGTGGGGGTGAAGTAACTATGCATAGATAATAAACAGCGAATAGTAGCAGTGTACAAAAGGGAGGGGGGTTCAACGTAAATTGTCCGGTGGCGATTTTAATAATTGTTCAGCAGTGGGTGACTGGAGTCTCTGACAATTTTATGGGCTTTCCTTCCTCTTCCTCTGACACTATTGTATAGGTCCTGGATGGCAGGAAGCTTGTCCCCAGTGATGTACTGGGCCATACACATTACCCTCTGTAGCGCCTTACAGTCAGATGCCGAGCAGTTGCCATACCAGGCGGTGATGCAACCGGGTCAGGATGCGCTCGATGGTACAGCTGTATAACCTTTTGAGGATCTGGGGACCCAAATCTTTTCAGTCTCCTGTGACGACCCTCCCACTCTGTCTGCCGAATTCTTTCTCTTTGCTCTTGTTTTCCTTAGGATGTCAGTGGGCGGAGCTGGGAGGGTCTTCAGCAAAATGGGACACACCTGGGCCCGGGTGTGTCCTGGGATAAATAGACCTTTTCCCCATTCATTGAGGAGACTCTCTCCATGCAGACACACTGTTTGATTTTGGATGTGGCATTTTTGTGGCTGGATTGCTTGCCTCCTCATTATCACATCTATACACGCAACCACTCACGTACACTACTGATTACTGACTACACACTTCATTGTTTATTTGTATATAGGTTACCTCAGTTAATAAATATATTTTTGTTATTCCTTATCTCATGTTGTCTCCTTTTTGTTTCAGGCTTCAAGCCGGTTCGCGTCACTCCTGAGGGGGAAAAGGTTTTGTCATGCCCTCTTCACGACTGTCTTGGTATGTTTGGACCATGATAGTTCGTTGGTGATGTGGACACCAAGGAACTTGAAACTCTCCCTCACTTCCAAGGCAGTCATAGTCCATGAACTAATCACTGATCATAATCTTGATGTGATCGACCTGACTGAAACATGGCTCAAGCCTGATGAATTTACAATGTTAAATGAGGCCTCACCTACTAGTTACACTAGTGATAATATCCCCCGCTCATCCCACAAAAGCGGAGGTGTTGCTAACATTTACGACAGCAATTTTCTCATTTTTTTACTGTATTTTTGTCTTTTAACCTTCTGCTCATGAAATCTATGCAGCCTACTCAATCACTTTTTATAGCTTGTCACGCCCTGACCATGGAGAGCCCTTGGTTCTCTGGTATAGTAGGTCAGGGCGTGACTAGGGGGTGTTCTAGGTTTATTATTTCTATGTTGATGCTCTTGGTATGGTTCCCAATTAGAGGCAGCTGAGGTTCGTTGTCTCTAATTGGGGATCATACTTAAGGGTTCCCTGTTTCCACCTGCTGTGTGGGATATTGTTTTGAGTTAGTGCATGTAACACCGCTGATGTTACGGTTCATAGTTTTTTTTTGTTTGGAGGTTTTGCTTAAATAAATATCTTGAACTTTAATCACGCTGCGCCTTGGTCCGTCTCTCCACACAACCGTGACATAGCTACTGTTTACAGGACACCTGGGCCATATACAGTGTTCCTCACTGAGTTCCCTGAATTCCTGTCGGACCTTGTTGTCATCGCAGATAATATTCACATTTTTGGTGACTTTAATATTCACCTGGAAAAGACCACAGACCCACTCCAAAAGGTTTCAAACATATCTCCGGACATACTCAGTGCCACCGTCATACCCTGGATTAAGTTTTGTCCTGTGGAGAAAATATTGTGGCTCTAAATGTCTTTCCTTGTAATCCTGGACTATCGGACCACCATTTTATTGTGTTTGCAATCGCGAAAACAAATAATCTGCTCAGACCCCAACCAGGGATCATCAAAAGCTGTGCTATAAATTCTCGGACAACCCAAAAATTCAAAAGAATTCCTAGAGGGAGCCATTCCAGGCTCCCTCCACCTACCCAAGGACGTTGGAGTACAGAAATCATTTTAGCACCTAAATGAGGATCTACATTTAACCGTGCGTAATACCCTAGATGCACCCCTAAAAACTAAAAACATTTGTCACAAGAAATTTGCTCCAGAAATTTGGAATGGAAATGGCGCTCCACCAAACTGGAAGTCTTCTGACTAGCTTGGAAAGACAGTACCATGCAATATCGAAGCGCCCTCATTGCTGCTCGATCATCCTATTTTTCCAACCTAATTGAGGAGAATAAGAATTTATTTTTGATACTGGCGCAAAGCTAACTAAAAAGCAGCATTCCCCAAGAGAGGATGGCTTTCACTTCTGTAGTGATGAATTCATGAACTTCTTCGGTGAAAAGATCACAGTCATTAGAAAGTAAATTACAGACTCCTCTTCAAATCTGCGTATTTCTCCAAAACTCAGTTGGCCTTGAGTCTGCCCAGAACTGCCAGGACCTAGGATCAATGGAGACACTCACGTTTTTGAATCCAACATCTCTTGACACATTCATGGAAATAGTCTTTGCCTCTAAACCTTCATGCTGTATACTGGACTCTATTCCAACTAAACTACTGAAAAAGCTACTTCCTGTGCTTGGCCCTCCTATGTTGAACATAATAAATGGCTCCCTATACACTGGATGTGTACCAAACTCAGTAAAAGTGGCAGTAATAAAGCCTCTCTTGAAAAAGCCAAACTTTGACCCGGAAAATGTCAAGAACTATCAGCCTATAACGAATCTCCATTTCCTTTAGAATATTTTAGAAAAAGCTGTTGCGCAGCAACTCACTGCCTTCATGAAGACAAATAATGTATACGAAACGCTTCAGTCTGGTTTTAGATCCCATCACTGCACTGAGACTGCACTCGTGAAGGTGGTAAATTAACTTTTAATGGTGTCAGACCAAGGCTCTGCATCTGTCCTTGTGCTCCTAGACCTAAGAGCTGCTTTTGACATCAATCACCACATTCTTTTGGAGAGATTGGAAACCTTAATTGATAACATGGACAAATTCTGGCCTGGTTTACATCTTATCTGTCGGATAGATATCAGTTCATCTCTGTGGATGGTTTGTCCTCTGACAAATCAATTGTACATTCCGGTGTTCGTCAAGGTTCCGTTTTAGGACCACTATTGTTTTCACTATATATTCTACCTCTTGGTGATGTTATTCGGAAACACAATATCAACTTTCACTGCTATGTGGATGACACACAGCTGTACATTTCGATGAAACATGGTGAAGCCCCAAAATTGCCTACCCTGGAAGCTGGTGTTTCAGACATAAGGAAGTGGATGGTGGCAAATGTTTTACTTTTAAACTCGGACAAAACAGAGATGCTAGTTCTAGGTCCCAAGAACAAAGAGATGTGCTGTTGGATATGTCGTCTCAAATAAAACTGTGAAAGACCTTGGCATTACTCTAGACCCCGATCTCTCTTTTGACGAACATATGTAGAATATTTCAAGAACAGCTTTTTTCCATCTTCGTAACATTGCAAAAATCGGAACCTTTTTGTCTGGCCCACGGGTGCGAAGGTGAACAGCATGGCACTGGAGTGACGAACCGCCCTTGCTGTCTCTGCCTGGCCGGCTCCCCTCTCTCCACTGGAATTCTCTGCCTCTGACCCTATTATGGGAGCTGAGTCACTGGCTTACTAGTGCTATTCCATGCCATCCCTAGGAGGGGTGAGTCACTTGAGTGGGTTGAGTCACAGATGTGATCTTCCTGTCCGGTTTTGTGTACCCTCAGGCTCGTGCGGTGGAGAAGATCTTCATGGGCTATACTCAGCCTTGTTTCAGGGTATTAAGTTGGTGATCTGTTGATATCCCTCTAGTGGTGTGGGGGCTGTGCTTTGGCAAAGTGGGTGGGGTTATATCCTGCCTGGTTGGCCCTGTCCGGGGTATCGTCGGAGTGTATCCCGGACCCCCCGTCTCAGCCTCCAATATCTATGCTGCAAGAGTCTATGTGCCGGGGGGCTAGGGTCAGTCTGTTACATCTATTGTAATTATTCTGTCTTATCTGGTGTCCTGTGTGAATTGATTTAATTCTCTTTCTCTCTCTCTCCCTCCACTCCCGGAGGATCTGAGCCCTAGGACCATGCCTCAGGACTACCTGGCCTGATGACTCCTGGCTGTCCCCAGTCCACCTGGTCGTGCTGCTACTCCAGTTTCAACTGTTCTGCCTGCAGCTATTGAACACTGACCTGTTCATCGGATGTAGTACCTTGTCCAGGACCTGCTGTTTTTGACTCTCTCTCTCTCTACTGCACCTGCTGTCTCGACCTCTGAATGACCCTGCTGGTCATCTTTGAATGTTTGAACATCTTGAAGAACAATATGGCCTTATTGGCCATGCACAATTTCCACCCGGCACAGCCAGAAGAGCACTGGCCACCCCTCAGAGCCTAGTTCCTCTCTAGGTTTCTTCCTAGGTTCCTGCCTTTCTAGGCAGTTTTTCCTGGCCACCGTGCTTCTACATCTGCATTTCTTGCTGTTTGGCATTTTAGGCTGGGTTTCTGTATAGCACTTTGTGACATCTGCTGATGGTAAAAGGGCTTAATAAATTCATCGATTGATTGATTATGAACAAATTCATTTCATTCCAAAATGAAGAAGAACTAAGAGAGAGATATTTCGTCATTTTTTTCATTTTCAGTTTCACTAAATGCTGTTAGACATGACTTTGTATTGGCTGGTAGGCCTATAGAGGACTGTCCTCTGTGGCTGTGTTGTGTTGGGTTGAAACGTGGGAGTGACTTGTGGTTGCTAATGCTGTTTTGACGCGTTTTCCGACTCTATGGTGATTCCATTTTCCCAGTAGGTAAGCCTACTCATTACAGTTGATGTTAGTAGCATGTGTTACTGGATTGTCTCAAGGAGAGTGATATATGCATTTGCACTGTTTGTATGTCATTCCGATTGTGCACATGATATCAGTTGGTTTGCATTTCGTTCATATCGTTGCATTGATGTCTGACATTAGTATGTGTGCAACATCCTTGTGTGCAAAATACTTATTTTTATGGATGTGGAGTTCGTAGTGGTAGGGCAATTAAAACATTTTTGCCAATATTTGTCTTATTTGACAGGGGACTCATAAAGAGCTGTACCATTTCTGTATGGACCTTGCTTTGGGCATGGAGGGCATTGTCATGCTGAAACAGGAAAGGGCCTTCCCCAAACTGTTGCCACAAAGTTGGAAGCACAGAATCCTCTAGAATGTAATAGCATGCTGTAGCATTAAGATTTCCCTTCACTGGAACTAAGGAGCCTGAACTAGGGCTGTTACGGTGACCATATTACCACCACACTGGCGGATCCCATCAGCTTTCTATAGGCTAGGCTTACTATATTTATTTCTCAACTTTCCTAATATTAAGCACATTGTTTCACTTTACAACAGGAATATAGCCTACCTAGCTGGCATGAAAATAAACCACGGGAATATAACGCTATATAAGGGTATAGGTGACATGTATATTTCCCCCCTGCCCCTGTCTCTAGACAGGTGCATGATAAAACACATTTCACACATATATTACTTAGTACTGTGTATGTAAAGACAAGATTAAATCAAGAATAGTTTGATGGGTGATAATATTAGCCTATCACTTGTGAATGAGGTATTATCACTTGTTAATGATGTTCAGCTTGTGCAGTAAGGCAAGAAACAGAGCATCCCTTTTTTGGGGAAACGTTTAACGTTTATCATAATCGCGCACCTCATGTAGCCTAGCCCATATGCCAATATGTTTTGACAAGGTTTGTATCACAAATAAAGTGGCCAAATAACATATTTAAATTAAGCACATTAAGCTGTTTAACAACCGGTGTAGAGCCTAACTGGTATACGTAGGCGTTGCCTAAGTTTCAAGTTTGGGGAAGATAATTTTCACCATAAAAATGCACCTATATAATAAAGCATTACATGCATCACCGCATTTGCGGTCATGTTTGAGAATGGTGTTTTCTTGCTAATTGATTGCATTTTGGAACATTTGCACATAGAGTCTACTGCGGTGTATGCATTGCTGCGCTTATAATTTGAAGAATCACATTTTAAGTTAAACGTTCTGATCTGTTGCATCAGCCTCATTGCTTTAAAAAGTTTTTTTGATGCTAGTGGTTATATTCATTTGGGATCTATCACATCCCACAACTGTCCCAGACTATGTTTGGAATATTTCTTTCTCGCACAGAAGGACAACAGAATAGGTCAACTTTTGTACAATGGGGGACAGTAGATTGACATAGGTAGTGCTATAGCTGTTCATTAGGCCTACTCATTTTGTTGTCTGATGTAAAGTAAATGTGGACAGTTCTTCCAACATCTTCAATATGAGCCTCGGAATTCAATAAGGACGCACGCCCTTGCATCCCTGATGTGTCTGTCTTCACTTGTAGCCTGTGAGAAAGACCCATGTGAGTGAGAGGTACTTCAGAGAACGCAGCCGGGAGAAGGGAATTATAATTATTATATTCAGCCCAAGGGTATAACGGCCACACAAAGGAGGACCTGTTTCTATGTTAACCGCTCAACAAAGATGAGCCGCATGTGCACATTCCCTCAAATAATTTGGAGAAAATATCCTTTCTATTTTATTCAGCTATGTTCAATTGTATTCTTCATAAAATAATATAAAATAATGCCACAGATATCTAAGCAAATCTTGTCTGCTAAATGAAGATGGCGCCGAAGAATATGGCTGACATTTTACATTCTCCCAACCAATTGTACAATTTTGTAATGTTTTTGGCGTAACTTATTTTTTTACTTGTGTACATAATGTTGCTGCTACCATCTCTCATGACCGAAAATAACTTCTGGACATCAGAAAAGCGATTACTCACCGATGACTGGAAGAAACTTTTTCCTTTAACGAGTCCGACGAGAAGGATATCCTGCTTTCACTGGAACAGGCCCAGATCCACGCCTTTTGCGTGAAGAAAAGACGCCGGAAAAGGGGACGCAGATCGGGGATTCTTCTGAGAAGCCGGGGGCCAGCGGGTAAACTCCCAATGACGTCTCTTGTTCTGGCTAACGTGCAATCGTTCCAAAATAAAATTGATGGCCTACTATTAAGATTATCCTACCAACTGGACACTAAAAACTGTAACATCTTATGTTTCACTGAGACGTGGCTGAACGAAGAAACGGACAATATAGAGCTGGAGGGATTTTCCATGCACCGGCAGAACAGAGATGCTACCTCTGGTAAGACGAAGGGTGGGGGTGTGTGTCTTTTTGTCGATAACAGCTGGTGCGCGATGTCTAATATTAAAGAAGTCTTGAGGTATTGCTCGCCTGAGGTAGTGTCCCTTATGATAAGCTGTCGACCACACTATCTACCAAGAGAGTTCTCATCTGTATTATTCGTAGCCGTCTGTTTACCACCACAAAGTGAAGCTGGCACTAAGACCGCTCTCAACCAACTCTTTAAGGCCATAAGCAAAGAAGAAAACGCTCACCAAGAAGCGTCACTCTTAGTGGCCGGGGACTTTAATGCAGGCAAACTTAAATCAGTTGTACCAAATTTTTACCAGCAAGTCATATGTACAACCAGGAGGAAAGAAATCCTAGACCAACTTTACTCTACATACAGAGATGCAGACAAAGCTCTCCCCCGCCCTCCATTTGGCAAATCTGACCACAATTCTATCGTCCTGATTCCTACTTACAAGAAAAAACTAAAGCAGGAAGTACCAGTGACTTGCTCAATACAGAAGTGGTCAGATGATGTGGATGTTACACTAGAGGACTGTTTTGCTAGCACAGACTGGAATATGTTCCGGGATTCAACCAATGGCATTGAGGAATACACCACCTCAGTCATCGGCTTCATCAATAAGTGCATCGATTACGTCGTCCCTACATTGACTGTACGTACATATCCCAAACAGATGCCGTGGATTACAGGCAACATCCGCATCGAGCTAAAGGCTAGAGCTGCCTCTTTCAAGGAGCAGGAGACTAATCCGGACGCTTATAAGAAATCCCGCTATGCCCTCATACGAATCATGAAACAAGCAAAGCGTCAATACAGGATTAAGATTGAATCCTACTACACCGGCTCTGACGCTCGTCGGATGTGGCAGGGCTTGAAAACTATTATGGACTACAAAGGGAAACCCAGACGCGAGCTGCCCAGTGACGCGAGCCTATCAGACGAGCTAAATGCCATTTATGCTCGCTTCGTGGCAAGCAACACTGAAGCATGCACGAGAGCACCAGCTGTTCTGGATGACTGTGTGATAACGCTCTCGGTAGCCGATGTGAACAAAACCTTTAAACAGGTCAACATTCACAAATCCGCTGGGCCAGACGGTTTACCAGGACGTGTACTCAAAGCATGAGCGGACCAACTGTCAAGTGTCTTCACTGACATTTTCAACCTCTCCCTGACCGAGTCTGCAATACCTACATGTTTCAAGCAGACCACCATAGTCCCTGTGCCCAAGGAAGCGAAGGTAACCTGCCTAAATGATTACCGCCCGGTGGCACTCACGTCGGTAGCTATGAAGTGCTTTGAAAGGCTGGTCATGGCTCACATCAACAGCATCCTCCCAGACGCCATAGACCCACTCCAATTCGCATACCGCCCCAGCAGATCCACAGATGACGCAATCGCAATCGCACTCCACACTGCCCTTTCTCACCTGGACAAAAGGAACACCTATGTGAGAATGCTGTTCATCGACTATAGCTCAGCGTTCAACACCATAGTGCCCACGGAGCTCATCACAATACCTTTTCCCCCTCAAGAGACTGAAAAGATTTGGCATGGGCCCCCAGATCCTCAAAAAGGTTCTACAGCTGTACCATCGAGAGCATCCTGCCCGGTTGCATCACCGTCTGGTATGGCAACTGCTCGGCATCTGACCGTAAGGCGCTACAGAGGGTAGTGCGAACGGCCCGGTACATCACTGGGGCAAAGCTTCCTGCCATCCAGGACCTATATAATAGGCGGTGTCAGAGGAAAGAACATAAAATTGTTATAGACTGTTTTCTCTGCTACCGCATAGCAAGCGGTACCGGAGCGTCAAGTCTAGGACCAAAAGACTCCTCAACAGCTCCTACCCCCAAGCCATTAGACTGCTGAACAATTCATAAAAATCGCCACCGGACAATTTACATTGAGACACCCCCCCCTCTTGTACACAGCTGCTACTCGCTGTTTGTTGTTACCTATGCATTGTTACCTATGCATAGTCACTTCGCCCCCACCTACATGCACATTACCTCAACTAGCCTGTACATTGACTTGGTACCTGTGCCCCCTGTATATAGCCTCGATATTGTTTTTCTTATTGTGTTACTTTCATTTATTGCTTTTTATTTTAGTCTACTTGTTAAATATTTTATTCTTCTTGAACTGCACTGTTGGTTAAGAGCTTGTAAGTAAGCATTTCACGGTCAAGTCACTTGTTGTATTCGGCGCATGTGGCAAATAAAGTTTGATTTGATTTGAACTTCTGTAGTCCACAGCCATGGCATTACCAGATCAGGGCCTAACATAAGGACAACTCAGAGTATGATCTTCTGTTCTTCTGAAATAGACTACATTTTCTTCATGTTTCATGTTTAGAAACATGTTTCTTTAAACCTGTCTAAAATACCTCTACAAAACTTTTCAGTTGGCACCATCCTACGAGATTCAACACTCGGCGGTCCCATTCTGTGAGCTTGTGTGGCCTACCACTTAACAGCTGAGGTGTTATTGCTGCTAGATGTTTCCACTTCACAATAACAGCACTTACAGTTGACCTGGGCTGCTCTGCCGGGGCAGAAATCTGACTAACTGACTTGTTGGAAAGGTGGCGTGACGGTACCACGTTGAAATTCACTGAGCTCTTCAGTAAGGCCATTCTACTGTCAATGTTTGTCTATGGAAATTTCGTGGCTGTGTGCTCAATTTTATACACCTGTCAGCAACGGGTGTGGCTGAAATAGCCGAATACACTAATTTGAAGGGGTGTCCACATACTTTTCTATATATAGTGTATGTGTCACGATCATCGTAGTGAGGAGACCAAAGCGCAGCGTGATGTGAATACATCTTATTTAATGACAACAAAAGAACACCGAAACAAACTATTACAAACTTTACAAAATAACAAACGACCGTGACGCTAATAATAACAAGTGCAGGCATGCAACATCAACATAGACAATCACCCACAAACCAAACTGGAAAATGGCAACCTAAATAGGATCCCCAATCAGAGACAACGATAAACAGCTGCCTCTGATTGGGAACCAATCCAGGCCACCATAGACCTACGTATGCCTAGATTACACACACAACCTAGACATACAAAAACACACATACCACCCTCGTCACACCCTGACCTAATCAAAATAATAAAGAAAACAAAGATAACTAAGGTCAGGGCGTGACAGTATGTGTGTTGACTGTGGTAGGGCCTGTGATGTCTGTAAAAAGAACAAGTTGATTTCATTGGCATGGCACAGCCATAGCCTTGTCTACAAAGCACAGATAAATACAACTAAAAAAATGCTATTATTCTGTAATATTGAAATAAATTGCCTTGTATCATTTTTTTATGATCTTCCTGAACAAACTATTAATTTATTTATTTGTGAACGTGTATATTAACACTAGAAAGACAGAGAGCATCATAATGACTCAAGGCCAGACAAACTTCTCTCTTCGAGGAGATCTGTTTCCACAGATCAAGTATGCAGACATTTGCACAGTCTTGGATGAACTGGCACATTTTCACCTGACGCTCGTGTTGGCTTCATTGTTCTATTCCTTATAAATATTAACTTTGGACATGTGTGCATTCCTATCAAAGTATGTGCCTTATTTTCTGTACATCATGTTGTCGTTGTTTTACTGTAGCATACAGTATGTATGTATGTATGTATGTATGTATGTATGTATGTATGTGTCACGGCCGTCGTTGAAGGAAGACCAAAGGGCAGCGTGGGGAGCGTACATTACTTTTTATTTGGATAATGTCGCCAACAAAAACAATAAACAATACAAAACGACCATGAAGCTTACAAGGGCTATGGTACCCCAAACAAAGACAACTTCCCACTAACACAAAAGGGAAAAAGGCTGCCTAAGTATGATTCTCAATCAGAGACAACGATAGACAGCTGTCCCTGATTGAGAACCATACCCGGCCAAAACAAAGAAATACAAAAACATATAAAATAGAACATAGAATGCCCACCCAAATCACACCCTGACCAAACCAAAATAGAGACATAAAAAGCTCTCTATGGTCAGGGTGTGACAGTACCCCCCCCCCCCCCCCCCCCCCCAAAGGTGCGGACTCCTGCCGCAAAACCTGAACCTATAGGGGAGGGTCTGGGTGGGCATCTATCCGCGGTGGCGGCTCTGGTGCGGGAAGTAGACCCCGCTACACCTGTGGCTCACCCCACTTTGGTGGCGCCTCAGGTGCGGGGACCCCCGTCGCCGACCCCGGACTGGAAACCCTCGTTGCGGGCCCCGGACTGGAGACCCTCGTTGCGAGCCCCGGACTGGAGACCCTCGTAGCGGGCCCCGGACTGGGGACCCTCGTTGCTGGCCCCGGACTGGGGACCCTCGTTGCGGGCCCCGGACTGGGCACCCTCGTTGCGGACCTCGGACTGGGCACCTCCAAAGCGCAGGCACAGGTCGAACCGGGCTGTGAGGGAGCACTGGAGATCTGGTGCTTTACACGTGTACCTCTCCTTTTGGCTGCATGCCCACTTTAGCCCGGCACGTGCGGGTAGCTGGAACAGGCCGCACTGGGTTTTCCTGGCGAACTGGGGATACCGTGCGTAGAGCTGTTGCAGGATAACCCGGGCCAAAGAGACGCACCGGAGACCAGGGGTGCTGAGCCGGCACAATCCCTCCTGGCTGAATGCCAACTCTAGCACGGCAACTGCGGGGAGCTTGCAGAGAACGCACCGGGCTATGAGAGCGCACTGGAGACACATGGCGCAGAGCCGCATAACCTGGTGCCTGACTAGTCACTCTCTCCCCACGGTAAGCACGAGGAGTTGTCTCAGGTCTATAACCTGACTCCGCCTAATCTCCCCGGGCTCTCGTGCCTGCTTCGCTGACTTGCCTCCTCATATCGCCGCCGCTCCTCCTTCGCTGCCTTTATCTCCTCCCTTGGACGGCGATACTCCCCAGCCTGCCTCCAGTGTCAATTACCGTCCAGGATCTCCTCCCATGTCCAGGAGTCCCTTTCACTACGCTGCTTGGTCCCTTGTTGGTGGGAAAAAAACAAAATAGAGACATAAAAAGCTCTCTAAGGTCAGGGCGTGATAGTATGTATGTATGTATGTACAGTACCAGTCAAAGGTTTGGACACACCTACTAAAAGTGCTATTTTCAACATTGTAGAAGAGTGAAGACATCACAACTATGAAATTACACATATGGAATCATGTAGTAACCAAAAAAGTGTCAAACAAATTAAAATATATATTTTATATTTGAGATTCTTCAAAGTAGCCACCCTTGATGACAGCTTTACATACTCTTGGCATTCTCTCAACCAGCTCCATGAGGAAGTCTCCTGAAAGCATTTCAATTAACAGGTGTGCCTTGTTAAAAGTGAATTTGTGGAATTTGTGGAATTTCTTTCCTTCTTAACCTCTCTTGGGTACGTGAGACGTTAGCGTCCCACCTGTTCAACAGCCAGTGAAACTGCTGGGCGCAAAATTCAAATACAGAAATACTCATTATAAAAATTCAGAAAACAAAACAAAATTTTACATAGGTTTAAAGATTAACTTCTTGTGAATCCAACCACAGTGTCAGATTTAAAAAATGCTTCACGGCGAAAGCATACCTTATGATTATTTGAGAACATAGCCCAGCAGACAAATCATTACAAACAGTAACCAGCCAAGTAGAAGAGTTACACAAGTCAGAAATAGAGATAAAATTAATCCCTTACGTTTGATGATCTTCATATGGTTGCACTCAGCAGACATTCATTTACTCAATAAAAGTCTCTTTATATGCAAAAACCTCCGTTTTGTTCGCACGTTTTCTTCAGTAATCCACAGGCTCAAACGCAGTCAAAACAGGCAGACAAAAAAATCCAAATTGTATCCGTAAAGTTCATAGAAACATGTGAAACAATGTTCATATTCAATCCTCAGGTTGTTTTTAGCCTAAATAATTGATAATATTTCAACCGGATAATAACGTCGTCAATATAAAAGGGAAGGGCACTCTCTCGGTCTCGCGCATGAAAAAGCTCTGTGACACTTTAGGGTCCACTCATTCAGACTGCTCTTACTTCCTCATTTTTCATAATACAAGCCTGAAACAATTTCTAATGACTGTTGACTTCTAGTGGAAGGCATAGGAACTGCAATTTGAGTCCTAAGTCAATGGATACTGTAATGGCATTGAATAGAAAACTACAAAACACCCCCAAAAATACTTCCCGAATTTATTTTTCTCAGGTTTTCGCCTGCCAAATCAGTTCTGTTATACTCACAGACACTATTTTAACAGTTTTGGAAACTTTAGAGTGTTTTCTATCCAAATCTACCAGTTATATGCATATCATATCTTCTGGGCCCGAGAAGCAGGCAGTTTAATTTGGGCATGATTTTCATCCAAAATTCCGAATGCTGCCCCCTACCCTAGAGAAGTTAATGCTTTTGAGCCAATCAGTTGTGTTGTGACAAGGTAGGAGTGATATACAGAAGATTATTTGTAAAAGACCAAGTCCATAATATGGCAAGTACAGCTCATATAAGCAAAGAGAAACGACAGTCCCATCATTACTTTAAGACATGAAGGTCAGTCAATGCGGAAAATTTCAAGAACTTTTAAAGTTTCTTCAAGTGCAGTCGCAAGAACCATCAAGCACTATTATGAAACTGGCTCTCATGAGGACTGCCACAGGAAAGGGAAGCCCAGAGTTACCTCTGCTGCAAGGATAAGTTCATTAGAGTCCCCAAATTAAATTGTATTAGTCACATGTGCCGAATACAACAGGTGAAGACCTTACAGTGAAATGCTTACTTACGAGCCTCTCACCAACAATGCAGTTTAAAAAAAAGATATAGATATAGATATAACAATTACATTCAAAAATCGAAAACAAATGAAAAAAATACATAAAATACGAATTACAAAATTAAAAGTAACATAACAATAGCGAGGCTATATACAGGGGGGTACCGGTACAGAGTCAATGTGCGGGGGCACTGGTTAGTCGAGGTAATTGAATTAATATGTACATGTAGGTTGAGTTATTAAAAGTGACTATGCATAGATGGTAATAGCAGAGAGTAGCAGTGATGTAAAAAGGGGGGGGGGGGGGGCTAATACAAATAGTCTGGGTAGCCAATGCTTCACATAGTAAAAAAAACAGACACTTCTCAACAGCAACTGTTCTGAGGAGGTTGCGTGAATCAAGCCTTCATGGTCGAATTGCTACAAAGAAACCACGACTAAAGGACACCAATAAGAAGAAGAGACTTGCTTGGGCCAAGAAACACGAGCAATGGACATTAGACCGGTGGACATCTGCCCAACTTTTAGATTTTTGGTTCTAACCGCAGTGTCTTTGTGAGACACAGAGTAGGTGAACGGATGATCTCGCATGTGCAGCATGGAGGCGTGATGGTGGGGGGGTGCTTTGCTGCTGACACTGTATGTGATTTATTTAGAATTCAAGGCACACTTAACCAGCACTGCTACCACAGCATTCTGCAGCGATACTTCATCCCAACTGGTTTGCGTTTAGTGGGACTATCATTTGTTTTTCAACAGGACAATGACCCAACACACCTCCAGGCTGTCTAAGGGCTATTTGACCAAGAGAGTGATAGACCAAGAGTGATGGAGTGCTGTATCAGATGACCTGGCCTCCACAATCACCTGACCTCAACCCAATTGATATGGTTTGGGATGAGTTGGACCGCAGAGTGAAAGAAAGGCAGCCAACAAGTGCTCAGCATATGTGAGAACTCCTTCAAGACTGTTGGAAAAGCATTCCAGGTGAAGCTGGTTAAGATAATGCCAAGAATGTGCAAAGCTGTCACCAAGGCAAAGGGTGGCTACTTTGAAAAATCTAAAATATATATTTTGATTTGTTTAACACTTTTTTTGGTTACTACATGATTCCATGTGTGTTATTTCATAGTTTTGATGTCTTCACTATTATTCTACAATGTATAATATCCTACAAATATAGAAAAACCCTTGAATGAGTGGGTGTGTCCAAACTTTTATGTATGTATGTATGTATGTACAGTGCATTTGGAAAGTATTCAGACCCCTTGACTTTTTCCACATTTTGTTACATAACAAACAAATTTTAAAATGGATTAAATGAGTACAAAATCCTCATCAATCTACACACAATACCCCATAATGACAAATTCAAAACAGGCTATTAGAAATTTTTGCAAATGTATTAAAAATCGAAAACAGAAATACCTTACTTACATAAGTATTCAGACCCTTTGCTGTGACACTCGAAATTGAGCTCAGGTCCATCCTGTTTCCATTGATCATCCTTGAGATGTTTCTACAACTTCATTGGAGTCAACCTGTGCTAAATTCAATTGATTGGACATGATTTGGAAATGCACATACAGTTGAAGTCGGAAGTTTACAGACCCTTAGGTTAGAGTCATTAAAACTCGTTTTTCAACCACTTCAACCACTCCACAAATTTCTTGTTAACAAACTATAGTTTTGGCAAGTCGGTTAGGACATCTACTTTGTGCATGACACAAGTAATTTTTCCAACAATTGCTTACAGACAGATTATTTCACTTATTATTCCCTGTATCACAATTCCAGTGGGTAAGAAGTTTACATACACTATGTTGACTGTGCCTTTAAACAGCTTGGAAAATTCCAGAAAATGATGTCATGGCTTTAGAAGCTTCTGATAGGCTAATTGACATAATTTGAGCAATTGGAGGTGTAACTGTGGATGTATTTCAAGGCCTACCTTCAAACTCGGTGCCTCTTCGCTTGACATCATGGGAAAATCAAAAGAAATCAGCCAAGACCTCAGAAAAGAGATTATAGACCTCCACAAGTCTGGTTTATCCTTGGGAGGAATTTCCAAATGCCTGAAGGTACCACGTTCATCTGTACAAACAATAGTACGCAAGTATAAACACCATGGGACCATGCAGCCGTCATACCGCTCAGGAAGGAGACGCGTTCAGTCTCCTAGAGATGAACGTACTTTGGTGCAAAAAGTGCAAATCAATCCCAGAACAACAGCAAAGGAACTTGTGAAGATGCTGGAGGAAACAGGTCCAAAAGTATCTATATCCACAGTAAAACAAGTCCTATAGCAACATAACCTGAAAGGCCGCTCAGCAAGGAAGAAGCCACTGCTCCAAAACCGCCATAAAAAAGACAGACTATGGTTTGCAAATGCAAATGGGGACAAAGATTGTACTTTTTGGGGAAATGTCCTCTGGTCTGATGAAACAAAAATAGAACTGTTTGGCCATAATGACCATCGTTATTTTTGGAGGAAAAAGGGGGAGGCTTGCATGCTGAAGAATACCATCCCAACCGTGAAGCACAGGGGTGGCAGCATCATGTTGTGGGGGTGCTTTGCTGCAGGAGGGACTGGTGCACTTCACGAAATAGATGTCATCATGAGAAAGAAAATTATGTGGATATATTGACGCAACATCTCAAGACATCAGTCAGGAAGTTAGAGCTTGGTCGCAAATGGGTCTTCCAAATGGACAATGACCCTAAGCATACTTCCAAAGTTGTGGCAAAATGGCTTCAGGATAACAAAGTCAAGGTATTGGAGTGGCCATCACAAAGTCCTGACCTCAATTCTATAGAAAATTTGTGGGCAGAACTGAAAAAGCGTGGGAAGCTTGTGTGAAGGCTTCCCGAAACGTTTGCCCCAAGTTAAACAATTTAAAGGCAATGCTACAAATACTAATTGAGTGCATTTAAACTTCTGACCCACTGAGAATGTGATGAAAGAAATAAAAGCTGAAATAATTAATTTTCTCCACTATTATTCTGACATTTAACATTCTTAAAATAAATTGGTGATCCTAACTGACCTAAAACAGGGACTTTTAGGATTAGGATAAATGTCAGGAATTGTGAAAAACTGAGTTTAAATGTATTTGGCTAAGGTGTATGTAAACTTCCGACTTCAACTGTACCTGTCTATATAAGGTCCTGCAGTTGACAGTGCATGTCAAAGCAAAAACCAAGCCATGAGGTTGACGGAAATGTCCGTAGAGCTCCGAGACAGGATTGTGTCGAGCCACAGATCTGGGGAAGTGTACCAGAAAATGCCTGCAGTATTTAAGGTCCCCAAGAACACATTGGCCTTCGTCATTCTTAAATGGAAGAAGTTTGGAATCACCAAGATTCTTTCTAGAGCTGGCCGCCCGGCCAAACTGAGCAGCCAAACTGAACGGAGAAGGTCTATGGTCAGGGAAGTGAGCCCTGGAGATGTGAGAACCATCCAGAAGAACAACCATCTCTGCAGCACTCCACCAATCAGGCCTTTACGGTAGAGTGGCCAGACGGAATGCACTCCTCAGTAAAAGCGTTATGACAGCCCAATTGAAGTTTGCCAAAAGACACCTAAAGACTCTCAGACCATGAGAAACAAGATTCTCTGGTCTGATGAAACCAAGATTGAACTATTTGGCCTGACGGTGAAGCATGGTGGTGGCAGCACCATGCTGTGGGGATTTTTTTCAGTGGCATGGACTGGGAGACTAATCAGGATCAAGGCAAAGATGAACGTACAAAGTATAGAGAGCTCCTTGATGAAAACCTGCTCCAGAGCGCTCAGGAGCTCAAACTGGGGCAAAGGTGCACCTTCCAACAGGACAACAACCCTAAGCACACAGCCAAGACAACGCAGGAGTGGCTTCGGGACAAGTCTCTGAATGTCCTTGAGTGGCCCAGCCAGAGCCCGGACTTGAACCCGATCTAACATCTCTAAAGAGACCTGAAAATAGTTGTGCACCGACGCTCCCCATCCAATTTGACAGAGCTTGAGAGGATCTGCAGAGAGGAATTGGAGAAAGTCTCCAAATACAGGTGTGCCAAGCTTGTAGCATCATACCCAAGAAGACTCGAGGCTGTAATCGCTGCCAAAGATGCTTCAACAAAGTACTGAGTAAAGGGTCTGAACACTCATGTAAATGTAATATTTTGTTTTAATTATTTTTATAAATGTGCAAACCTATTTTTGCTTTTTCATTATGGGTTATTGTGTGGAATGATGAGGGAATATGTTTTTTAAATCAATTTTAGAATAAGGCTGTAACGTAAACAAAATGTGGAAAAAGTCAAGGGGTCTGAGTACTTTCCGAATGTACTGTATGTATCTATGGAGCATAATGTATTTACAGTTTTAGTCACATGTTTTCAAATACTAGTGACAAATAATGCATTCGGATTATTGCATAAATTGTAATGGACACCTATGATGTGTGTAAAATCCTTTTTTGAATGTTGTACTGATTATAATGAGCTACTATAATGCTAAACTACTTGACAGCTATGTGTGGTGCCATGTTTGTTTACATTATACAATGCATTCTGGGTGTCACGTAAACGTCTGTCAGACCAAAGATGATTTAAGGAGGTGAAGGAATGGTTCACTCATCTACAAGTAAACTACCCGGAAGTGAATGAAGGGATGTGAATGATCGTAGACGTGAAGGATCATCTCCTCTTATTATCTTTGGTTGACGCGAAAAAACAAACATGGCGGCATGCACAAACTACCCATCATCTGATTACTTTTGCTTTCTAGAAGGTGTTTTACTCAATTATTTAGATCAATGGTGAGCTCACCCGTGATGTGATGAATTATAAATAGCAATTGCTATTAGCTAATTCATATTGTGGTTTCTGTCAGCCGAGAGTTATCTAAACATAATGGCTTGTGTTACATCAATCTTTCCCCAGTCAGCGCTAGGACTAATTTAAACTTCATTTTCCATGTTGGATGATTGTGTATGCTATCGCTACTTCTGTGAATGTATGAACTTTGCATGCAAAAATAAACTGGTCACATTCAGGACATACCTTTGTAAGGACTGTGTTCGTGCAAAATGTTTTTGTGAAAAGAACAGTGTGGCTAGCTCATATGCTGACTGTTGCATCGATCGAAACTAGACATTCTAAATAAGCGTTCTAATCACACCAGTTTGAGCGTACGCTGCAGGGACCACTATAGAATGATCACACCCATTTGTTGGTACGTGTGAAAAGGTTAAATGTTAAATTACTCTGACCTCTTCACTGGACGTGCTACCTTGTCCCGGACCTGCTGTTTTCGACTCTCTCTCTCTACCGCACCTGCTGTCTAACTCTGAATGCTCAGCTATGAAAAGCCAACTGACATTTACTCCTGAGGTGCTGACCTGTTGCACCCTCTACAACCACTGTGATTATTATTATTTGACCCTGCTGGTCATCTTTGAACGTTTGAACATCTTGGCCATGTACTGTTATAATCTACACCCGGCAAAGCCAGAAGTGGACTTGCCACCCCTCAGAGCCTGGTTCCTTTCTAGGTTTCTTCCTAGGTTCCGGCTTTTCAATTGAGTTTTTTTCTAGCCACCGTGCTTCTACATCTGCATTGCTTGCTGTTTGGGGTTTTAGGCTGGGTTTCTGTACAGCACTTTGTGACATCGGCTGATGTTAAAAGGGCTTTATAAATAAACGTGATTGATTGATTGATCGATCGATTAAAGTCATGTCCCCCTCGTCCTTAACTTTTCCGAAATAAGTTTATATAACACACTGTCCTTAATTTTAATATCACAAATCGAACTGGAGTTATAACCAGTTTTAGGAGGGCATTTCATTTTTTAATGCTTTTCCCTGGCCTGCCTCACTCCTTCTCTGATAGTTGAGTTTGGCATGCCCAGGTGATAATCACCCCGATAATTGCCTCAAAACTGAACCTAAATTATACCGAAACTATTTGCACATATAACACAGATTCAATAAATAAAGTATAGTATGATGGGGAGAATGGGTGAGTTCATGGGAGAGGGGAAGCGAACGACACATAACTATGTAATCAGCCATTGTGAACGAAGAACAGGGTGGGGCATTCTATTGTATGCATCTATTGTAATTATAATCTCAAAACCGTGTACTCTATATCAGTCCACTGAATCCAAGCAGTCTTATTAGTCCACTCTAGGCCTACTTGGAGTAGAGAGCGTGTGTAATTTACAATGACAAGACCAAAACGAATGGATGCACATGCAGCCTTAGCGTTGCTACAAGATCTGAATGAAAATGACTCAGACGGCAGGGAAGAAATGGATCATGACATCTCTGATGATGATTATTCTAATTCATGCTGAACGGCTTTCCATATCTGGGAAATAATCCATATCGGGCAGCAGGTAAACGAGTGGCGGATAATGTTTTGGATCAGATGCCACGGCTGTACTAGTTTGAAGGAGGAACTTGCCGCTGGCCTCTTGCTGTGTTCTACAACATGCTTGACTTGGCAGTTATCAACGCAAACATGTTGTTTAAGCAGTGCATGAACAATTATTATTATTATTTTGATATCGTTTTTAAGGATCCCCATTAGCTGTGGCCAAGGCAGCAGCTAGTCTTCCTGGGGTCCAGAAGCATTAAGGCAGTAATATACAATTAAAAATATTACATGACATTACATTTCATAACACTTTTCGCAACACATTAAGTGTGTTCCCTCAGGCCACTACTTTACTATCACATATCTACAATACAAAATCCATGTGTGTAGAGTGCATGTCTTCTCATGCGTATGTGTGTCTGTGCCTGCGTGTGTGTCTCTTCACAGTCCCCACTGTTCCATAAGGTGTATTTTTATCCGTTTTTTTATCTGATTCTACTGCTTGCATTTTCCATGTAGCCATGGCTCAATGTAACACTGTGCGTCTCCCATAGTCTGTTCTAATGGCATGTCTTGTGGGGTATGCATGTGTGTCCGAGCTGTGTGCTAGTAATTTAAACAGACACCTCGGTGCATTCAGCTTGTCAACACTTCTAACAAAAACAAAGTCAATGAAGTCAATCTCTCCTCCACTTTGAGCCATGAGACATTTACATGCATATTATTAATGTTAGCTCTCCGTGTCCATTTAAGGGCCAGCCCACTGCCCTGTTCTGGGCCAATTGTAATTTTCCGAGGTCCCTCTTTGTGGCACCTGACCACACGACTCAACAGTAGTCCAGGTGCGACAAAACTAGAGCCTGTAGGACCTGGCTTGTTGATAGTGTTGTTAAAAAGGCAGAATAGTGCTTTATTATGGACAACCTTGTCCCCATTTTAGCTACTGTTGAATCAACATGTTTTGACCATGACAATTTACAATCCAGGGTTACTCACAAGCAGTTTAGTCACATCAACTTGCTCCATTTCCATATTATTTATTACAAGATTTAGTTGAGGATTAGGGTTTAGTGAATGATTTGTCCCAAATACAATGCTTTTTGTTTTTGAAATATTTAGGACTAACTTATTCCTTGCCACCCATTCTGAAACTAACTGCAGCTCTTTGTGTTGCAGTGATTTCACTCGCTGTAGTAGCTGATGTGTATACTGTTGAGTCATCCGCATACATATTCACACTAAACAACACCATGAGCAGGAGAGACTTCATCATGAGTCAGGCGCACGGGCTATGTGAGAGACATTACTGTATGAGGGCCAAGGCAGCAGCAAAGATTCCACGCGAGCCATTGCACAAGGAGGAGAAACTGCAAGATGGTCAGATGCACTTGGAAGAGAACCCACGGCACCTGTTTCAGCTGCAAGCAACTTGTTTGTGGGAAGTGTTGCAATCAAGTGAAAGTGAAGAAGATTTGTGGTGACTATTAGGACAACGGATAACAGCTAAATGAGATCCAACTGTTGTGTGAAGACGCACACCATACTGTAAGCTCGAGCGAGGCCACAAATAATGTGTCCAGTAACTGAAAATAATATACTATTTTTGACCGCTGTCATATCAACACTTATATTCATTATGTGCTGATTTTCGCTATTCAACTGATGTTTAGGCTCCTGATTGTTTGTGATATTTTCCTCATTGACTGTGTGTTTAGCGGGGTTGAGTATTTATATATTTATTTTGTCATTATAAAAATAAGTGTTTCAACACACATGCTTTCGGTTTCAAAGTTGTAACTAAGGCACTCCACGAATAAAATAAACTTTACACTTGAAATTATATGTTTTTAGTATTCACACCACTTGACTTTTTCCACATTTTGTTGGGTCAGCCTGAATTTAAAATTGAATAAATTAGATATTGTGTCACTGATCTACACACAATACTCCATGATGTCAAAGTGGAATTCAAATTTTTTTTAAATAAAAAATGAATAAAAAAACGAAAAGCTGAAATGTCTTGAGTCAATAAGTATTCAACCCCTTTGTTATGGCAAGCCTAAATAAGTTCAAGAATAAAAATGTGCTTAACAAGTCACATAATAATAATTTGCATGGACTCTGTGTGCAATAATAGTGTTTAAAAATGTTTTATGACTACCCCATCTCTGTACCCCACACATACAATTATCTGTAAGGTCCCTTAGTCGAGCAATGAACTTCAAGCACAGATTCAACCACAGAAACCAGGGAGGTCTTCCAATGGTTCGCAAAGAAGGGCATCTACTGGTAGATGGGTAAAAAACACAGACATTGAATATCAAATAAAATGTTATTTGTCATATGCGCCAAATACAACAGACCTTACAGTGAAATGCTTACTTACAAGCCCATAACGAACAATGTAGTTTTAAGAAAATACCAAAAACAAAAAAAGTAAGAGATAAGAATAACAAATAATTCAAGAGCAGCAGTAAATAACAATAGCGGGCACCGGTGTCGAGGTAATATGTACATGTAGGTAGAGTTATTAAAGTGACTATGCATAGAAAATAACAGAGTAGCAGTGGCGTAAAAGAGAGGGGGGGGGCAATGCAAATAGTCTGGGTAGCCATTTGATTAGATGTTCAGGAGTCTTATGGCTTGGGGGTAGAAGCTGTTTAGAAGCCTCATGGACATAGACTTGGCGCTCCGGAACTGCTTTCCATGCGGAAGCAGAGAGAACAGTCTATGACTAGGGTGTCTGGAGTCTTTGACACTTTTTAGGGCCTTCCTCTGACACTGCCTGGTATAGAGGTCCTGGATGGCAGGAAGCTTGGCCCCGGTGATGTACTGGGCCGTACGCACTACCCTCTGTAGTGCCTGCAGTCGGAGGCCGAGCAGTTGCCATACCAGGCAGTGATGCAACCCGTCAGGTTGCTCTTGATGGTGCAGCTGTAAAACCTTTTGAGGATCTGAGGACCCATGCCAAATCTTTTCAGTCTCCTGAGGGGGAATAGGTTTTGTTGTGCCCTCTTCACGACTGTCTTGGTGTGTTTGGACCATGTTAATTTGTTGGTGATGTGGACACCAAGGAATTGAAGCTCTCAGCCACAACAGCCCCGTCAATGAGAATGGGGGTGTGCTCAGTCCTCCTTTTCCTGTAGTCCACAATCATCTCCTTTGTCTTGATCACTTTGAAGGAGAAGTTGTTGTCCTTGCACCACACGGTCAGGTCTCTGACCTCATCCTTATAGGTTGTCTCATCGTTGTCGGTGATCAGGCCTACCACTGTTGTGTCATCAGCAAACTTAATGATGGTATTGGAGTCGTGCCTGGCCGTGCAGTCATGAGTGAACAGAGAGTACAGGAGGGGACTGAGCGCGCACCCCTAAGGGGCCCCCGTGTTGAGGATCAGCATGGCAGATGAGTTGTTACCTATCCTTACCACCTGGGGGCGGCCCGTCCGGAAGTCCAGGATCCAGTTGCAGAGGGAGGTGTTTAGTCCCTTAGCTTAGTGATGAGCTTTGAGGGCACTATGGTGTTGAACGCTGAGCTGTAGTCAATGGATAACATTCTCACATAGGTGTTATTTTTGTCCAAGTGTGAAAGGGTAGTGTGGAATGAAATAGAGATTGCATCACCTGTGGATCTGTTGGTGCGGTATGCAAACTGGAGTGGGAATAGTGTTTCTGGGATAATGGTGTTGATGTGAGCCATGGCCAGTCTTTCAAAGCATTTCCTGGCTACAGACGTGAGTGCTACAGGTTGGTAGTCATTTAGGAAGGTTACCTTAGTGTTCTTGGGCACAGGAACTATGGTGGTCTGCTTGAAACATGTTGGTATTACAGACTCAGACAGGGAGAGGTTGAAAATGTCAGTGAAGACACTTGCCAGTTGGTCAGCGGATGCTCGGAGTACACGTCCTGGTAATCCATCTGGCACTGCGGCCTTGTGAATGTTGACCGGTTTAAAGGTCTTACTCACATCGGCTGCGGAGAGCGTGATCACACAGTCATCCTGAACAGCATGTTTCAGTATTACTTGTCTCGAAGCGAGCATAGAAGTAATTTAGCTTGTCTGTTAGGCTCGTGGCACTGGGCAGCTCTCGGCTGTGCTTCCCTTTGTAGTCTGAAATAGTTTGCAAGCCCTGCCACATCCAACGAGCATCGGAGCTGGTATAGTACGATTCGATCTTAGTCCTGTATTGACACTTTGCCTGTTTGATGGTTCGTCGGAGGGCATAGAGGGATTTCTTATAATCTTCCGGGTTAGAGTTCCGCTCCTTGAAAGTGGCAGCTCTACCCTTTAGCTCAGTGTGAATGTTGCCTGTAATCCATGGCTTCTGATTGGGGTATGTACGTACAGTCACTGTTGGGACGACGTACTCGATACACTTATCGATAAAGCCAGTGACTGATGTGGTGTACTCTTCAATGCCATCGGAAGAATCATGGAACATATTCCAGTCTGTGCTAGCAAAACAGTCCGGTAGTTTAGCATCTGCTTCATCTGACCATTTTTTTATAGACCGAGTCACCAGTGCTTCCTGCTTACATTTTTGCTTGTAAACAGGAATTAGGAGGATAGAATTATGGTCAGATTTGCCAAATGGAGGGTGAGGGAGAGCTTTGTACGCATCTCTGTGTGTGGAGTAAAGGTGGTCTAGAATTTCTTTCCCTCTGGTTGCAGATTTAACATGCTGTTAGAAATTAGGTAAAACTGATTTAAGTTTCCCTGCATTAAAGTCCCCGGCCACTAGGAGCACCGCCTCTGGATGAGCGTTTTCCTGTTTGCTTATGGCGGTATACATCTCATTGAGTGTGGTTTTAGTGCCAGCATCAGTCTGTGGTGGTATGTAGATCTACGAAAAATACAGATGAGAACTCTCTAGGTAGATGGTGTGGTCTACAGCTTATCATGAGATACTCTACCTCAGGCGAGCAAAATCTTGAGACTAACTTAGATATTGTGCATCAGCTGTTGTTTACATATACGCATAGGTCCCCACCCCATGTCTTACCAGAGGCTGCTGTTCTATCCTGCCAATAGAGTGTATAACCTGCCAGCTGTATGTTCTTAATGTTGTCGTTCAGCCACGACTGGGTGAAACATAAGATATTACAGTTTTTAATGTCCCGTTGATAGGTTATACATGCTTTTAGTTCGTCCCATTTATTTTCCAGCGATTGAACATTAGCTAGCAGGACGGAAGGCCAAGGCAGATTAGTCACTCATCACCTGATCCTCACAAGGCACCCTGATCTTTTTCAACAAAATCTCTGTTTTCTTCTCCAGCGAATGACGGGGATCTGGGCCTGGTCGGAGGGCCCGATTGAAGAAAACTCTTCGTCCAATTTGAGGTAAGTAAATCAAAGCTCTTTTCGGTCATAAGAGATGGTAGCAGCAACATTATGTACAAAACAAGTTACGAACAACACGAAAAAACAAACAAAATAGCATCGTTGGTTAAGAGCCGATAAGAAGGCAGCTATCCCCTCCGGCGCCATATCCCTTTGAGCATGGTGCAGTTATTAAATACACTTTGGATGGTTTATCAATACACCCAGTAACTACAAAGATACAGGCACCCTTCATAACTTAGTTACCGGAGAGGAAGGAAACCACTCAGGGATATCACCTTGAGGGCAATGGTGATTTTAAACGGTTATAAAGTTTAATGGCTATGATAGGATATAACTGAAGATGGATCAACAACATTGTAGTTACCCCACAATACTAACATAAATAACAGAGTGAAAAGAAAGAAGCCTGTACAGAATAAAAATATTCCAAAACATGCATCCTGTTTGCAATAAGTCACTAAAGTAATACTACACAATAAAATAGCAAATAAATTAACTTTTTGTCCTGAATACAAAGCATTATGTTTGTACAACTCTTCATATTTTCAATATATATTTTTTTCTTCCACTTTGACATGAGTATTTTGTGTAGATTGTCAAATCCATTTTAATCCCACTTTGTAACACAACAAAATGTGGAAAAAGCTCAGGAGTGTGAATACTTTCTGATGGCACTCACTGTATTCTACAGCAACATAAACTAATGAAAATGTTATCATGCTCTTTCAAATATTTACATTTCGTATTCTAATTTTGCCTTATACCTACATTAACACAACCAAATGACATTGGCACAAAGTATTTATTAGACTGGTGGTGGCTATTGGTACTCCTATTCTACTGTAAACATGGCTACTGGTAGCCCTATTCTATTGTAAAAATGCATACGGTCATGGCGCTTTGAGGATGAAATGCTCAGGATTTTTTTTATTTTATGATATTTGTCTGAAAGTACTGCTAGAGTGTAAAATGCAAATATTTAGGAAAAGTCATGGAAAAGTGTGACAAGTGGGTTCAAGGTTTTTATTGAAATGAAGTTATTAAAATGACAAAATTGAAAACAGACCGTCTTAGCGGTTTTATTGTTCACTAAGGCAGTGAAGGGAGCAGGTTGTGATTTTGGATTTAGAAAATAGTGAATTGATGATGGTTTCAGGGAGATGGCATTGTATGTTCTCAGGTGGCGAGTCAGGCAGTCCTGGGGGGGTGAGGGGGTCAGATGAAGGATAAGACTTTTGCAGCTGTTGGTAGATAGCCTCCACTTTGTTTTGGAAAGAGGCCAGAAAACTGTCACAGATGTCACTGTCTGTCTATGTGAGTCTTTCATAGGACTGTGGCGGTCATGAAATTTTGTCAGCCAGTGATTGTCAAGCAAATAACTGCCGGTCTCACAGTAATTGACTGTTAATTAACATAAACACATTTAGCATCTCCTGTCTTCCACACATAGCCTACATGTCACTGATGCGGACCTTTGGAACAGTCTAATAAATCCATGTAATATAGCCTACACCATCACAATAAATAAATTATTTATTTTAGACAGGTCTAAAGAAACATGATATGAAGAAAATGTAGTATTTTTCAGAACAGAATAGTGTCGTGTCTTTGGCTATGCCAGATTAATTGCTATGACATACTATTCTATAAAATAATTTCTCCGTAATTAATATTACCTGATTGAACTAATCATGTAAATGTAATTAACTAGAGGGACACCACGAAATAATATTTATAGAGCTGTTATCTTCCGAATAAACTCTTAAAGATTTAGTAATATTTTACATCCATAGCAGTCACATTAATCGTCATTTTATTCAGTCTCATCTGAAAGTTGTAAATCCTTGGTAATCTGCAAGAATCCTGGCTAACAAGTTGAATCAGCAATACAAAATTGGGTTTAATTATTTATTTACTAAATACCTAACTAATCACACAGAATCACACATACACAATTAAATCATAACTTGATTACAAATTGCCGTCATAAAGGAAAACGTCCCTAGCGGGCGGAATAGATATGACAGCTTGTTACACAAAGGGAAGGGGCTGAGTTTTAGTGAAAGAGCGGGAGACTGGAACAGGGGCGAAGCTGTGCTATCGTAAATACAGTATCTTATGCATTCTAAATTACCACCCATTTGTAAAAGGAAAATGCAATAAATATTTACTCTGAGCTGCGCTTCAGTAGGTTGGTGGTAGATGGAAGACCGTATCGCCAACCCGAGTCCTCTGTCCTTTGAAGAATGTCTCTGGTGGTCACTGGATATGTGGTAACGTCGTTGTGGAGTAGACGGGATACTCTGACTGTCCTTCCTAACCTGCGTTTGTAGCAGCTGTTGCTAACTCAACGGCTAGGAGGTATCACTTCTGTAGTGAATACGAGTTCAAAGTTCATACCATTTACAACCAAAGTCCATGCTGATGTTGGCTTAGTTCTGTAGTTATTATCTGAACCATTCTGACATCGGATCGTCATCCTAATGTACCCGGAACAGGAAGTTATATTTTTGTCAATGGCTTTATATAGTGGAGGGAGAGGGGTGTGTCTGAAAAGTTTATAACCCATGCCTCTTCACAGGGGAGGGCCACTGTTTGAGCAGAGGCCCAAACTTATGAAAACCCAAATCTCTCATTTGGAAGCTAAAATTACATTTCATCTCTTCACAAATCATTTCATATTCAAACATTTGAATTAAACAACAATTCCATGTGAATCCGATACCTCTGGGGTTTAGACTTTCCACAGTAGAGTTTATGTCATTCTGTCATTGATGAGACTGTGTCAGAGGGCAACCAAACTGACATAATATACCTTAAGTACCACCGCATATGTTCAGTTGGTCGGATTACCAGAATATAGTTCATTTCCCCCCAACTTCTGATGTTCCCAGAATCTCTATGTTAACCAAGGGGTTTTCTTATGTCACATCAGTAGGGAAGAGGAACGGGGGAGGGGGGAAAGAGTATTTATGACTGTCATAAACCTACCCCCAGGCCAACGTCATGACAATAGCATATTCTGCTTTGTCATTATGTTAGGCCCTGATCTGGCTATGCCATATGGCTGTGGGCTACACTAGTTAATTTAGCAGACAAGATTTGCTTAGAATTCTGTGTCATTATTTTATAATCAAATCAAATCAAATCAAATTTTATTAGTCACATACACATGGTTAGCAGATGTTAATGCGAGTGTAGCGAAATGCTTGTGCTTCTAGTTCCGACAATGCAGTAATAACCAACAAGTAATCTAACCTAACAATTCCACAACTACTACCTTATACACACACAAGTGTAAAGGGATAAAGAATATGTACATAAAGATATATGAATGAGTGGTGGTACAGAACGGCATAGGCAAGATGCAGTAGATGGTATAGAGTACGGTATATACATATGAGATGAGTACTGTAGGGTATGTAAACATAAAGTGGCATAGTTTAAAGTGGCTAGTGGTACATGTATTACATAAAGATGGCAAGATGCAGTAGATGATATAGAGTACAGTATATACATATGAGATGGGTAATGTAGGGTATGTAAACATTATATTAAGTGGCATTGTTTAAAGTGGCTAGTGGTACATTTTTACATAATTTCCATCAATTCCCATTTTTAAAGTGGCTGGAGTTGAGTCAGTATGTTGGCAGCGGCCGCTAAATGTTAGTGGTGGCTGTTTAACAGTCTGATGGCCTTGAGATAGAAGCTGTTTTTCAGTCTCTCGGTCCCTGCTTTGATGCACCTGTACTGACCTCGCCTTCTGGATGATAGCGGGGTGAACAGGCAGTGGCTTGGGTGGTTGTTGTCCTTGATGATCTTTATGGCCTTCCTGTGACATCGGGTGGTGTAGGTGTCCTGGAGGGCAGGTAGTTTGCCCCCGGTGATGCGTTCTGCAGACCTCACTACCCTCTGGAGAGCCTTACGGTTGTGGGCGGAGCAGTTGCCGTACCAGGCGGTGATACAGCCCGACAGGATGCTCTCGATTGTGCATCTGTAGAAGTTTGTGAGTGCTTTTGGTGACAAGCCGAATTTCTTCAGCCTCCTGAGGTTGAAGAGGCGCTGCTGCGCCTTCTTCACGACGCTGTCTGTGTGGGTGGACCAATTCAGTTTGTCCGTGATGTGTACACCGAGGAACTTAAAACTTTCCACCTTCTCCACTACTGACCCGTCGATGTGGATAGGGGGGTGCTCCCTCTGCTGTTTCCTGAAGTCCACAATCATCTCCTTTGTTTTGTTGACGTTGAGTGTGAGGTTATTTTCCTGACACCACACTCCGAGGGCCCTCACCTCCTCCCTGTAGGCCGTCTCGTCGTTGTTGGTAATCAAGCCTACCACTGTAGTGTCATCCGCAAACTTGATGATTGAGTTGGAGGCGTGCATGGCCACGCAGTCGTGGGTGAACAGGGAGTACAGGAGAGGGCTCAGAACGCACCCTTGTGGGGCCCCAGTGTTGAGGATCAGCGGGGTGGAGATGTTGTTACCTACCCTCACCACCTGGGGGCGGCCCGTCAGGAAGTCCAGGACCCAGTTGCACAGGGCGGGGTCGAGACCCAGGGTCTCGAGCTTGATGACGAGTTTGGAGGGTACTATGGTGTTAAATGCTGAGCTGTAATCGATGAACAGCATTCTCACATGGGTATTCCTCTTGTCCAGATGGGTTAGGGCAGTGTGCAGTGTGGTTGCGATTGCGTCGTCTGTGGACCTATTGGGTCGGTAAGCAAATTGGAGTGGGTCTAGGGTGTCCGGTAGGGTGGAGGTGATATGGTCCTTGACTAGTCTCTCAAAGCACTTCATGATGACGGAAGTGAGTGCTACGGGGCGGTAGTCGTTTAGCTCAGTTACCTTAGCTTTCTTGGGAACAGGAACAATGGTGGCCCTCTTGAAGCATGTGGGAACAGCAGACTGGGATAAGGATTGATTGAATATGTCCGTAAACACACCAGCCAGCTGGTCTGCGCATGCTCTGAGGACGCGGCTGGGAATGCCGTCTGGGCCTGCAGCCTTGCGAGGGTTAACACGTTTAAATGTTTTACTCACCTCGGCTGCAGTGAAGGAGAGCCCGCAGGTTTTGGTAGGGGGCCGTGTCAGTGGCACTGTATTGTCCTCAAAGCGGGCAAAAAAGTTGTTTAGCCTGTCTGGGAGCAAGACATCCTGGTCCGCGACGGGGCTGGTTTTCTTTTTGTAATCCGTGATTGACTGTAGACCCTGCCACATACCTCTTGTGTCTGAGCTGTTGAATTGCGACTCGATTTTGTCTCTGTACTGGGACTTAGCCTGTTTGATTGCCTTGCGGAGAGAATAGCTACACTGTTTGTATTCGGTCATGCTTCCGGTCACCTTGCCCTGGTTAAAAGCAGTGGTTCGCGCTTTCAGTTTCACGCGAATGCTGCCGTCAATCCACGGTTTCTGGTTTGGGAATGTTTTAATTGTTGCTGTGGGTACGACATCGTCAATGCACTTCCTAATGAACTCGCTCACCGAATCAGCATATTCGTCAATATTGTTGTTGGACGCAATGCGGAACATATTCCAATCCGCGTGATCGAAGCAGTCTTGAAGCGTGGATTCAGATTGGTCGGACCAGCGTTGAACAGACCTGAGCGCGGGAGCTTGTTGTTTTAGTTTCTGTTTGTAGGCTGGAATCAACAAAATGGAGTCGTGGTCAGCTTTTCCGAAAGGGGGGCGGGGGAGGGCCTTATATGCGTCGCGGAAATTAGTATAACAATGATCTAGGGTTTTTCCAGCCCTGGTAGCACAATCGATATGCTGATAGAATTTAGGGAGTTTTGTTTTTAGATTAGCCTTGTTAAAATCCCCAGCTACGATGAATGCAGCCTCAGGGTGTGTGGTTTCCAGTTTACAAAGAGTCAGATAAAGTTCGTTCAGGGCCATCGATGTGTCTGCTTGGGGGGGAATATATACGGCTGTGATTATGATTGAAGAGAATTCCCTTGGTAGATAATGCGGTCGACATTTTATTGTGAGGAGTTCTAGATCAGGTGAACAGAATGACTTGAGTTCCTGTGTGTTGTTATGATGATCACACCACGTCTCGTTAATCATAAGGCATACCCCCCCGCCCCTCTTCTTACCAGAAAGATGTTTGTTTCTGTCGGCGCGATGCATGAAGAAACCAGCTGGCTGCACCGACTCCGTTAGCGTCTCTTGAGTTAGCCATGTTTCCGTGAAGCAGAGCACGTTGCAATCCCTGATGTCTCTCTGGAATGCTACCCGTGCTCGGATTTCATCAACCTTATTGTCAAGAGACTGGACATTGGCGAGTAGTATGCTAGGGAGTGGAGCGCGATGTGCCCGTCTCCGAAGCCTGGCCAGGAGACCGCCTTGTTTGCCCCTTTTACGGCGTCGCACAGGGTCGCCGGCTGGGATCAGATCCATTGTATTGGGTGGAAGGCAAAACACTGGATCCGTTTCGGGAAAGTCATATTCCTGGTAGGAACGATGATGAGTTGACGTTAATCGTATATTCAGTAGTTCCTCCCGACTGTATGTAATGAAACCTAAGATTACCTGGGGTACCGATGTAAGAAATAACACATAAAAAAACAAAATACTGCATATTTTCCAAGGAACGCGAAGCGAGGCGGCCATCTCGTTTCGGCGCCGGATGTAGTATTTTATAGTATGAAGAATACAATTGAACATAGCTGAATAAAATAGAAAGGATATTTTCTCCAAACGATTTGAGGGAGTGCTCACATGCGGCTATTCTTTGTTGAGCGGTTAACAAAGAAACAGATAATCATATATGCTTAGAGTTATTTATGTAACTTTAGTTGTGATACAAATGTTGGGCTATATGTTTTGATTCTTAATACATTCTAAGGCTGCATGATGCGACTCTAATGATGATTTGAAAAAAGTTGCGTGAAAGGCATGAGTTCTGCTTTGTTTCTGGCGCAGGCTGTACACACTTCATCAGTCTCTCATTCACAATTTTTACAAGCACTTGATAACGCCTTCAATTTCCTGGCTGATACACCCTTTGTGTGGCCATAATCCCTCTAAAGAAATCCATGCATTATGTGGCCAGAGGCTGTTATACCCTTGGGCTGAACATAACAATTATAATTCCCTTCTCCCCGCTGCATGCCAAAGCACCTCTCACTCACATGGCTCTCAGTCTCATAGGCTACAAGTGAAGACAGACACATCGGGGACACAACTGCGCGCATCCTTATCCAATTCTGAGGCGCATATTGAAGACGTTGGAAGAACTGTCCACATTTACTTTCGTCAGCCAACAAGATGAGTAGGCCTAACGAACAGAAAAAGCACTAGCCTATGTCAATCTACTATCGCACATAGTACAAAAGTTGACCTTTCTATTCGGTGCGAGAAATATATATTCCAAACATACTGTAGTCCGGGACTGTTGTGGGATGCGATAGATCCCAAATTTATACAACCACTAGCATCAAAACAACTTTTAAAAGCAATAAGGCTGATACAACAGATCAGAACATTTCACTTAAAATGTTGATAAACTATTAGGCTATTTCTTCACATTATAAGCGCAGCAATGCGCACACGGCAGTAGGCTATAAGCCGAATATTCCATTAGCAGGAAAACACCATTGTCAAACGTCACCACAAATCAGATTATGCATGCAATGCTTTTATTATAAAGCTGAATTTTTATGGTGAAAATGATCTTGCCCAAACTTGAAATTCACGCGCTGCTTATGTAAGTCAGTTAGGCTCTACACCCGTTGTAAAGCGGATTAACCTTTCTAGCGCAGGTGTTCCGCTAGCGGAACCCCTCGACAACATTCTGCTGAAAAGGCAGCGCGGGAAATTCAAAAATAATTCTAAAATATAAGTCCAATACAGCAAATGAAAGATAAACTTCTTGTTAATCTACCCACCGTGTCCGATTTCAAAACGGCTGTACAGTGAAAACACAACATATGATTATGTTAGGTCAGAGCCAAGTCAAAAAAACACACAGCCATTTTTCCAACCAAAGATTTCACAAACATCTGAAATATAGATAAAATGAATCACTAACCTTTGATGATCTTCATCAGATGACACTCATTGGACATCATGTTACACAATACATGTATGTTTTGTTTGATAATGTGCATATTTATATCCAAAAATCTCAGTTGACATTGGCGCATTACGTGCAGTAATGTTTTGATTCCAAAACATCCGGTGATTTTGCAGAGAGCCACATCAAATCCCAGAAATACTCATAATAAACTTTGATAAAATATACAAGTGTTATTCACAGAATTAAAGATAGACTTCTCCTTAATGCAACCGCTGTGTCAGATTTCCCCAAAACTTTACGGAAAAAGCATAATCTGAGTACGGAGCTCAGAGCACAATCCAGCCAAAGAAATATCTGCCATGTTGAAGTCAACAGAAGTTAGAAATAACATTATAAATATTCACTTACCTTTGATGATCTTCATCAGAATGCAGTCCCAGGAATCCCAGTTCGACAATAAATGAATGATTTGTTCCATAAAGTCCATCATTTATGTCCAAATAGCCACTTGTTGTTAGCGTGTTCAGCCCAGTAATCCATCTTCATGAGGTGCGAGCACTACGTCCAAACAAAAACTCAAAGTTTTTCAAAAACTCAAAGGTCGTGGAAACATGTCAAACGATGTATGGAATTAATCTTTAGGATGTTTTTAACATAAATCTTCAATAATGTTCCAACTGGAGAATTCCATTGTCTGTAGAAAAGCACTGGAACGAGAGCTAACTCTGTCGGAACCACGCATCACGAGCCTGAGACACTCTGCCAGACACCTGACTCATTCAGCTCCCATTCCCCCCTCCTTTATAGCAGAAGCCTGAAACAAGTTTCTAAAGACGGTTGACATCTAGTGGAAGCCTTAGGAAGTGCAACTTGACCCCATAGACACTGTGTATTCGGTAGACCAAGCTTTGAAAAACTACAAACCTCAGATTTCCCACTTCCTGGTTGGATTTTTCTCAGGTTTTCGCCTGCCATATGAGTTCTGTTATACTCACAGACATCATTCAAACAGTTTTAGAAACTTCAGAGGGTTTTCTATCCAATACTACTAATAATATGCATATATTAGCATCTGGGACAGAGTAGCAGGCAGTTTATTCTGGGCACGCATTTCATCCAAAAGTGAAAATGCTGCCCCCTGTCCCAAACAGGTGCTTCATTTT